>NC_073260.2:89751730-90061634 GCF_029289425.2 Pan paniscus | reverse complement strand
CTCTCTCCTGTCGGAATCATTGTGATTATATCACCACACCTCAGATAATCCAGGATAGTCTTCTCATCTCAAGATCCTTAACCACATCTGCAAAGTCTCTTTTGCCATATAAGGTAACATTCACAGGTTCTGGGAATTAGGATGTGGACATCTTGGGGGCCATTATTCAGCCTACCACGAGGGGAGTGGCATATTATCTCACAGTCTTTAAAATGCCCTCCAATTATTACCAGGCTGAAGATAAGGAATTGGAGGCTCATAGAAGTTAAATGATTTGCCTTAGACAGGCAGACAGATAGATAAATGATAAATGTTTTCTAAAATAGACAAACGAATACAAAGAAAAATGCAACAAAGCACTCAAAACCTCACCACCCAGAAATGATCAGTATTACATTTTGTAACCATATACATAATACATAAAATTGAGGAGAGAGGTTAGAGAGAGAGCCAGTCAGGTAGAAAAAATATCTAAGAATGGGACTGTTCTCATAGTCCTAATGGGATATACTATAGAAACTATTTTTTTTAGGCCGGGCGCGGCGGCTCACGACTGTAATCCCAGCACTTTGGGAGGCCGAGACGGGTGGATCACGAGGTCAGGAGATCGAGACCATCCTGGCTAACACGGTGAAACCCTGTCTCTACTAAAAATACAAAAAAATTAGCCAGGCGTGGTGGCGGGCACCTGTAGTCCCAGTTACTTGGGAGGATGAGGCAGGAGAATGGCATGAACCCAGGAGGCGGAGCTTGCAGTGAGCCGAGATCACGCCACTGCACTCCAGCCTGGGAGACAGAGCGAGACTCCGTCTCAAAAAAAAAAAGAAAAAGAAACTATTTTTTTAACCAAAAGTAGAAAATGTACGTTTACTTGAGTTTAATAGAGAAAAAAAGAAACTGAAGCGAAAATGGAATAGCTGAAATATTTCTTCACCTTAAAAGAATAGTCATTCCTAAAAGACCTCTCTCAAGAGCCATTTCAATTAAGAGACTGGGCCAGGCGCAATGGCTCACACCTGTAATCCCAACACTTTAGGAGACCTAGGCAGCAGGATCACTTGAGCCCAGGAGTTCGAGACCAGTCTGGGCAACATGGAGAGACCCTGTCTTTACAAAAACTTAAAAATTAGCCAGGCATGGTGGCACATGCCTGTGGTCCCAGCTACTAGAAGGCTGAGGTGGGAGGATTGCTTGAGACCAGGAGGTCGAGGCTGCAGTGAGCTGTGATAGCACCATGTCACTCCAGCCAGAACAACAGAGCAAGACCCTGCCTCAAAAAAAAAAAAAAAAAAGGAGGTTGGAGTAGGATTTTACCATTATATTCTAGTTTTATCCCTTTATTGACTTAGCTATGAACGAAGATGTGATTAGCACTTCTGCTTTCCTTGCTACCTCACCTCTCCATTCCAGACTATGCATATAACTTTCGACTCCCCTGACATTACTAATAGCCCACTGTTGACGAGAAGCCTTATTAATAACATAAACAATTGACTTGCACATATTTTGTATGTTATATATATTATATACTGTATTCTTAAAATAAAGCTAGAGAAAAGAAAATATTAAGAAAATGATAAGGAAGAAATAATTTATTAATATTTACTATTCATTAAGTGGAAGTGGATCATCATAAAGGTCTTCATCCTCGTCTTCATGTTGAGGAGGCTGAGGAGGAGGAGGAAAAGGAGGGGTTGGTCTTGCTGCCTCAGGGGTGGCAGAGGCAGAAGAGGGAGAGGGAGGCAGGAGAGGCAGGCACTCTTGGTGTAACTTTTATTGATTTTACTTAATCTGTGAATAAGTGGACCTGCACAGTTCAAACTCGTGTTGTTCCAAGGTCAACTGTATTTACAGTGTTTTGCAACTTAAATTCCCACAGTGTAATCTTAGCTTAAATTGAATTAAGGTTAATTCCTACATGGAATTAATGTCACCACCAGTTCTTTACCATGAATTTCCCTTCCTCAGCTCCTGAACTTGACTAATCTCTTGGCTGAATGGATTTTGTCTTTTCTGGAAAGGTTCATGAGTACACCATCCCCCAAATTTATGATTGAGATCACCCACTCTGTTGGTTACGGTTTAGGGTGACACTTTTTTACCCTCACAACTCTGTAGATATTGCTTCATTGTCTTCACTTGTCAAATGCTACCTTGGAGAAATCTGAGACCAGACTGAATATCCCCCCTTGTAAATAAATGACTTGCTTCTTCTGTCTAGGTGCCTTAAGTATTCTTACTTTAGCCCCAAAGTTTGGTAACTAAACCAATGTATCTTTTTTCTTTTTTAGAGGGAAGGGTCTCACTATGTTGCCCAGGGTGGCCTCCAACTCCTGTGCTCAAGTGATCCTCCCGCCTAAGTCTCCCAAAGTGGTGGCATTACAGATGTGAGCCACCTCACCCAGCCAAATCAATGTGTCTTAATATCAATTACTCTGTGTCAACTTTTCTGGTATACAGTATGCCCCTTTCAATCTGAATATTCAGTTCTTTCATTTCAGGGGAAGATTTCTGTATTTCGTACCTTAATATCATTTTAAGTTCCATTTTTGGAACCCCTACTTTAGGGCTGTTAATAGTTGAGCTTATGGTAGCTTGTCTTTGTCCTATTACCTTCTCTCCAATTGCTTTAGTAGCTTTATCTTTTCCCACAACATTTACTCTTAATATCTCAAGCCTTTCCTATTACTTTGATTTTTAACCACTATTTAATGGTTAAAGCCTATTAATATCTATTATATTAATATTGATTGTTTCTCTGTTTCTAGTTTATTACATCTTTAAAAATAAGATTTCAGTCCTCTTTTACTTGCTTCTCTAATATCCCTTTCATCTAATTCATTGTTTTATCATCTTGCCTGAGTTCTTTGTTCTCCTGATTTCATGCTATTAAAAAGGCCTTCTATAAAAGGAAGGATTTGCCAGGACTCTGCTTTTATTCCTTTGGGTGTGTTTTCTTCTAGATCGGGGTCTTCATCTGTTGTTGTTTTTTTTTCATCATCTTTCTTGCTCCCTTCCTTCTCTCCCTCCTCCTTTCCTTTCTTCCATCGTCTCTCCTTCCTGCCTCCATTTTGGCTGTGGTCTTGGTATCTAAAGGCTATGCCATTTCCTTTCCTCTTACTCCTCTCTGCCATGGCCCATGTTTAGCCAACCTCTCCTTGCCCTGGTGTGCAGGCCCTGGAGCCCCTTCCCATCTTGTCTGGGCCCATTTGTCTCCCCTGGAGCCTATGGTTTGCATGCTGGCTGTTGCTTTCAAACTGTGCCCACCTCTGCCCCCGTGACGTCTATGACCTGAGGGTGCCTGGCTAGGGCTGCCTGCTGCCCTTGATGGGGCCTAAGTGCTGTCCCTCCTCTGAGGCCCTGTTAGACATCTTGTTCCAACTGGTGGGTGGGGCATAACCCATTCCTGTAGGCACTGGTTTGTCCCCGCCAACCCCTGTCCCATCCCCTGGAAGACACCAAGCCATGGCAGCTCTCCTTGCTTCTACTGAGGTCTCATGGAGAAACACAAGGTCTTCTCCTTACAAAGGCTTTTTCCCAGACTTTTCCTAAGCCTGCCTACGCACCCAATAGTCCACTTCTCTTAGATGACAGGATATTGTGTTTCATGGACTCACCTTTTTGGGAATGGGGTTAGGAGACATACTACTCACTCACTGCACCAGAATCTTCTGTTGTTTCTTTGCATGTCACATTTTAAGGTTTATAAAAAGGATTTCCTTGTTTGCTTGGACTTAGTGAGTTTGCAGTAGCGTTGTTGTTTTTGTTTGTTTTGGCTTGTGTTCATTTTATTAGAGGGAGGTGGGGTGGGGGGCTTCTGTGACGGTGTTACTTTGTCTCATCAACTCAGAGGTCCCCACCTTGCTTTGTCCATACCTCTCCCCTTGGACCGGCCCCTCTGGCAGCCCCAGCCCCCAGCACTTTCAAGTTCCTGGGATGAGACAAGGGCCCATAGAATTAGGCCTCAGCGCACAGTGGGTTTCAGTCCAAGGAAGAGAGGGAATAAGCAGGAAGCATTTCATGGAGACAGAGTCAGAGGGAACTCAAATGCTTCTCAGGAGGGCATCTGGGCAGACGCACAGCATGAAGCAAGGCATGGATGTAGGAGAGGATGGGAACAATTACTGGGGAACAGGAGGAGTCCAGCTGGAGGAGTGCCAGCTGGAGAAGCCGGGGAGAGGCTGGAGTGGTGGGCAGGCAGGGTCCAGGCAGGGGCTGCCCTTGCTGTGACCAAAGCACTTAGCTCTTGGGTCTGGAATCTCAGGGATACTAATGGTGGGCGGGGCAGGTGTAGTAGGGAAGCCTGGTTCCCATTTCTCCTCCCCAACCTCAGCCCCTCCCAGAGACCTTCCTCTGAGTGCTACTCTCCCAGTGCCCCCTTGTCCTGGTAATGCCCAAGGTGTTCCTGCTGTCGTCCTGACGGCCGCAGGTAAAGCAGCCATGGCCACACCAGGCACACGCCATCACACACGAATGTAGCACATATGCATCCCTGGTCACCTAGCCACACTAAAACAAACATGGTGCACAGCTGCATACCATCACTGCCATTTGCACGTGACGGCTCAGTGACACATGCTGTTGTGCGCATACTTTGCACACAGCCCCACAGTCCGGCTCCTTCTCTGGGTCGGTTGCTTCTGAATTTCCCGAGAACCTGTCCTGCCCCCTGGTGGCCATTCCCCAAGCCACTGCCCCTCTGGAAGGACCCCTTCTACCTCCTTCTTGCCTTCTGGCCTAAAACAGGCTCTTCCCTCAAACTGGAACTATGAGACCAGGCCCCTCAGACATCCTCCAGACCAGTCTCCCCCATCGGACATCCCCCAGACCAGCCTCCCCCATCAGACATCCTCCAGACCAGTCTCCCCCATCGGACATCCCCCAGACCAGCCTCCCCCATCAGACATCCTCCGGACCAGCCTCCCCCATCGGACATCCCCCAGACCAGCCTCCCCCATCAGACATCCTCCGGACCAGCCTCCCCCATCGGACATCCCCCAGACCAGCCTCCCCCATCAGACATCCTCCAGACCAGCCTCCCCCCATCAGACGTCCTTCAGACCAGCCTCCCCACTCAGACTGGTGCTGTCAGGCAAGGCCTTCCCAAACAGGGTGATCGACGTCCCAGTTTGCCTGGGACTGAGGGGTTTCCAGAGACTTGAGATATTCAATGCTAAAACTGGGAAAGTTCAGGCAGACTAGAACTAGTTGGCGGTTCTAGTCTTTGGATCCATGTGCCTTCAGCTCAGTCTCCCCTCAGACTGGACCCACCAGACCAGGCCCTTTCAGACACCCCTGGGTCAGCTTACCCCTCAGGCTGGCCCTTTCAAACGAAAGCTCTTCTGATGCATGTCCCAGACCCGCTCTGGCTCAGGCTCACCCTGTCGCGTGGGCCCTCTCAGACCCACTCACCCTCAGATTGGCTTTCCCATCAGAGTGGCACTGTCAGGTCCCTTCCAGCCTCTCCCCAAACTGGCTTCATCTGATGCCCTTCCTCAGACCTCCTTCCTCTCCCCCTCCTCTGAGAAGAAGCAAGGTAGGGAGACTACATTCCAATCACTCCTGCCCCCAGGACCTTAGCCCTGCATCTCCAGGCAGGCACCGCCTTCCCAGGGTCCTGTGGCTCTGGGCTGTGGGCCTCAGGACCTGAAGACAGGCAGGTGCAGGATGCAGGACTGGGACTGGAGCCGGGGATTCTGTTCCCTCCACGTGAGAATGAACTTTCTCGGAGTTCCCTCCTACACAGGCAGTGAGCTCACAGGCTCCGGGGAGTTCTCAGGGCCGGAGGCTGCCCAGGAAGGATTCCTGCCTAGTGTCACCCTCTCTCCTGGCTGGCTGCTGGGAACGCACCAGATGTGGGATGTCTGTGCTGACAGCTGCCAGCCTAGGAGCAGGAATGAAGGGCAGGCAGGCGGCCGAGAGGGGGCAGCAGAAGCCAGGACAGTCCCTGGCGCAGGCCGGAGAGAAGCTGCGGCCACAGGCTGGGGGTCTGGATAGGGGTGGGAACACAGAGGGAGGCAAAAAAGAGAAGGACTGATAGAGTCAGGGAAGAGGGAGACAGAGGTGGAGGCATGGATAGAGATATATACAGAGAGACACAGAAATGGGGATGGAGACACACGAGACAGAGATGTAGAGAGAAACAGAGAGACAGAGATGGGGATGGAGACACATGAGACAGAGATGTAGAGAGAAACAGAGAGACAGAGATGGGGATGGAGACACAAGAGACAGAGGGAGAGGGAGAAGGCAGAAAAAGGGAAGACAGACAAGGAAGAACAGATGCGAAGACAAGCATGGAGAGGGATGAATATAGAAACGAGGGAAGAAGAGACAGGAGAAGAGACACAAGATGGAGACATACAGAGAGACAGGGATGGAACAGAGACATACAGAAAGAAATGCAGATAGGAACCAGGACAAAGACAGATTCAGAGATAGGAATGGGACAGAAAGAGATAAATATAGGCTGGGCGCAGTGGCTCACGCCTGTAATCTCAGCACTTTGGGAGGCCAAGGTGGGCGGATCACCTGAGGTCAGGAGTTTGGACCAGTCTGGCCAACATGGCAAAACCCCGTCTCTACTAAAAATACAAAAATTAGCCGGGCATGGTGGCGGGCGCCTGTAATCCCAGCTACCCGGGAGGCTGAGGCAGGAGAATCGCTTGAACCTGGCAGGCAGCGGTTGCAGTGAGCCTAGATCTCACCATTGCACTCCAGCCTGGGAGACAGAGTGAGACTCCGTCTCAAAAAAAAAAAAGAGACAAACATAGAAATGAGAATGGGTTCAGCAAGAAGAGAGGGGCGGGGTGCACAGAGACAGGTCTAGAGTTGTAAGAATGGAGCAGAGCCACACTGGAAGAGAGATCAAGTGGGCAGGGGGCTGATAAGCCAGGACACAGAGCGGGGCCCAGCCACAGTGTATCATCAGGGAGCAAAGAGAAGTAGGGAGCTGGAAGGCTGGGCCCCTGTGCAATGCACCTGGGGTCTGGGATCCCAGCCTCCCCTTCCCCCCACGCCTCAGGGTTGTTTTAATTCTCCAGATTCTGTTTTAACTCCAATGACTGATGTCTGCACTTATGCCTGGCTCCCCAGAACCACCATGGGAACTGGATGTGAAGGGACAGTACTACAGAGAGGCAACAGTCAGCAACTGAGACCCTCCAAGGCAAACAGCCTCTGTGAGGCCAAGGGCCCAAGACCCACAAGGAAGGTGACCACCCACAGGCCCAGGCCAGTTGTCTAGTCAGAGGCAATGACGCTGCCCCTCCAGCCACCCTGGGCTTGAGGCAGAGCAGGTTCTCTCTTAGGGCTGGGGGCAGAGAGATAGAGGCCCCAGTCCTCCCCTCCATTGGCCTCTGAAGCTCCGGCAGGCCCCCTCCCCTCCTTCTGCCCCCTCCTCCTGAGGCCCCACGTAATTGCTTTCCCATGTTGCTAATGGAGGCCAGATTGCTGATGCCCAAGCTCGGTGGGCGGTGGGTAGGTCAGGGCTGACCAGGGCTCTCAAGGCAGAAAGGCAGCTCAGGCCAGAGACTCCTCACTTCATCCCACCCACCCCAAAGATGAAGGGTAGAAGTTCTGACACATCCCAGGAATGTTCTGGGGGAGACCGTTGGTGACCCCCTGTTATCTCTACTCATGCTGGACCTGGAGCCTAGGTTCAGGCTGAGCCACACCTCACAGGGACCAGACCCCCAGGCAGAACTCAGGGTTCAGGGTACAGAGCAGGTCCACAGCCACCTCTCAGGATATCCATCCTGGGAGCCTCTTCCTGTGAATGAAGAGCCCTGTGCTTCCACAGCTGGGGCTGTTCAGCTTGAAAAGCCACAGGCTTCACCTTGACGCCAGGCCTTTGCTTTCAGGGGTCTCCCACCTAGAATACCCCTCTCTCTTCTAACCTGGAGAAGAGACGGCCATTTTACTGTGAAGCCCCTCACCAGGCCCCACCTCTGGGACTGTGTCTTGTGCAGGCCAGACTCATCGGTGCTTGAGGCACTGCCAATCCCCCTCCCAGGGCACGATCCCAGGGAGGCCTGGCGATCGCAGCAAGGGGTATCCATTTCCGGAGCCTAGTCTGAGGTGAAGGGTTTGAACTGGGAGAAAGTGTGATGGCATCAGGGTGGCAGGTGGCTCTGTAGAGGTGTAGTGCTCAGTGCCTGCCATGGCGAATGTATCAGGAGGACACATCTGTGCACAGGTGGGTGTGGGTGTGGACCTGACTTTGACTCCACCCCCCTCTTCTTACTCCAGGAACCCAGAGAAAGGCCAAAACCTGGCTCCCCAGGTTGGAGCTCCGACCTCCCCTTTCACCCCCGCCCCCAGGTCACATGGCCTGCCTACCTAGCCCCAGCCCTGGGCATTCCCAGCTGAGAAATGCCTGCTTATGCTCAGTAAGGCGGCTTCTATAAGTGGGGTCTGGACCTAAGCAGGCCTGGGACAGCCAAGTGTCCTCCTCTGAGGAGAAGTCAGAGGGATCCCGGAGCCCCACTTTGGGGACTGGAAGGGTGTGGGCAGTATCTGAGGCCGGACCAAAGACTGACCATCCTGTAAAGCCAAAGCCCCACCCCCTCCAGCTCCACACTGAGTCCTGACTATAACCCAGCCCTGGGAGTAAGCCTTGTACTCTGTCATTCCAGTCCTGAAGCCCAGGCCCCGTCCCTGGTCACACTCCAAGCAGCCTCCTCCTTCAGGCAGCCCCCCTGCCTGCCCAGGCCCAGGACACTCTGTGCTCTGAGCCCTTGTGGCCTGGCTGAGCCCTAGGCCTGACCTTCTAGCACCCCTGGACTGTCTCTTGGATGGCAGGGATCACGCACACCCCCTGGCCCCAAGGATGAAGCCTGCCCCTCCCCTTCTGCCATCATCCCTAGCCCTGTGCACTGGGCTCAGGCCTGGGCACTCATGGAAAGCAGTTCTAGAGGTGACCCTTGAAAGGCTTCTGCCCCAGCCAGGACTTCGGCAGCCTCCAGGACTGACTGGATACCCCTGTGGGATCCCTTATTTCCCACAGTTTTTCCCTGGCTGCAACTCTGTGCTCCAGGAAAGCCCTACCCCCCAAGAAGTAGACAACACTGTTACCAGCTACACTGGCCTGAAAGCTGAACACCTCTCCCCACCTTGCCCAACTACAGTTTCTTTCCTCCGCCAGCCCTGGATGGGGTGGGGTCCTTGGAAGAGGGGTACCCTCCCAAAGTGGGTCTGTTCCAAGGACTCATGAAATGGTGATGTTTAATGAGAACCGCCCACCCCCCCCACCCTGTATATACATCTATAAAAAATTCAAATACAGCAAGTTACCATTGAGTCAGACTAGAAGGGACTGACAGGGCATTAAATACTGTGGGATAGGAGCAGGGTCAGGGGAGGGGTATACAAAACAGGGCAGAGGGGAGGGGACTGAAAAGTGTGGGTGCTGGGGGGAGGGGGATGGCTGGGCCCCCCCAGCATCAGGAGCTTATAATCTGATGGTGGCAACAGAGACCCTGGGATAGACAGGAGGCTGGGGCAGGAGGAGAAATCGGATGTGAGAGGCTCCCCTCACGTCCCCCAAGGGCTCCTGGGAGTCGCTGGCATTGGAGGGTCCAGCCCAAGGGGCCAGGGTGAGGGGGTCTTTGGTGGGTGGGTTAGCTGCATGGCTCACCTCCCCTGAGGGAGGAAGGAGGGCCAGCTTGGTGCGGCAGGGCTGGGGGCCGGCAGGCCCGGGCCCGCCGGGGTCTCCACAAATTGTGTCTGAAGAGAATGCAAAAGGTCCTCCTGCCCGTGTGCAAAATAGAAACCGGGGTCTGCAGGCTCAGCTCCGGCCTCCTGCTCCTCTGCAGGTGCTCTGCATGTCCTCATGGGGTGCCGGGCTCTGTAGAGACAGGCAGGGGCCTGTCAGGGAGGGGGCTGGAGTGGGGGTTCCCTCAGGCTCCCTCTGCCACCCAGCCTCACTCAACCTACCAGATCAAGAGACTGCTGGCAGTGGCGGCAGCGGCAGCCAGGGCCAGAGTGATGGGGACGCTGACCAAGAAGGGTGCCGAGGGTCCCCCGCCGCTGCCCAGCTCCCCAGGGTCACAGATCTTCGTGGTAGGTGGGGGTGCCAGGGAGCTGGTGGTGCTGGTCGTGGTCTCTGGGGAACATGGGGGAAACTCAGGGCAAGGCCAGGGCTGGGGTCCCATCCAGATCTGGGGGCTCATGAGACATACCATTCTGCTTCCTGCATCAGACTGGTACTGCCTCCCCCATCAGGCAGATCCTGTTTCCCAAGGCTCACAGATAACCCCTCCACCCAATGACCCCTACCAAGGATGTCCAGATAGCAAGGACCAGGAATGGCAGGAGTTGGACAGACAGGCAGAAGTGTGGCTACCCCCAGGAGCAGAGGCTGGAGGCAGCAGGGTAGAACCAGACCACAGGTTCTACCACAGGCCTCCAGGACAGCAAAGCCAGGAGGTAGGGGCGGGAGCAAGCTCACCCGCAGCCTGGGCCTCCGTGGTGAGGTGTCGCGGTTCCTCAGTCCAGGGCGTAGCGTGGGCAGCCACGCTCCAGTCACTCCATGTCCCGATCTCATTGTCCTTGGCTGCCACCTGGATAATGTACTCCTTCCCGGCGTAGGCATCTGTGATGGTGTGTGCTGTGCCGTCGGACAGCTCCACCTGCAGCCAGACCATGGGGTGGGGGTAAGGACACACCTGGGGGCCAGGAGGGTGAGGTCCCTCCAGAGGAAGTGAGCATGCCTCTGGGGAGAGGAGAGTAAAGGGCTCTGGGGGCAGTGAGGACTTCCCTGAGGAGAAGGAGGACATGGAGAATATTCTTGCCAGAGACTGGGGACATCTTAGGGAGGAGACCCCACAGGAGGGGAGTTGTCCCTGAAGGAGAGTAATGACATCTTTAAGGAGACCCGAAACACCCCAGGGGAGAATAAGGAGGTCTTGGCCCTGTGCCTACAACTCTGCTGTTGCCCCTGCTCTCTCACAGCCCCTAGCCCGGCTGAATCCCGACCACAGTCCCAGCCTGGAGGTGGCAAGGGCAGGGGGTGAGAGGAGATGGTAATGCTGTCCTCCTCTCCCACCAGGAAGCCACAGAGAGGGGAGGTTGACACACTGACTGGAGCTAGGCTACCTGAGTTCCAAATTTGGCCCCATCCCTTAGTACTGAGGTGACCAAGTTACTTAACATCCTCATGCCTTGCCATCCTCATTTGTAAAACGGCATTCATGAGAGTATCCATCTCTTAGGGTTACAATGAGGACCAAGGCATGAGGACAGCACCAAACACACTTCAGCTAGCGCTGTCATTACCATGGCTTCTGGTCACAGCCTAGGTTCCCAGATGCCCAAGGCACCTACCAGCCTGGCCCCAGCTGAGCCTCCCCTTAGGAAGGCCTCAGTGTGGTTATCACCCTGCTGGGGCGGAAAGGGGTGGGGGACAGCCCCTGGAGCTGCAGGGCGCAGGACAGCTGCTCCATTTCCTCCTGGAGGCATCGCCACCCCACTCTCGCCCCGCTGGCCCCATCCTGCTGGTCTCCCCCAACCCTCCAGGCCGGCCTGCCTGTCCGGCGCCCCTTCCAGGCCCAGGCTGGGCTCTGGTTCATCTCAGCGGCACCCGCTGCCTCATTAAGCCGCCTCGTAAACAGGGGCAGCCGGCAGGGGCGGAGGAGGGGGCCGCTCTGGGCCACGTCTGGCTTCAGGGCTTTTTTGGTCCCTGTTCCAATCTTCCCCCCAGAAAACTGGGGTCTGGGCTATCTGACCTGACAGGCTGTGAGTGCATGCACACGTGTGTGTATGTGTCTGGGCATGTGCGGTGGGTCCAAGCGGGGCAGGAAGCCCCTCCAGTTCCTGCTCAGCCTGTGGCCCTGATACGGTGGTAAAGGTCAGGGTCATGGTGAGACACCTTTTGGGCCCAGACCCTGGGCTCAGTAAATCCTAATCTCAGCCCTGGAAGATCGGAGGGTCCCAAAGACCCTCTTCTCCTGGAGCCAGGGTCCCAGTTCCACCTCTGGCACCCCAGTCCCTTTCTGCTCGGCAAAGATACCCTCTGGCTGAGTAGCCACGGCTCCTTCAGCTCTGTCTCCCTCCTGCCAGGATTAGACGGCAGATCTCCAGGTCAGTCTCTCCCCACAGGGAGGGAGCCACGGGGAACAGATCAAATTGCCGCCTCATTGTGGGCTCATGGTGGGCACCATACCTCCAGGAATGTGGCCCCCAGGAGGTCAGTGCTCTCCTCGGGGCCACATATCCTAGACCAGATCCTTCTTGCTAGGTTATCAGTGATCCCTTCATCCTCCCTCTCAAGAGAAAGGCTTCTCAATTGGCAGGAACTCCCTAGTCACTGACATCGGCCTCCCCTGGGAGTCCTCCGTGGTCTGCTGGAGCAGATGCCAGACACGCCCTCCAGGCCAGCGCAGGAGCTGCAGGGAACCCATGCTGGGTCCCAGTACTTGCCTCCCTCTTGTCCATGCTGAGACAGCCCCTGCCCAGGGCCCATTCTTTTGCAATTCCTGGTCTGTATTTTCCTCCTGAAAATCCAAATGATGTTTTTCTCTGTTCTGCCCTTCTCGCCCCCTCCCAGTCATACACCTGCCTCTCCCCAAGGTCAAGGACTGGGGAGAATAGACTCTGTTCAGAGCAAAACTTCAGCTGAAAAGAACCATAAATCTAACCAACCCCAGTGCCAGTGAGACACAGAATGGGGCTAGGATGCACTACAGGCCACGCATGTTCTCGCCACGGAGCCTGCACACTTTGCTTCTCCCACCTCAGTGTGGGGGTCAGTTTTGCGCATGGTCTTGGCATGTTAGTCACACACACGTATGGTGTACGGGTCCCGCTGGGAGACGCGTGTGTGTGCATGTTCCCGTGTGTGTGGTGGGCGGTGTGCCAGGTCCACTGCAAGGCGTGTGCGCTGCGACGCGCGCGGGGCTGCTGCCTGTAGCTCGTTAGCGGGGGAGGGGGGGCTTGTGAAACTAGACCCTGGTTATTAGCAATGCATTAGGCGCGGGCAGCTGGCCAGGCGGGAGGGACTCCGGACTCTGTCAGGGAACATGTGAGTGCATGAGCAGACTTTGTGGGGGACAGGCACCCAGGAATCGAATTACACACTTTAAAGGCCGGACTGGATAGGGGCACGAGGAGCTGGAGTTAGAGCCTGGTAGATGAGGTGGGGGTACAAGTTGACCCCCAGGAACCAGCCTGGGTTGTCCCATGGAGCACCCTCTCAACCCCACTCCTAGCCCACAGGCCTCATGGGCCACACAGAGTGCCCACGACCCTATGGGCCCAGGGCTTTCAAAGCAAGAGAACCCCAAGTCTGCCCCAGACCTCTGGCTGTTCCCCAGAGCTCTCTATTGTAGCTTGATCCAGACCATAGTCTGACCCCTTGTCCACTGCTTGGTTCCCAGCCAGGCTACCTTCTGACTCACAGCCTCAAGCTGACCCCTAAGCTGGGTCTGACTTTGGAGTCCTGATGCCAGTCAGGGCCTAAACTCACATGCTGGACCAGGCTTGACCCCACTGCCTGATCCTGACCCCTTGGGCCCATCTGTGAGCCCTTGAGGACAGGCACGTTCCTGTCCCTTGGGGCCAGCACAAGCCCAGAGCCTGGGCCAGAGTGTAAAGAAGGAGATGCCTGGTCAGGGCTGAGAGCGAGGTAAGGAAAGGGAGCCTTGCCTGTCCTGCCCGCCATCTCCCTCCCCCGCCATCTCCCTCCCCCGCCATCTCCCTCCCCCGCCATCTCCCTCCCTCACCATCTCCCTCCCTGCATTTCTCTCCACGACCCCGGGGAGCCACAGAAAGACTTATGTGTTCCCGCTGCACTAACAGGGGTCACTGGGAACCCCTAAGGACACCTGCCTCAGCTCCATCCATTCTCCCAGGCCCACCTGTCCCTTTTCCCCGCAGAGAGCCTGATGCATCAGGTCTCACAATGGAGCTGCTGCCACGTGGGATATGGGTGCCACTCACTGCACATGATTCTAACTCAGGCACCCAGGATCTTGGCCGGGCAGGGCACTCACATGCTGCCACTGGTCCAGGATGAGGGGTCGGTAGCGCAGAAAGAACTTGAGAGGAAAAGACTCAGGGTCAGGCCAGGTCGAGGGGGTCTGCCACGTCACCTCCAGCCGGCGAGGGTTGCTGGGCACTGGCCGGGCTACCACATTTTCTGGAGGATCAGGCTTCACTGTTCAGGAGACATAGCTTCATTACGACACTAATCTCTGGCAACAACCCACTTTGTCAACTCCAGCCACCATGTTGACCCTCTCATATTGCCAACCATTGTCATCAACATCATAGTCAGCGTGCCTCTTCTCTGTTGTCAATTCTGAAAACTACCATAGACAACTATCTCATTAGTTCCAAGTCTGACATCCCCATCATCACCAATGACTGTCACTACAGTCACTGTCACCAACTCTTAATATCAACATTCCAAATTTCATCTCATCATCCCATCATCCCAACCCTATCCTCATACTGACCCGCATCCCAGTAACTAAGACAATATGATGCCTCCATAGTTACCACTGTCACCCCCACTGTCACCTGGACTACCCCCTCCTACACCAGCATCACACAGTCCCCCAAGCCTGGTTTTTCACTTCAACTTGTCCAGTTCCAAACTAAGACCTGGGTCAAGGGTAAAAGACAGTCCACAGGTGTTGCAGATCTGGAGGTAGGCTGGGGATCTGATGGGAGCGCCTAAGGGCCCAGCTTATGTAGAAATACTCTGTCTAGGGATCCAGCCATGGGGTCTGGGGAGAAGACAGGGGCAGGCAGAAGGTCTGGTTGGGGCAGGGGAATAGCAGGCAGAGAGCCTGCCTGGAATAGGGCAGGGGCAGGTAGAGGGTCTGGCTGGGATGGGGGGGGTCAGGGGGAGGGCAGTATCTGTCCCAGTCCTGTCTCCTGTTCTGACACCTCATTCATCACAGGCCGTAAGGAAGCCATTAGAGTTGGGGGGGGTGCGGTGGAGGCTGCAGCTGCACAAGGGTCTGGCCCAGCCTGCCCCCCCTTCCCCCTGCTGCATGTTCTGGGAGCCAGAAAAATGATCGAAAGAGCTGCTGGACAGGTCTCTCTGCCCTTCAGGTAAAGGACATTCACTTACACGTTCACAGGTATATATGTCATGCATATATGTGCACATATATGTGCACTGTACATACCTGTGCAGAGGCATGTACATGCCATGTATACATGTGCATGCATGTGGACATCCCCACCAATGGCACACATCCACTTACATTCCCACTGGAGTAGGCAGCAGGTCCCCCCAACCGCCACACGTACCAATGGTGAACTCGTCAAAGGTGATAGCTGTGGCATTGTGGCCCAGGGCATTGCTGACACTTATGGAGACCTTGTACTTGATGGTGGAGAACAGGTGCATGTAGCGAATGTGGCAGCGGTTCTTGAGGGCTGGGTCCTTCTCACAGACCATAATTTTGGAGCCATGCCTGGGGAGAGGTGAGACCCAGGCACTGTTACGAACATCAAGGGCCAGGTGGGGCAGAGGTTGAGGAAAGGTCAAGCCCAAGGCAGGGCTGGGGTATGGACGGAGGGCATGGTGGTGGGATGGGGGAGAGGTCAGAGGTCAGGGCTGGACCCGGGTCACAGGCGCAGTTACTCACAGCACAGTCACATTGAAGGTGTTGGGAATGTAGGTGGGGGTGGGCAGATGCCAGCTGCAGTAGAAGCCCTTGGGGTAAGTGTTGGAGCGGCAGCTGAGCACAGGCTCCCGCGGCGGCACTGGGGGTGAGGACAGTATGGTCAGGGCATTCTTGGAGCTCCCAGTCCCCTGCACTGTATGGGGACAGGTGGGCCCCAGAGCCCCAGCTCTCCCCCCTCAACCCATCATTGATGCCAAAGTTGTGGCGGGGAGGCTGTCAGCGAGGGTCTGAGGCTTCCCAGGCCACAGACAGCCAGATGTTTAATTAAAGAAAAACAAGGGCTGTGCGGACACGGAACCCCCCCTCCACCTGCTCAATGGAGGCAGGAACCGTGGGGAGCAGGGGGCTGCGGGCCTCAACTCATCAATCACAGGATGGAGGTGATGTCTGGGGGAATCGGCCCCAGCCCCACATCTCCTGCCACTTTGTGTCCACTCCCAGAGGAAGACTGTGCTGCAGAGACGAGGGGAGTCTTGAATGGGTCCTCCGACTGCTGGAGTATCGGGTGCACTTCCTAGAGAAGAGACACCCCAGACTTCCCTCAGTAGAGACGGAGACACGAGGACAGGCCTGGTGGCTACACAGGAACAGCACTGGGCAGCTGTTTGTATGCATATCTATGTTTGTAGATGTCTGCATGCAGGGGTATACGTGCTACATGCATGTCTCTATGTGACATGAATGAGTGACCAGGGATCCGTAGGAGCAGCTATGCGGATGTGTGTGAATCTGCATGTCTGTGTATGATTGTGTGTGTGTACAAGTGCCTGTTGAAAGGAAGCTGCTGTTCCCTTTGTGTGTACCTCACCTTAGTGCCAGCCCCCAGCATCTCCATCGCAGACCCTTTAAGAAGCCCTTTACATGGTAAGCAGCTGCCCTCACTCTGGAATAGGAAGGCCCAGAGAGGGATAAGGACCTCTCAAGGTCAGACAGTAAGCCAGAGCTAAACCCCAGGACAGGGGTAACCCTATACACACACACTTGGGAAGTCCTTTCTGCTGTCTAGCCCGCACTCTTTTTTGCTGCCGTGAGCACTTAGCCCAGCTGTCCCACCCTCAGGCATTGGGTAAGGCGTGAGGACAGGCGGCTCAGGTTCCTGGAAGGAGGCAGCTTATGTGATCTGACCCGAGCAAGGAATGTCCGTCTGCGGCTCCAGGGACACTGACACCTCCCTCCTGTGCCTCCCCCCTCCCCCGCCCCCAGCCTGACAGGTGGACAGGAAATGGGAGGGGGGCAGCGCAATAAGCCAGGGACAGTGAAGGGGAGTGCATGTCTATGCTTGTAGAGTGGCCATGGTGACACAGGGGAACAGTGGGCTTCCATCCACAGTGTGCACGTGACTGTGAGTGACTCTGTGTGATTGCGTGTGCGTGTCCAGTATGTGTGATGCTGGGAGGGGCCTGGGGCAGAACCCCCAGGATCCAGATCTAGCTTTGCAGCAGAAGAGATGAGGGGGCAGAGAGGCATCAGGAGAACTCCAGGGCACCAGGTGGAGGGGGCAATGCTGTGGGCGGAGGCAGCTCCATTCCCCAGGCCTGTCAGGGAAAGCGGGGTCCAGCTGAGACCCCACAGGGCCAACCTGCATTCTGCCTTCCACTGTGCGCCTCCCTTGGGAAGCCTTCCGGGCCCTGCGTCCATCTCATGTCGTTCCATGTTCATCCTGTGTGCCTTTAGTGTCTCTTCCCTGTCTGCCCATGGGTGCAGAACTCTGCCTGGGGGTGGGGTGGGGGGCGGCCAAGGACACAGGAAGTGCCTTCTGGGGGCCTGTTGGCCAAGCCAGAGTTGGCAGCCACCCCAGGAGGAAAGGACATTCCGAGGTCGGCCGAGAAGCCTCCACTCCCCGCTCCTGCCACCGCCCCCCTTACCCCCAGGAAGGGGAAGGGCGCTGGGGGTGGGGTGGGGATCGGAGTGTGCAGAGTCAGCTCCCTGCTGCCCCGGACTCCTCGGAGGGCAGAGCGGGCCACGGCACTGGACTCACAGGCCCCCACCCCTGGCCAGCCTCCCCACTGACCAGGCTCCCCCACTCCCCGACTGTCCTCCCCCCTCAGACCGCGTCCCCTTCCAACCTCCCCCTCACGCCAGTTCCTCTCCCTGACTGGGGAGGTCATGGTGGGGTGGGGGTTGGGGGGCTGACTGGGGGCTTTGTCTGTCATCTGGCTACTCCTGCCTGGCCCTGGGCCCTGAGCAGGGAAGGGCTTGGGTTTCCTGACAGGGACCAGGTTTCTCAGAGGGAAAAGGAGGAAAGAAAAACAAAAGGAAGAAAAGGAGTGACTTGCTGCAGCTGGAGCCCAGCTGAGGGGCCGGGTGGGCGGAGGTGGGGGTGCTGTGAGATTGTAGGACAGTGTGAGATCAGGATGCCTGTTGTGAGTGTGTTGTGAGTTGGAGGAAAAGCTGTTTTTAAGACGCTGTGATTGCAAGGCTGTGTGTAACTGTGAGGCTCCATGTGTGTGACTGTGAGACTCTGGGTCGTTGTGTAACTGTAGGATGGGAGGCTGTGTGGGACTGGATGACTGTGTTTGCACGTGACTCAGGGTGAGGCTGTTCAATCTCGAGACTGTCTCTATGTGCAAGGCTGTGTGGCCAAGGTACTCTGTTAGAGTGCCTGTAAGTGTGCCATTGTGTCTGAACACAGTGACAGCTAGAGCTCATACATGAGGCAGTGCATATGTGATGGAGCTTAGTGAGGCTGAATGTATTTTGCAAACTGTGCATGTGGGAGGGTGCCCAGAATTCCCAGCATGTTCACACGTATGAACTGAACACCGTGTGAGTGCATGTTAAAGAGAGTGTCTGAGCAAAAGCTCTTATGCACACAGGTCACAGTATCAGGCTCTGGGCATACACGGCATCTGGGTTGCCCCTTGTGGGGGGTCTTGAGACACCCAAGTGACTGTCAGCCTGTGGCAGGGTGTCCCTGGGTCCCACGCGGGGCCGTGTGCGCGTGTGTATGCGTGCGTGTGCCCCCACTGGCCCAGGGTTTGTTTGTTTTCCTCCTAATTGGCTTGTTTTTCCATGTCCAGCCCACCAAACCGCATGTTTTTCCTCTCATCTCGCCAGCCCGCCTGGGCTGGAGCCCCCGGCACGCATGAGGCCTGCCCGCCGTCCCAGAGAGGAGGAGGGGCAAGCTGCCCACACCCTAGGCCAGGCCAGATCAGGCAGGGTGGGGCAGGGTGACCCTTCCACTCCAGCCCTACCCACGCCCCACCCACACGCCACCTCCTGCCTGGCACTCAAGGCTCAGGCCTGGCTCAGCCTTATCTCGTGGCATCCCTCGAGGCATTCCAACTTCTGGACTCCCAAATGCCCCGGCGACCTCCCACTTGTGATTTCTCCCCAGACGTCTTCTTTGACCATAGCCCTCTCCTCACTCTTTCCTTTCCAGCCAAACAGGGCTGCAGGGAAAGCAGTGCTGAACCAGGGGACCCAGAGCTTCCATCCTAACCAATCAAATAAAAGTTTTAAAAAACTGGAGAAGGAACTGTCCATTTAAAAATCATTTTAATCTCTGGTTTGTTTTAGCTTAAGATCAGAACGATACAGAATCAGCAGTGTCTTGTAAATAAAAAGATGCTACTAAAAGCAACACTGTGATCCTGCTTCCTAATGTGGGGGGTCCTTCCATCATCCTAGGGAGGAGAGGAGTCCTTAGGGCTCTGCTCGTGAGGATCCACCTGAGAGCAAGAAGGTGGATCAGGAGAAAGCAGTTCAGGGATTAGCCTGGTTAAGGAGACTTCCAACAGAATACTGTTAAGACCAAGTTCCCTTGTAAATAGAAACAAATTGCATGTGTTTGGGATAAATATTAAATAATTTTTGGTTTGAATGACCCACAAATCAGGGGTAACTCTGTCCTGTTCTCTGAGAGCTGGCAGGAAGGATAATTTGATACTGAGTGTTGCCAAAGCCAGTCTCTTGTTACTAATATAAAGTGACTGAGACGATAATGATTAATATCCCCTGTTCCTCTGACCAGGTCTTTAGAAGGAAATAATGCAATGAGAGATAAGTACCTGAAACTAATGCTACAGCCAACTCATGGCCAGCCTTCATCTGGCAGCAGGGCCTGGAGGGCAGTGAGCACTCTATATAAAAGGTCTGGGCCCTGGTCACAACAGGGCAGCTGTGGGCATGTCCCGTGGGTATAGACTATGGACATTACTTCAAGACCCAATTCCCCTCCAACGACCTCTCAAGATCACATCATCAAGAATGGGGGTCCAGGGTCATCAAGGCCCAGCCATCACAGTCAGTCTTGTCCATCCTGAGGACTTCTGGGCCCAAACTGAGAAGACAGGGATGTGGGTGACCGATGCCAAGTTGGGTTCATCCTTTTTCCATGGCACTCAGTAAATGTCCCTTTTCCCTCTGAAAGGGCCTGGGGCTAGGCTGAGTGCTCCACTTCTGATGGACCCCATAGTGGGCCAAGGAGAATTGTTAGGCTGGTCCTGCATTTCTCAAGCTGGCCAACAGGGGTCACTCCACCCATGGCTTGCAACTAAAATGTTGGGTTTTGAACGCCATCTCTTCAGTTTAGACACATTAAACAATAACCAAAAAAAGGCCTTCCCATGGGGAAAGGTACATTCCCACCAAAATACATTTTCACACCTCTTTAAGCCCTACTGGTGGGTCAGTGTTTTTGTGGAAGACCCTGAACAACCCTTCAGCCTAACATTTTACACAGTGTTCTACACCAGTCTTCTGACAGCGAGGCAAGTGTCTGCTCCCAGATCCCTTAAACATCTGCTAGGTAGCTTCTAGGGAATAAGGAGATGACTTTTGGGCAGTGGGGTGAACCATACCCAAATAAAATGAGGGCAGAGGAGCTTGAATCATTGGCTCAGGAGAAAAGAAATGAAGAAATGGAACTATGTTCAGAGTATTCACTCTGTTGGTGGGTACCTCCAGCTGGGATCTGGATGCCTGCCCACCTCACCCTCAGCAATGGTGATGGCCTTGTCATTCTGACTTCTCAAGATCCCTCTTCCAAATCACACTCACCTGGTCTTCCCTCTACCTTCTTGCTGGCTCCTTATTTCTTTTTGTGGCTCATTTCCCTCCATCGACCTCTTTAAATGCTGATGGTCTTTAGGGCTCAATTCTGGGTCCTCTTCTCTCTTCACTCCACCATCTCTCCCTTAGCCATCTCACATCCTCCCATGGCCTTAATGCTGACAACCCCCCACAAATATCCATCTCCAGCAGAGGCCTCTCCCCGAATCCCAGACGCTCAGACCCACTGGTTACCAGCCATCAACTCCCGGTTGTCCTCCAAGGATCCCACTGAACAGGTCTGCAGCAGATGTCTAGGGAGCCGCCGATCCCTTGCCCATACTATTAATACTTCTCACTCCCAAATTCTGCAGTTATTCGCCTAAGAGCTTTCTTTTGCTTTGCCTGCTGGGACATCAGGGCAAAAGTGCTGGGGAATCAAAGAGCCTCCCTCCCACCCCAGGTGAATCTCTCAATCACTGACGGGCAGGAGCTAGTGTATACACATCCCAGCTCCCTCACCCTCAGGCAGGGCAACTCAGGTGCACGTTCTGCATCTGCACAAGATGCATCTGCATCTTGGTGGTTAACATCAGTCGCCAAGAGGCAATGTCTGGATAACTCACTCTTTATTGACTAATCTAACTTCCTTTTTGTGTGTCACTTTCCCATTCCTTCGCGGTATTTCCTTCACCTGCCAAATAAACTACTTGCATAAGAATTCTCATCTTGGGATCTGATTCTAGGGAAACCCAAACTAAGACACTGTTCAAACAGCACACATTATCTTTTCCTTCCGTTTTCTTCCTGTTGCAGTCATGGGTTCCTCCAGCTGTCTTGACTCCTCCCACCTTCTACTCTCCTGTCCTTCCCACCTCCAATCCATCACCAATTCTTCGACGTCCAACTGTGCCTTCTCAGCTTCCCCAGCTCCATGCCCTGGTCCCAGGTCCTCATCCTCTCTCCTGCATCCAGTAACAGTCTCCTTCCTACCTTGGTTTTTCTCCATCCAACCTGCCTCCCTCCACTCAGAGTGATCTTTTAAGAACATGACCCAGAAGATGTCACTGCCCAGCTTCCAGGATCATGATCTGCCCCCCGTCCCTTCCTTCAGCTCCCTCTCCACATCAACACCAGCCCAAGTGGCCTTTACATGCCCTCCCAGCCGCTGAGGCCTAAGGTCACACCCAGCTCTCTGCCAGAAATGATGTTTCAATGCGTCTTCTAAATCACCATTCGCTTCCCAAGTCTCCATTCACTTCCCACTCCAGGATGCCTTCCTCCTTCCCTGGAGCCTCCTGGAGCGCCTTGCCTATACCTGTATAACCACATATCCCACTTCCCTCCCTGAGGCCCTCTGACTAGCCCTTGTGGAAGCAGACACAGTGAGGCTCCTCTAGCTCAGATCCGTGACCTGAGGGTCTCTCCCCACTCATGTCCCAGGTGAGCCATGCCTTACCAGCTCTCTGCCTATGTTGTCAGAGGGAATAGGGTTTTAGGATACCCAAGACCTCCACGGGGGTGGGATGTGTGGGCAAATTGTCTAGGGGTCTGGACTCAGTGGGCAAGACTGGGCTCAGAGGCCAGAAGAGCGGGCCAGGACAAAATCAGAGGGCAAGGGTCAGGCTGCAGCTCTCCCCTCTCCGTATCCCCCTAACAGGAAGGGGACTTGATCTGGGCTAGGAGTCTGGGTCTCAAGGAAGGAGGGAGGCTGGATGAGGGGTGGGGGCAACACTTACAGCCCACATGCAGCAGGACTTGGTGGCGCAGGTGCCAGGAGTCACGGTGGAAGCAGGCGTAGAGACCACTGTGGCCCAGTTCCAGGCCACGGAGCACCAGCTGAGAGCCGTTGAGCAGGTCAGGGGCCAGGTCTGTCCCATTTACCCTCCACGTCACCGCAGCATCCCAGTTTGCTGTCCCACATGGCAGTGTCACGTCAGAGCCCAGGCGCTCGTACTGCACATGGGGTGCCTCTGTGGGGGGTGGGGGCACAGGGCAAAAGTCACAGGTCACAGCCCTGCCCAGCACCCGCAGGCGAGCGTGCTCAGACAAGAGCCTGTGAGGATGGATGAGTGAGGACGAGAGGCTCGGTGTCTGTGTCAATGTTTGGGGAGATGGAGAGTGTTCAAAGCTCCTCTATGCCTGTGCAAGTGTGTGGGTATATGAATGTCTCCAAATGTGAATGTGAGTGAGCATGTACAGGGGCTAGGTATGTGAATGGGCGATCTTCTGTGTGTGTGTTTGCATGTGACAGAGAGTTTGCATAGTGCTGAGAGGGGTCAGTTCTCAGAGAAAACCCAGTTCCTCTCCAGTCCCTGGGTTTTTTAAAGTTTCCTGACCCCCATGACCCTGATCTCTTGCCACCCACAGGCCCAGCCCAGTTACTGACGTCCATTATTACCCAGGCAAGCTGGCATTGAAGGGCCCCACTCCTGGACTCCTTTTTCTGTCTCCCTATCTCTTTCTCTTCCCCCATCCTTGTCTCTTTCTGTCCTGTCTCTATCCCCACCTCCCCGATCTCTCTTCCTGTCTCTCTCCCTTTCCTCTGCCTTCCCAGCCTGCCACCCCACAACAACCCGCCCCTCAGCCATCCAGGGCTCAGGCAGCAGCAGAAGAAGGGAGAATGGGCAGCAGGGAACCCTAGGGAACTCCTGGCAGCTGTCAGGTTCACAAGGCAGGAACTACTTAGGGCAGGTTGGGGGCTTGGGGGGTGCGGTGCTGCTGGGATGGAGCCAGCACTCTGACCATTCCTCTCCTACCCCCAGGAGCGGCCTGTCAGAGCCAAAAGCAAACCCCAGCCCTGCCTTCAGCAACCCAGGCGTGATGGACAGAGCCCAGGAGACTGGAAATGGAAGGGTGGAGGCGAGCACCTGTCGATAGGCAGCGCGAAGTGGGGGAAGCGATCAGGGCAGAGAGGCAGATTTAAGATGCAGGCACACAGAGATAGGGAGATGGGAATCTCAGGACACCCCCTTCTCATCCTATCCCCTGAGCCTGAGAGACAGACACTTCCCAGGTCTTGGCCAGATCTGTGGAGTGAGGGTGGGAGAGGAGAAGGGAAGGGGGAGAGGGCAGCAGTTGGGGTGGGGGGCTGCGGGATCCCTCGTTAACACTCGCTTACATCTCCCCTCCAGAGAGCCACCCTGCTGAGCTGGGGGATTTTCAGAGGCAATTCCTGTTAACGAGCCAATTAAGTTGGGCCAGTGGCCTCTTAATTAGACTTGTTAACACCACCAAGACTGCAGGGGTGTAGGGATCCCCCTTGGACCCACTGGCCACGCCCTCCTCCCATTGCAGCCCCCTCCTCAGCCCTGCTTTGCTCTGCGCTGGAACATCTGTCCCGGTTTGCTGCCTCTGTCGTCCTCGCTGTGCCAGGGTCTCTCTGTGACTCCGGCTCTCTCTCCCTCGCTGCCTATCTCTATCCTGCCCCTCTCTGAGCCTCTCTGTCCCTGTCAGAGAAGAAGGAAGCAGGAGACCCAGCCAGCCCTGACCACTCGTCTGTGGAGCCTGGGACCAGCCAGACAGAGGATGAACGGGCGGAAGGGCGGTGGCTGGGGGCCTTGGAGGCCACAGCTGTGAGGCTGGACCAGACACTAAACAGGGGCCTCCCCCTGACCAGAGGCCCAGTGTCCAAGACTCCGGCCACTGAGCCCCCCCAACAGTCCACCAGCTCCAGCCACTGAGCCCCCCTCCAGCCTCCCTTCCAAAAACCTGGAGCTTCCAGGAAACACGCCAAGCCCCTCTCTCTGCACCCCCTAGCAGAGACTTTGCATCCAGCTGCCTGAGGAGGAGGCTGAAAACTGACCTTTGGGGAGGGGGCGTGGCCATCATGGTCCCAGCAGCAACACATCAACACTGACCAGGCAGCTCAACGCTAACGTGGACCCAGTGTGGCCCTTAATCCTGGGGAGCAGGTACAGCCACCACATGAGGACACAGCGACCGAACAGCACATTACATACAATGGCTATGGGATAACACCTCCCCACCACACCTTGTCTGCTGCACAAAAAAAGTAGAAACACAACCTGACAATAATGACAGACCGATGATGTAAAGGCAGGGCAGAACGAAAAAATCACAACACAATGGCAGAAGACAACCACAGGCCACAATGGAGAGGTGGAGGGGTAAGAGGACATGACAAGCACACAGTGTCACAACTGCTACAATAACACAACAATGGCAATACACGCAACCATGCAACTGCTCCAAAGATGGCAGTGATTTAATCTTTTGTCTCTGGACAGCTCTGCTCCCGCCCCGTGGGTGCCCCTACTGATGTGCTGTCCATTTCAGAAATTAAATCAAGCAGCAGGGGGAGGATGGGGTTCTTGGCCCTGACGCGGTGACAAATGCTCCAAAGGAATCAGCTGTGAAAAGGTTGTTAGAAGCCAGGATGAGAGACAGAGACGGGATGAGGTCATGGACATGGAGAACACAGAGGGACAGAGCTGACGGCTCCCTCACACCTGCACACACAGGCTCACAGGGGGACCACATGCCAGAAACAGTCCCCCCGGGCATCCTAAAGCAACTTCACTTTGCCACACACACAGGAACAAGGGCAGTCACCCCTAAAGAAGAAGGACATACAGGACAGTCATCCACAAGGCCACAGTCACACACAAGTTCACAGTCACACAGGGACACTGTCTCACTTCAGGAATGGTAACACCTGATACGAGATCACATGTACACCTGAAGGCACAGCAGTTATGCCCAGGGACACAGGGAGACAGTTTAATACAAACACACAAAGAGAAACAGAGAGACACAATTACATGTGGGGTACAGTCTCAAACACAAGGATGCAGCCCCACAAAGGGCATGCAGACAGGCAAGGTGACATAGACAATGTCACACGTGAGGAACAGTCCACAAGGATACAGCCACACAGAGAAATGCACTCAAACAGGGACACACTCTCACCCTCACAAGAACACAGTTTCACACTCTCAGAGAGGTGGCCTTATGTCCAGGACCATGGGGACACAAGGTAGAGACCACTGGCAGGCCCTAGGGATGCCCAGTCAATGCCCCTGGGGCTGGCCAGGATCTCTCCGGGTCTCACTGTTGATCTCATAAAGAAGAGGCCATATAAGCCTCGACTCACTACCCACAGCCTTGAGGGTGGCAGAGCCCAGCCACCAGGGTCTGCTCCATGCCTGGTCCCTGGAGAGGCCCTCACCCTCTCTGCTTTCACCCAACCCGACTGACACGGAGTAGGAGGTGGGAATCATGCAGGCAGGGAGCTTAGGAAGCCTGGTTCAAGGTGAGTTTTGAGTTCAGACCTCGGGCTGATGTTGCTGTTTGAGGTGCTGCCTCAAGTGCAGTAGAGGGGCAGGTGGCCAAGTTAAGAGGGCCTCTGTTAACACCGCTCCTTGTCCTGTGGGCTGTGGGCAGGCCTTGCCCCTCACTGGAGAAATAGGTAAAGGGAGGGCAGGGAGGCTGCCAATGGCCGAGCCCTGAGCTGTCCCTCCCCCGTGTGGCCATTCCAGCTGATTAACCTGTCCCTTCCTTAGTGCACTGGCTCTCTCCCGCATATTAGCCTGTCCCCTCATCTCATTCTCAGTCCACCTTCTCTGTCCCCATCCTCCGTCTGGGATGAAGCTGAGGGTAGAAGGTGACCTGCAGTCTTGCCCACTGTCTCCAATCGGTGCCTCCAACTGCACCCCACAAATCTCCGAGAGATCCCCTTTCACCCAGATACAATATACAGGTCCCGCCCCAGCCTCCCCCGTCAACTCCCATCCCACCTGCCTGTACCCTATGCCACCCTAGTAAGAAGACAGATCATCTCAAGCCAGAGACACCGTCAGCATTCGACCACCCTAGTGTGAGTGTGGAGGACTGTGCATATCAGTGTCACATGACTCCATGTCCCTCTGGGTGGTCATGTGTGACAATGCCAGTGTGTGACTCTTGGGTGGTGTCAGGATGCAGCTATGCCAGTGAGGGTTCATGCCCAGCTCTGAGAGGGGGGTCAGCAGGCGGCTCCCGTGAGCACTCACCCTGTGGACTGTGTCTCTGGGCGTAGACAACTGCGGCGGCGGCAGCAAGCACAGCACAGCAGGCCCATGGGACAGGAGCAGCCATCTGTTGGGAGAAACCGGGGTGGGGGAGGGGACAGCATCAGCTCAGGCAGGACTGTCCTGGGGAGCCCCTCCTGTTCTCAGGCAAGACTGGGAAATCCCAGCCCTAGGGCCCTGGAGAGGCCCTCACCCTCTCTGCTTTCACCCAACCCGACTGACACGGAGTAGGAGGTGGGAATCATGCAGGCAGGGAGCTTAGGAAGCCTGGTTTAAGGTGAGAGCATCTTGACCCCAAAATGCCCTTCTTAATGGGGCTCAAGATCTTCTTTCAGGCAACAGAAAGCAACATTATTGGCATCTGCAGGCAAAGGTTTGCTAAGATGGTAGAAGGCAACCTATGGTGGTTTGCTGTTCGATAAGACTAGTGGCTACACAATGTTGTCAACTGCAAATGAGTTACAGAATATTGGTAATGCCAGGGCCATTTTTCTAAAAAAAAAAAAAAGTTTACTGGTGAGGTTAGCTAATTAGCTATAAACATCATAAACTGAAAGGGTAATGTTTTAACTCAATTGGAGGTCTGTACTTCTCCAGATTGCTTTGAATGGCAGGCCCCCTGCTGTGCTCCTGGGGAGAGAGCCTGAAACCTGGATGCTCGGGAGCTCCTCAGATCCATCATCTGTCCCCGACACCCCTGCGGCGAGCCTTGCCACTGGGCCCTGAGAAGCTCAGAGCAGTCGAGTCAGGGCAGTGGGACATGACCCAGGTCAGATGTGGCTTTTCTGTAATTGTACACCAATGATCAAGAGAAAATGAAGGATTTTAATATGTAAGTCCTTGTCAGGGACCCCGGCCCACCCTTGACCCCAGCCATGTGCCCCTAGGAGCCTGGGACCCCCAGCCCAGTAGACGTGCATCAGTGTCCACATGCACCCATGCAAGTACACAGGATGCACTCAGGACATGGCCCCAGAAGCCAGGATGGATCCAGTGCCCCCCAACCTGGTGTCCTGCTTCCTGAGATGAGTCCAACTATTCTCTCCCCCTCCCCCAGCACACACCTACACTTGATGGCAGGGAAATAATTATTTCCTACAGAATGGGCTGCAAATGTAACAAACCCCTTGACCTTCAGTCTGAAGAGAGAGAACTATCAACCACACAGAAGCAAAGATCCAGAGAAATACTGAGGGATGCTACCAGACACTCAACCAGGGCCACTCTCCGAGATTCCAGCCAGCCACACAGCAAAGATGCTGGCCGGGGACACTGCCCCAAACCACCAGACAGAACCCCAAAGAAACAGCTCCACACACAGTGGAAGATACACCAGAGACTGTTAGCAGGACCATCAGACAAAGCCAAAGAGACAGGTAGATGAAACCAGATAACCAGCCAGAGAGGTGGTCAGAGAACAGCGACACAATCAAAGGACCCACCAGAAACACTGTAAAGGACTCAGCTAGACCCAGGCAGATACACTGCCGAAGGACGAGCAAGGAGCACAGGCAGTGAAGCCATCGGCGACAAAGCCAGAGAGCTAAGACACTGTCAGAAACAGTGCCAGAGAAACTGTCTGACACACAAGCAGAGAAATACCAGAGAAACTGATAGACGCAAACAGGCGTACACCCAGAAAAACAGCTTGAGAGAAGAGCCAGAGCCACAGCCAGATGCTCAGTCAGGAAGTATCCACACCACTCCAAACACTGCCAGAGACACTGTCAGACACACAGTCAGACACACTGCCAGAGACACCGTTAGAAAGACTGCCAGAGAAACAGCCAGACACACAGCCAGAGAAACTGACAGAGACGCAGTGCCAGATACACCCCGAGAAAGTGCCAGAGACTCAGCTCCAGACAGTGCAGACATAGCATAACAGAGACAAATGTGGGTATCAGCCTGAAGCAGCTGCGGAGAGGCTGGAGAGCAATGGACTTCCTGGGGCTTCCTGTGGGAGAGGGCTCCTGCCTGCCTTTTGCTACCCTTGACCCTCTCCAGGAAAGTCCCCTCCTCTGAGCCTGCTTTTCCTTTCCTCCCTGTCACAGCCACAGGTGCCCTGACTGCCCCTCCCTGGCACAGTAAATCTCTCTGTGTCCTAAGTGGCCCCAGCTACCCTTTGTGCATCAGTGACTCCTGGCGCCTTAGCTACCACTTGGCCTGGCTCCTTCTGACCCTCAGCCCCTCACCACTCTTCAGCTACTCCTCAGGCCTAGGAGGTTAAGACAATGGCCAAAGTTACACAGCCAGCAAGCTGTGCAGCCAGGAAATGAACCCAGGACTGCCTGAATTCAGAGCTTGTGTAAGAGAGAGAAAACGAGACCAGCAGCCAGAGGCCTACCTGGTTCCCCGACCTCAGCCCTAGCCAGTCGCCCTCACACCCTCCCCCACTGCCTCTGCCATCTGTCCATGTCTTTCTCCTCACAGCCAGGAAGATCCTCCGCCTCAGTGCCAGGCCCACTGCCCACCACATGGGAGCAGGAACCAGGGCATGGGCAGGCAGAAGAGCAGGCGGAGCGGCTGAGGTTAGATCCAAGGATGGGAGTGTTCAGGGAGAGGAGGAATGGGTGGCCTCTACTCCCAGCTCCCTCCTGGTCCACACAAGCACACACTCCCACGTGCATGCGTGCACGCGTGCGCATACACACACACACACTCAGGCCCCCGCGGGGGGAGGGGTGGCTTCTTCATCAAAGTCGCCTCCATCAGCCCGATGAGTTACTGTAAGGGCCGGGCCCTGGGCCAACGGGGCTGCAGCCACGGGAGACGGGCGCTGCTGAGAGTGAGTGCTGCAGAGTGGGGGTGGGGTGCCAAGACAGACACTGCAGGGTTGGGGGCACCCAGAAAAGGGAGAGACTCAGGGAGGGGAAACAAGAGGGAGGGAGAGAGGAGGAGCTCTGAGTGGAGACCCAGAGGGACAAGGAGAGGCTGAGATAGGAAGAAATAGAAGAGACGCAGGGGAAAAGATGGGGCATATAGGAGATGGGCAGAGACTCAAGGGCAGAGGGAGAGACAGATCCAGAGAGAAGAGAGGAGACCCTTGGCAGGGTCTCTGCCCACCCTAGAGCATCTCCGTGGCCTGCCCAGCTCCTTTAGCACAATGGAGGATGGGATGGTGGTCAATGCAATGTGAGGCAAGAACAGGGCCTTCCTGGAGGCTGGAAGGATTCTTGCTGGGGATCTAGGACCCCAACCCCTAGGGTACAAGGGTAAAACCCCATCCCTGCCCCTGCCCCTGCCCCTGCCCTGCCCCTGCAGATCCAGAAAGCCCCAGGCCAGTTTCACTTCCCCCTTTCCTCAGACTCCCAACTGGGCCCAATGCCCAGTTTGGGAGGCTGAAGCCAGAGGCATCCAGGACACACCTCCATCCTGCCCTGGCTCACTCCAGGCCACCCATCCCAGGGCAAAGAGCATCTTTCCTGGGAATTTTCCAAGTCCACACCCCATGGCTCTGAGATAGATTTGCAGGATAAATCCCATAGAGCCCCAGATAAGGGCTCTGCAAATTAGCCCAGGATTCCTCTCAGCCCCTCAAAGAGGTCAGCCCCAGAATGAGGAGGGAACAGAGGGGGTACCCCATAAGCAAGGAAGGAGCCCAGCGCCCAAAAGCCCCTGAGCCCCTTGTCAGCACAAGGGTCCCTGCACCTCTCCCAGAACAGAACCCTAGTGTCATCATTACTCCCACACAGGTAACACATTAAGAGTCAAATTCTGGGGCCTCAACTTACTGCCATTGTCCCACTGTGGCATAAAGATACCATTACACAATGATAACAACACCCATTGAAAATGACACAGTTGTACCGTTGACAATGACACACAGGGATGTTGACAGTCACCACGATGACAATAATGCAGTGAGTGACAGAGAGTCACATACATTGACACCAACAAACGCGGCAATGATACCAGTTGACACTGACACAGTCACAGTGACGGTAACCTCAGAATCAAAGATGCAGTGAGACTCAGTCACATCGAGTCACACTGACGGTGACATCAACACAGTGACACAGCGATATTGATAGACTCAGTAACAGTCTCACAGAATGATACTAGTCCACAGCAATACTGGCAGCCCTGGAGTCTGACAGCCGCCGTCGGTAACAAACAGACACAGCGACAGGCTCCAGGTCAGGAACCCCTGTTACCCAGTTTAAGAATCTGGCTTAGGACCCAAGACCCAAGAACCGTCTTGCCAGTCCCAGCAATGTTCCGGTTGACCTGTACCCCTCCCCTCACCCCATGCCCAGCTGAGGGCAGAACCTGGGGGAAGGAGGTGTGAGTTTTGGAAAGCCTCTATTTATCCCTGCAGAATTACAGCAGTTTAGATTGTAGAAGGCCAACCCTGGGGAAGCCCTGCCGCCATCAGGTCAGGGTGGGGGATAATGAGCACCACTAACTGCGTCTCAGCTGTAATTGTGTGTGCGGGTTGATCTGTAATAGTGTGTTGCGCACTTCAGGGTTTGGGTTGCTGTGGGCACGCCGAGGGTCAGGTAGGCTCAGTCTGGCCTGGACAATGAATGATCAGGGGGGCCTCAAGGCAAGTGACCTCAAAGCAAGGTTACTACTCCAACTCCGAGGCAGGGAATTGAAATCCAAAGAAGGTCACCGGATGGAGTCCCCCCATTGCCAGGCATCAGGGTGGGTTCAGAACATCCATCTGATGAAGGGCATCCGGCCCAGCACAGAGCGGAGGGGACTCCCCACAGCTTCCAGTCCCCGCTCTGACTCCCATAGCCCAGACTCCAGAATCCCACAGTGAGGGGAAAAGGCACCTTGTATCCTGGAGCCTCATCTCCTTCACCTCTCCCCACAGCAGCCTAGAGGGCCCATCTCAGGAATGAGGCAAGAATGCAGGACACAGCATGGACTCACTGATTCAAACGCCTGGGGACTCTAGAAGCCTCAGACCTGCAGAGGAATTAGGTTGGAGCAGAGAAACAGAGATACATAGACTTGGAGATGGAGAAGGAAATGAGAGACAGAGCGGGGGCAAAGACAGGGACAAGGACATGGTGGGCAGGGAGGAACAGTACTGGCTGAAGGGGGAGCCTGGAAGAGACAGTCAGGGCAGGCGAGAAGCTCCAGGACAGGGAGGAGGGGCTGAGGCTGGGAGGCCCCCAGATCCCACCAGGCCTAGGCAGCCTGGACAGCGTGGGCGGTGGGGGCGGGGGCAGAGGCCTGAGCGGTCCAGAGGCTTGGGGGGTGGGGGAACCAGGCCGAGGAGGGAGGCCTGGCCCCTGGCAGCTGGCCCGGCAGGCCCCTCACCAGGGAAGGGCGGGCCTAGGTCAGGGGCCAGCTCGTGGGCTGGGGCCGGCTAGCCATGGGCGGGCAGGTTCCCACTCCCTATGGTGTTTCTCCCTCCTGTCTCCGAATCTCTGATCTCTAGCCCCTTCTCTGAATCTCTAGGTCCTCTCTGAATCCAGACCTGCCTCTCCTCTCAGCTCTCTCAGTGACCCCACCTCAAGTGGCATAGGGCTCCAAGCTGTGCTTGGGTTCAGGATTCAAGCTTTACCTCCTCCTGGGCTACCATGTCCCCACCCACGCCAGGGGCAAGCCTCAGTCCTCAGGGGAAATGACCCTACCCAAGCTTAGGCCCTGTCCTCCTCCTTAGAAGGGGGCAGAATAAGCCAAGCACCAGTAGGAAGGGGCCAGGAGGGAGGCAGGGGGAGTGGTCCCCCAGCTCTCGACGCTGGCTGAGGCTGTGGAAAAGGAGGCGGCCCAATTGAGTGAGTTGGGGGGGGTTGGTATCCGCACCTGCTGTTGTGACCTCCACAGCCGGAGATGGGGGCCTGGAGGGGACAAGATTCCGATGGATTTTGGCAGCGGCCTGGACTCTGAGTGCTCAAAACCCCCATTCCCAGCCTCTTGCACCGTGGGGACCCTGAGATCAGCATGTGCGTGCCCTGCTGCACGTGTGTGCGGGCGTGTTGTTGGGGGAGCCTGGGGCCCTCCCATGATGGGCCTGGCTGGGCAGCTGGGGAGGCATCCTGGGGAGATAGGAATCTGTCACCAGCCTGTGCCCACATGTGGAGGCCCACTTGGGGCCCCGCATGCTGCCTAGTGACCTGGGCATGGGCTTGTATATGCACATACATGCAGGCCTGTGCTTAAGTAGCCCTCTAGATGCAGAAGGCCTGGGCTTTCACCCTCAAAAGTCATCTGGTCCAGCCCCCTGCCTCTTGAATGGAGAGGAGGAAGAGGCAGATAAGTTCGTATCCTCCCTTTGGACACATAGGCTCTGGAGAGTTTCACAGAACCTGAGGTACTGGTGCCAAATCCCCCAGCCCCCAACCCCAGTCCAGTCTCTTCTGGCTTCCAGAAGAATCAGGAAGCCCCCTCCACCCAGGAAAGGCAAACACACCAGTCAGGCTAAGTCTGTGGGGGAGCGGGGTACTGCTCCTCTTGTAGGGACAGAACGCTGCAGCACGTTAGACAGCTGGAAGAACTCAACGAAAGGCAGGGGATGGGCAGAGCAATAGGGTTGACTGAGACTTCCCTTAGCAGGGGGGTGGGGTAAGGAAAGGCCCGAAGCGGACGCCGGGGACAGGAAGGAGGCTGCAAGGCAGGGCCCTCCGTGGAGACAAGGATGGATAGAATGGCTTTCCAGAGTTGGAGATTAGGACAAAGACCTATTTGCCTCAGCATCTCCTACCACACCCACCCCTGGCCCCATCACTGCTATGGTGCAGACACACCCTTGAATCCATACACAGAGGCCCATGCATGCAAGCTCACACACACACCCACCCACCCCCACACACACACACACACCCCGGGGGGTGGGGGCAGCAGTGCATGTGATGCATCGGCTTATAACAAAAAAAACCTGAAGATGGTCGTTCTGACAGAGCCAGAGTTGGGTGGGGGGAAAAGAAGCTTCGAATGTCTTCTGTGTTCTGTTCTCTCTGCCCCCTAATGTGCATATGCACCATGCACGCTACTTCTGAGGAGCCTCCTGGTCTGCTGGGCAAGACCGAGCCATCCTTCCTCCCCTTTCCTCCCCTCCTCACAGTGGGGAAGCCACAGCAATCTGTTGCTGATGGGTAAACACAGGCGTGAGTACGCGCACACACGTGCTCACACACACACCAGCCACTCAGGCCACAGAGCACCCAACGCTCACTTCACCCCGAGACAGAGCACACACTTGGGCTCTCACTACACCCGGCAGAGCTCTCAAAGCCCCCGCCTCCTCAGACACACAGGGCCAGAGCTTCACAGACACACCCAGGCAGCCTCTCGCAGACACTGGCATTCAGAGCCTACCATCGTGGCCACACATCAGGGCCTCCCACATGGACACCCACTCCCACAGCCCGGTACACGCTGGTGTGCGTGCACACATTACAGTCACACTCACACACACAGACTCCCTCACACAGCCATGGTCTCACATATGGATACCATCACACACTCCGAACAGTCAACCTTCCACAGAGACACCATTGTACACTTCCAGAAGCTCAGGGCCCCCAGTCACCCTCGGCCTCTCACGCCCCGACACCGGCAATGGGAAACACCCACATACACACCCTGAACAGCCACACTGTGCCAGCACCTCAGGTTGCCTAGCCGTGCCTGAGGGGAGGGACAGAAAGCCTAGGGATGCCTAGGGCAGGAAAGAAAAGGAAAGGAAATACTTCGTTGGTCCCTAAAAAGTGAGAAAATAAATGATTATTCCCCAGGCAGCTCCTTCTTCCCCAAACCCTGCTTTCAACAGCATTAGGGAATGAAAGGAGATCCATTCCAGACAGGAGAGGTGAAGGAAGTACCTGGGGGAGACAGATGGTGGCACTGGAATCAGCAAGAGCCAGAAAGGCCCAGAAATCAGCCGACTTCCCAGGCCCTTGCTGCCTTCCCTCATCACCCTCTCTTCCCCACGATGCGGATCGGCAGCAGCTGTCAGCCTAGCTATCTGCTGTGTGATCCCAAGGCCTCTTCAAAACCTCTATGTGCCCATAACTGTCTAGCAGGCACCCAGATGTCTGGCCTGGCTGCAGAAAGGGCAGGAGAAGGGAAGGAGATGAGACCTCCACTCCAGTCCCCCAGCCCCCACCAAAGCCCTGGCATCACTGTCAGCCCACAGAGAGGTAGGGCAGGAGAAAGGAAGGAGATGAGACCTCCACTCCAGCCCCCCAGCCCCCACCAAAGCCCTGGCATCACTGTCAGCCCACAGAGAGGTAGGGCAGATGCCCAGCATCAGGAGGGGAGCAGGCAGAGCCAGCGGGTGCTCCTCTAACTAACCACTGAGGAGGAGAGTCCTAAGGTGTCCTTGGACCCTGCAGCCCCGCCCCCATCACTGAAGGAGTAGACGCGGAGTCGCTGTCCAGTCAGAATGGAATCCAGGCTGTGCTGGCCAGGCCCCAGCCCAGGAAAGATCGGCAATGCTGCAGACATCCTTGCCACTTGCCACTCCAGGTGTAGCTGGGGCCCTGATGCCTCCATCCTAAAAGGAGCCTGACGTGACTCCACGGAAGACAGGCAGGACCTAAGGAAACCAGGCAGGGGTAATGCCATAAAGCCAGGTGATAGGGACTTCGGGGAAGGGGGCAGTGGGGACAAAAGAAACCAGGCAGCAGGGTGTAAGGAAACCAGGTGACAGGGCCCCAAAGAAGGTAGGTGGTGGGAGCCAAATGAAATCAGGCAGTGGGGACTAAAGTTAGCTAGGAGGTGTGGACAAATGAAGCCAGGCTTTGGGGATCAAATGAAATCAGGCAAGAGGCCCACAGGATGTGAGAAAAGAAAGATATCAGGAGCTCATCCCCTCTGTCTAGATGTCACCCCCACACGCTGGGCCTCTCTCTCTGTAGCCCCCCTTCCACTCAGGCGGTGGTCCCCTCCCCCAGGCCAATGGACACAGCCAGAGCCCCCTCCCCTCTCAGAGGCCTGGTCCGATTGCAGCCAATGGGCCCCAGCCCCATCCCTGGGACCTCAGGAAGTCCCAGTCCCTCCCACCGGCTGCAGAGGCAGGGGGGCTGGGGGGAGAGAAAAAGAGAAGAGAAGAGAAGAGAGACAGCTTGGCAGGGGGAGCGCGCCGAGCAGCCGCGGGGGGCGGGAGCCGAGAAAGGAGCGGGAAGCGCCGAGGCGGGCTGGGCGGGCTGGCGGGCGGGCGCGGGGCGGGGGCGTCGCGGCGGCGGGGGTGACAAGTCCTCCGGCCCTGTGGCCACTGACCTGGGTCCCCACGCAGGCGCCCCGTCGGTGCCTCCGGCGCTCCGTGGGTCCGCCTGCCCGCCTGCGGGCATCGGGTCTGCGGGGCTGGGGCCCGGGCAGCCGGAACGACCCGGGAGGCAGAAGCAGCCCCCACAGCGGTCCCGGCGGGCGGGTGGGCGAGGGGCCGGGCCGCGCGGTGAGCGACGAGGGCCGAGCCCCGAGTGAGCGACCGGGCAAGCGGGCCGGGAGGAGGGGAGGAAGGAGCGCGCTGCAAGCGAACGAGCAAGCGAGCAAGCGAGCTAGCGGAGGGAGAGTGAGGGACGGCATGCAGTGAGGTCATCCTTTGAATCTAATTGTCTGAGTCAGGAGGAGATGTGGCACTTGATGCTGGGGGAGGGGAAGCAGAAGGGACCCTCCCCGCTCCGGTCCCGGCCCCTCTCCACACCCAGGGGTGGCCGGGGCCTCCTTTCCCCTCCCAAGGAGAAGTTGCCGCAGGCCAACTCGGGCAGACCACTGCTGGTCTCAGGGCTGACCTCTGCTGCCTGGGGCTATCAGCAAGTGGTGAGAGATGTGGGACCCGGCCCCAGCTCCCGGCTACCTTCCTCCTCCCGGGGTGACCGCCACGCCTCAAGGCCCAGCTCACTTTCCCACATTTTTTAGGGCACGGGAGGCTCCCAGCCTACCCCCAGGTCCTATTCCAGGTCCTATTCTGCCCTGTGAGGATAAAGCAGGAACTTCAGCCAGCCTTCCAAGTTGCCTTACTTTAGGAGCACGGGGCCCCAACTCTATTCCCCAAGTTACTTCCAGTGCTGGGAATTTGGGGGAATCTGGAAACTGAACCCCAGGCTCACCATCCTGCCCTCTGGGAATGATAGTGCAATGCCACCCGTCCTCCAGTTACTTTCTGCATTTGGGATGAGGACCCCAGATCCGCCTTTAGGAGGGACAGGAGCAGGGCCAGACTCCTAGGGTCTCCAGGGAGGGACCAGGCTGCCCAGAGGGTGACGGGCAGGTTGCTCGCTAGACCCTGGGCTTGTCAGGTGTGCACACCCGTACACATATACATGAGCACACGCACACGTGCAAATGCACATCCGCATGGGGTCGGGGGCACCAGACAGCTGGGGATACTCACACCAAGGGCCATACCCTCCTCCCTTCGCCCCTGTGGGGGAGGGGTGATAAATATTTAAGGGGCTTTTAGCTCAAAAGGGGCTGGAACGGGGGAGGGAGGGGGATCCACGCTGCCTGATTAATGGGGTTACGGGCTTGGATCAATCCGTCCGCCCGCCGCTCCCTCCTCCCCCTCCTCCCTCCCTCCGCCTAATGCGCTTTATCAGGAGACGCTTTTCTGACTTGGCAGCGTCGGGCGTTTTAAATAGACCCATTTAGAGCTGGGGTTGGGGGAGAAGGAGGGGGGTGGAGAGACAGAGATTGAGACAGGCTGGGAGACAGAGACAAATCAGGAAAGAGAGATGGGCCCTAGAAGAGAGAGACTGGGAGAGGAGAGACAGAAGGAAATGCAGAGATACCATTGAGATAAGACACTGAGGGCGAGGCTCCCACGGAGGCTGAGATGGACAGAGAGAGGGTGATGGAGAGAGAGAGGGTGATGGGAGGCCAAAGGAAGCTGGGGGGCTGAGGAGCAGAAACAAACAAACAAAAAGAGACAGGGAGGAAAGGAACCATGGGCAGCAGGGAGAAGCCCAGAGAGAGGCTCTCTGCAAGGGCTGAGTGCTAGCCTGGGAGACAGCAGATATTCTTTATTTCCAAAAACGGTTTTTCATCCACTTTGTTAAATTAAAAAGCTGTTTTTAAAGTGGTGCTGGAGGTGCTGCTGGGGGAGGGTGAATAGAACTGCCAAGTCCTCCCTCTCTGGCCTCCTCCTCCTTGGCCCCCACAGAAGCTGCCTCAGCCTGAGCCCCTGGGGTGTTCTCCAGCTCCCCTGCTCGCTGAGGCAATCCTCTGAGATCCCCAGGAAGAGGGTCAGGGCATCTGAGCTACTGTTCACTGGCAGGAAGTCCTTCCTGCTGTCTGGCCTCAGTTCTTCTTGCTGCAGGGAGCCCATTCTTTCCCCGACCACTATCCTTCTCTTCTCCAGCTCCTGTCCCGGCTCCCTAAGGTGTTCCCAGTTTGCGGAGGATTATGTGCCCTCTCAGCCCAGTAGCACACTTTCCAAATAAGCCATCAGACTCCTCCCAAGGTACCTCCCATAAATATTATCTTTTATTCTGTAAATCCATCTCCTAGCCCCATCCTAGTCTGAACTTCTATCAGATACACACCCCATGTCCTTGGGTCCTCTGGGAACAGTGGGGTGAAAAGCTTAACTCTCTACAGCCTTCTCAGGCCTCCCTTCCTCCTCTCCTGGGCCCCAGCTCCATCTTAAGCCCCTTTTATGTGTCAGCCTGGGGTACCCCACTCCACCCTCAACAACAACCTGGTCCTAGTTGTGAAGGGTTAGTCCCCCCTCAGCCCCCAGCCGGGAAAATGGCCAGTCTGTTTGGGAGCTGAGATGAAAAGCCCGGCCGGCCTTTGTGGGCCTCTGGCGGGTTTTGGACAATAGGCCCTTCCGTTCCGCTCCAGTGCCTCGATTCCTTGGATGCCCCCACCCCCAAGCTGCCAATCCAGGGGCCTTGCCTGGCCTGAATGAGAGACAGGGAGAGTCAGGCTCGGCCCCACAGCTGGCCTCAGAAGATTCTGGACTTTCTGACCTGCCATCCCATCTTTTTAAAGCCTAGCTGCTCCTCCAATCAAGTAAGAGAGATGTCTGGGGGGCAGAGACGAAATCTGAGGATACTGAAACAGAAACATACTCCCATATCTGGGACTCAGCACCCCCTTAGTATAGAACCCAGTTTCCTAACCTGGTGTTGCCCTTGCCTGTGTGACCACAGGTAAGTCTCTTCCCTTTCTAGGCCTATTATGAGAGCATGAAAAGCCTCAGCCAGGCTGAGCCCAAAACCTCTGGAAAAAGAAAGGACAGGGGAAGAGAGGAAGGAATCTCAGGTCCTCCTCCACTCATGTCCCCTAGACGTACAGCCCCACTACACCTGCCTGATTCCCTGAGATTGATCTGCCCCACGTGGGCCCCAGCACCTACCTCTTCACCACTGGCCACACACCAAGCACATCAATGTCCTCCTCCTCCTCCAGACCAACTCTTCAGGACTTCCAAAACCAAGGGGGCAAGATGAGGTGACAAGGCTAGAGTCTAGAAGGGCAAAGGGCACAAATCAGAGGTCACAGAGGAGCCACAGGCCTTAGTCCAACTCAGAGGCCATTCCATACTCACAGCCCCACTGTGAGAAGGGGAGACTGAGGCAGGCAGCAGCTAAACGTCTGGAAGAAGAAAAGTTGAGAGTAATACAGACCCCTCCCAGCACCCCTTGCTGACTTCAGGTTCTGAACCACAGGGACAAAGGTTGCCAGAAGGCAGTGGCCTGATACAACACACAGATACACACCCACAGACAATCCACAATTCTTATACAATCAGTTTGCAGACACACAGGCACCTCCATATCACTTGCATCCTCACATGCACAATCCTAGAGGCACAGGGTCACAGGCACGGTGTAAATAACCACCATCGTAACACCCCCTTCCTTATCACCACTATGATTTATTGAGCATCTATTATATGCCAGGAACTGTGTTTGGCACTTTATATGCATTATCTTACTTAATCTTCATGATTTCTCCATGAGGTAGGTTTTATTGTTCTTCACACTTGATAACCAAGGAGATTGAGCTTCAAGGAGGCCTTGCCCAATACCACAGAGCTGATCAGTTCCAGAGTCTAGATTTGAGTCCGTATCTAGTTCCAAAACCTTGCTGCTATACCAATTTGCCTGTGCAGGTCTCTCACCCACCTGCACAATGTCTTTCCCAAGAATAATAACAGCAGGTATCACTTGTTCAGGGTCCTTGGTTACCCAGACACTGTGATAAGTACTTAATTTACATTTTGGTACTGAATCATCAAAACGAGCTTCAAGGCCAGGCATGGTGGCTCACACCTGTAATCCCAGCACTTTGGGAGGCTGAAGCAGGTGGATCACCTGAGCTTAGGAGTTCGAGACTAGCCTGGGCAACATAGTGAAACCCCATCTCTACCAAAAATACAAAAAATTAGCCAGGCGTGGTGGCACGTGCCTGTGGTTCCAGCTACTCCTGAGGCTGAGGTGGGAGGGTCACTTGAGCGTGGGAGGCGAAGGTTGCACTCAGCCAAGATTGAGCCACTGCACTCTCCAGCCTGGGTGACCAAGTGAAACCCTATGGCAAAAAAAAAAACAAAACACACAAGCTTTGGAGGTAATCCTGTTTCTGTTTTACACATCCTGAAACTGAGGCTCAGAGAGCAGAAGCAGCTTGGCCAAAGTCATACAACTGATAGTTGGTAAAGGAGCTGGCCTTGAACTCAGGGATATCTTGAAAGCCACTGTTGCTTCTATGGACTCTAGCCGTTCAAAAGACCCCTCACCTTCTATAAGACCCCAGGAGATCCTCAGGGTCCAACTGCTCCCTTGAAAACAGGTCCCAGATATATCTGCCAAAGGTATGATTAGGTGCCTAAACACATACCATGAGAAAGGGATTCCACGTCTTCCAATCCTGCCCAGAGATGCAGAGACATCACCACCCAGGGAGAGATAGCCAGAAACTAAAATAATGTGTTAGAGACAGGGTGGTTGATGGTGACAGATACAGCCACACCAAGACAGGCTCAAAGGGAGGAAGACTGAGGGGAAGCCAGAGACAGAGAGGGACACATTAGGCCAAAGAATGAGAGAGATAGCTGGAAAAGGAGACAATAGGAGTAGAGGAGGGTACAGGCTGACATGAAAAAACACGGACAGATACACTCCAGTATGCAGATAGACACGTATAGACCCATCTGACCTTCACAAGAAACAGACTGTGAAAGCAAGCAAGGCTCAGGCTGTGTGTGGCGTGCGTATGTGTGTGTGCGTATTGTGGGGGGAGCATGCAGAGTCTGTATAGCTACGCACATTACACCAGCTGCTTCCAGCAATTTCATCTGATTAATAATAAATGCCCCATAATTACAGCCGCTCCCCCAGCCCTTCTTCCTGTTTTTTGTCAGCTGCTGCCAGGCCAGCCCCCCATAAACCCTATGGTCCCCTCCATCCTCACCTGCTGTCCTCTAGGAGGCTGAGAGAATGTGAGCTGGTGGAGGAGGCCATACTCCCAATTTGAGGAGGGATACCCACCTCCCTATCTTGGATTAATGCCCTTTGCTTCCAAGCAAAAAGTCATCTTACTTAGGTCTCACTCAGAACTTTTCCACTGCATGGGTATAACCTGTGACCTCTAATATGGCCTAGGGGCCCACATCTGGGATGCAGAGAGATGAAATCCCCTTGCCCACTCTTTATCACTAGCTGGCTAAGTCTCCATCCACAAACTTTACCCAGCCTCAGAACCCTGTAGGCTCACAGGAGGAAGGGACCAGGACAGGGGTCCTCACCCCATCATTCCAATCCCAGACAGCCCGAATCTCTGCCCACTTGTATACCCTCAAGCTCTGGACACCAGGTGGCTCCGCCTGCCAATTCCTGAGCACCCCCCAACCCCACCCCCACAAGTCCACCTCCTTCCAGGCCTCCCACCCAAGCTCTCCAAGGCAGCTCTATCAGAATCAGCTGCGGGGTTGTGCTGATCTGTTTCTAATCGTTGGGGCCTGGTTCACGCTTGCCCCCAGCCCCCAATATTGATTCCATTATTTGGAAAGTCATTGACGTCAGGGGCCTGGATGGGTGCCAAAACCGCCTTCTCTCCGGGCCTGGGCCAGGGCCCAGCCCCCAATCCCGCAATTTCACGGAGGGGCCCACAAGGGTCAGCTCATGGGCCGAGGTCACATGGCATCTTCCCTCTGACTCTGGGCTCCTCTGCCTTTTTGGAACCACTGTGCAGCTCCCTTCTGGAGAGAGGGGCTACGCAAAGGCCTGGGATTTAGAAGTTGGGGGAGGCTATAAAAGGGAGTCTTAAGCCCCTCATTGGGACTCTGGCTGAGAGCAGGGGCTCTGAAGAGGTAGGGAGGAGGGCAGTGGCTCAGAAAAGGGTAGTTGGGAACACTTTGTGTTTTTTGCCACACTCTTATTTTGGAACATCCTGAAGCTGGTCTTGAAATGGATCCTACTGACTACTTGGTTTTTATGTCTGACATCAGATGTATCTCCAGACTCTCTTAGAAGGAAATTCTCTGCAGTTATTTAGGATAACAGATTACCCTAAATGTTGCCATAATTTGACTAACTGGCACCAGTAATTTTATAAATCTTTGCTCCACATAAAACAAAGGCTCTGTTTCTTGTGCATCTCTCACCTATGCTGCCTCAGTTTCCCCATATTCACACACTCTCCCAGTCTTTCCTGGCGTTGGATGTGTGTTTCTTCCTCTCTGTCTCTATCTGACCAAGATGCAGCCACTGCCACACTGGCCCACGCCAGCAACTCCTGGGCTCTGGCTGGACAGAGTATTTTTAGGATCCGAACCCCGTGTTCTCAGACAGGCATTAATAACCAATACAGACAGTCTGTGGTGCCCACAACAGCTACACAGCCTCAGAGCCCAGCCTTGGAAGGTCAGAGATGGGGTCCATTCCTTCAGCTAGAGGGTCAGAGATGGGGTCCATTCCCCCGAGGGAATTTCTTCTTGTCCAAGAAACTCACACCTAGAGGGTAAGGGACGTGTTCACCACCACATAGGGAAAAAAGGACCTTACTTTCTACAAAATCCTGAGGCTGGGAAGGGGCAGGATGACCTCTGACCTCTGCCACAGAATCGGGGTGATTGCTCTGCCCCAGCCTCCTCTGGTCCAGACCTTTCTAAGGAAGGAGCCTATCCTCTGCACTCCTTCCCTGAGTGAAGGAAAGTCCTTCCTCTACTCTAGCCTGCAAACCAGTCTTCCTTTGAGCCAAACAGGGGTGTAGGACAGGGGATGCTGGGTCTCAAACCACAAATCCCAGCAGCTTCCTTCTCCTCATGATCTGTCCCACTCAGTGATTCATGCCTCAACATTTATTGAGCACCTATTGCCTGCCAGGCACTGTACAGGGAGCCAGGCACATGGTCGTGCCCACAGGGAGCATTCGGTCCAATGAGACAGAAAAAGATGTATTACTGTTCACACAAGAATGCCTTCCTCTGGTGTACGAGGTCTGTGCCAAGGGCAGGCAGGTACAGGGTGAGCAAGGGAGACCCAGTCCTTGAGTCACGTAGAGCTCAGAGGCAACTACTGTGCAACCTTCCTGAGTGTCACGTGGGGAAAGTACAGGTAGGATATATGGTGGGGCACACTGACTACCCTGGGGTCTGGAGAAACCTGTCCTCCTACAGGCTAAGGACTCTTCAGTTTGCTCCTAAACCCAAGACGGGCCCTCGAGCTGAACACAAGTCACTACCATAGTTTAATTTCAGTTCCTGCTACTGTAGCTCTAGTCTTAGCTTTTGGGAGCTGGCTGCCCACAGCAGCAGGGTCTAACTCTTCCTCAACGCCTGCTCCAGCTCCTCCTTCCACCCCTTGGCCCCCAGAGCGCCTAGCTCTGGTGACCCCCAACCGGGCACAGCTCTGTGCTTTGGGACTCTCTTTGCCCTCTGCAGAGGTAAAAGGGACTGATGACCTCAGTGCTCTCCATCCCCAGGGACCACTTGCCTTCCCAGCCCCTCCCCACAGGAAGCTGAGAGCCCTTGTGGGTTTGGTCACCCAGGGCCACAGGAGTTTACAAAGCTGAGGTCTCCCCCACTACCCCCACCCAATGGTGGGTCTGGAGGAGGGGTCAGTTCTCACTTCTCAGGCTCCTTGCTCTCCAGGACCCCCCAAACCAAGCACACATGGTCCCCCCCCAACCCATCTGCATTTCAAAGAAAATCCACTCCATATGTTTCCGATTCATTTACACTTCAACTCGCCATGAGGGCGCAGAGAGCAGGGGTGTCTTGCCTCCAAGCCTCCCACCCCGGCTGGAGAGTGTGTGTCCCCTTCAGGACGGGGAGCAGTTACAGCCCAGCCATCTCAGCATTGGGAGGGACCGCAGGGCCATGTCCCTACTGTGTGGGCTCCCATGGGGGAAGACAGCATATCTCAGGCAGCCCCACCCACTGATGTTCATAGCAGCAGAGCACGCAAAGTCCAGGGCAGGGTCTCCACGGGAGTTAGAATCCCAGGGCTGGCTGCATCCTAGGCCCCCCAGGGCTACTGCTCTTTTGGGGAACAGAGTGGGGAAGCCTAGGCATGCCCTGGAGCCAGGATAAGGGCTCAACAGGCAATCCCAGAGACACTGTGAGACACGCACAACAAAACATGGTCCCTACCCCTCCCCAGCCAGGGCAGAGAAGAGAAGAGAGGGTGGGATCCCGTCTCCTCCTCCAGCTACTTTCTCCCCACAGATCTGAGGCTGTTATCTCTCCTACAATCACAGATTCAACACCCTGAAGCAGTCGCAGGAGCCAAGGTCTGCTCCCTCCAATCTTCACACCCCTCCCATCCTAAGAATGATTGAGATGTGTGTGTGTATGGGGCGGGGGAGATGTCTTGGGAAGACAGGAGTCTTATTTCCCCCACCTGGCCCTTCTCTACCAGGGATGTCCAAAACTATTCAAGGGGGATGGGTGTGCATTGACATGGCACACGGAGAAATCTAAAGGTTCACATCACTCCTGTACCAACAATCCACTCAGATCTTCCTGCCAAGAGTCTAGTCTCCTTATGGAAGGAAAGCAGGGAAATCTGACTGGGTTAGCCTTTACCACCACTCCCCTCCATTAGCCCACAGCCCATTGTGAGGGACGTGACCAAATGTGTGTCCTCTCTCCTCCTCACCTTTGGAGGGGACAGATCCTGTAGCAGTCTCTGTTCTTCACTTCAAGTGCCCCGATACTCACCACAAACCAAAGGAAAGCATGGGCATATCTGACCATGAGTCCTAAGTTCCACTGGGATTGTGAATGCCACAATCTTAGTGTGGATCTGAATGTGAGCCCAGGATGACAGTGTGAGTTTAATCTAAGTGTCACGGTCTAATGTCCATCTAAGTGTGAACTCCAAGATGCAAGTACGGGTTTGAGTATGAGCCCAGGTCTCAGCACGCATCTGACTGTAAACCCCAGTGGGTCTGAATGTGAGCTCCAGGACTGAAGTGAGAGAGCCTGTGAGTCCCAGCATTCCTGTACAAGTCAGCATAAGCATTAGAGTTCTAGTGTAAGTCTGAGTGTGAGACCCTGGTCATAAGGGCTTCTGAGTATGAGCTAAGGTGACTTATATGGAGTCCTAGTGTGAGCACTGGTATCCCTTTTTAAGTCTGAGTGTGAGTCCCAAAGTGCCCTTGTAAGTCTAAGTGTGAACATCAGAATCCTACTGTGAGTCTGAGTGTGAGCTCTGAGATCCCAATATGAATCTGAGTGAGTCACAGGACTTCAAGTGAGTCCTACCAAGATCCTGGTATGAGTCTATGTGTGAGCTCTAGGTTACCCATGGAGGTCTGACCCCCAAAGTCCCCATATGAATCTAAGTGTGAACCCAAAGGTCCTAGTGTGAATCTGAGTGAGCTCCAGGGTCCCCGTGTGAGTCAATGTGATCCCCAGCTTGGAAATGTGAATCTGACTATGAACCCCAGTGTCCTCAGCGAGTCCTTGAGTTCAAATGTGAGCCCCATGTTCCCCATGCGAGTCTGACTAACTCGGAGTCCCAGAATATAAGTGTGAATCGGAGTGAGCACGAGGGTCTTTGTGTGAGCCCCAGTGTGAGCCCTAGGACCCCAGTGAGATTCTGGGTGTGAGCTCTAGGTCTCAATGTAGATCTAAGCTAAAGGGTAAGACCGTGAATCTAAGCATGAGCCTACAGTCCCAGTGTGGGTCCCAGTGTGAGCAGAGTTCCAATGTGAGTCTATGTGGAAACTCCAGGACTGAAGTGTATCCCTGGATATGAGCCCCACAACGTAAGTGTCAGTCCATATGAATGTAAGCCCCTAGACCCTAGAAGGAGTTGAAGTGTCCCAGTGTGCATCTGAGTATGGATTCCAGAGCCCCCAGAAGTCCTGTGCATGAACTTTAAACTCCTAGTCTTTGTGTAGGCTCAGGGTCTCAGTTGGAGTATCAGCCCTGACAGTGTGAACCTTAGCTCCATCTCACCAATGCTGACCAGGAGCCCCTGGCACCAGCTGAGAGGATTTGTGTGGGTTGTGACAGTGGAGACAGAGAGGCATAGTTTGAGACACCTAGGCCCTTCTAGCCCCCAAGTCATTGCTAGCCCTACATCCCTGGGAATCTGCAATGGTTCAAGCCCCATTCCCACACGTGTAATGACACACCATCACACCCAGAGTTAGATACACAAAAATACACCTGGTGTTTCAGGCCCCTCGGACACACAGCAATTACAGATGCACAGACACACCCAGCATTTCACACTCGCACCACCTCAGTGACCACAGCCACACAAACACTCCCAGTGACACAGACACAAATTCACCAAGTATTACAGGCAGAACAACTAGTGTTAGAGACACAGTCCTACAGCGGCATGCAGACACACACCCAATGTTGCAGACAAGCTGCCAGGCACACAGACACACACAGACGCTTCTCAAAAAGAGAGACTAGACGGAAAGAAAGAAAATCCTGAATTTTCAACAACGCGTGAAATAGTCCTGCCCGCCTGAAGCTACTGGAGGCGGGAGGGGGACAAGGGAGCGAGCAAGCGAGCGAGCTAACGCTGGAGGAGAGGCTCGGGAGAGGAGAGGAGCCGAGAGGGAGAGCTGTCCGTCTGGTGACCTCCCCACGGCCCAGCCCCCACGCACGCGGAGATACACTACTCGGAGCAACACAGGGACACCCAGACTGGCTCACACTGAGCCGCACTGGAGGAGACACACACGAGCAGACTCACAAAGAGACACTTGGGGATACACCATAGGCAGACTCGCACAAGCCAGGAAGACTTACAAAGAGACACACTGGAGGAGACCCACTACATGGAGATACATCCACGCGGACTGAAGAGAAAACCATGGGGACGCCGACCGACACACACACATGCACACACACACGCGCGCGCGGGCGCGCGGATTCACACGGACACACATGCACTGGCAGACGCGCAACCGTCGGTTCGCATCCCCGGGCGCTTTGAAGTCCAGATTTCTGCCCGAGAAAGAAGCCACCTTTGGGCGCGCAAAGGCCACTACGAACCCCCCCAAACCCAGGAATTTTTCCAGACCCCGCGCGTGCAGCTGAGGGGTGGGGAGAACAGGGACACTAGGACAAACCGCCGGAGCCACCTCCCTCTAGTCCACAGTCGGCCCCACCACCACCACCACGCCCAACCCCCGGAGCGCCCGGACGTAGGGGGCCGCTTCTCCAGCGCCCCCGCCCCCGAGTTTGCAGGCAAAGTTTCTCGTGAACTTTCCTGTCGCCCCCGTCCGTGGGCCCACGGGTGTCCCCTCACTCTTCCCGCGCGCATGAGGGCCGCCGGTCTGCTGGTCAGCCCGGGTCTGAGGTTCCGGCCGCGCGCACTCCGCCGCAGGGTACTCACCGCGCCCTCTGGCCACCCGGGCTTCGCGCTGCGCCTTCCGACCGCCCCCGGCAGCGAGCGAGGCAGGGAGCGCGGAGCTAGCACCGCCCGCCGGATCCCACCGCCGAGCCTCGCGCCGCGCCGGCTGGAGCCGCCGCCTCCGCTGCCGCTGCCGCCGCCGCCCGCTCTGCACCGGCTCTTCGGCGCTCGGCGGCTTTAACCCCCCCATCCTCCTCCCTCCCTCGCGCGCTCCCTCCCTCCTTCTCTCGCCCATGTGACCGCGGGCGCCCGCTCGGCCGCGCGCGCCCTCGCTCCCCTCCCCCTCTTGCCTTGTCTCCCCGCGCCTCCGCGGCCGCGCGCCACGACCCCTCCCCGCCACGGGCCCCGCGCGCCCCCGCCGTGGCACGCTCTCGCTCCTGGCACACGCGGTCCGCTCGCCCTGCGCGGGCCTGTGAGCCCCCACTCCCACTCGCCCAGCACTGGCACGCGCTCTGCCCCCCCGCTGGCACACTCGTCCGCACTGGCATGCGTGGCTCCCTCGCGTTCACCCTTTCTCGGGCGCGCCCTCAAGACGGCTGTGGTCCCCGTGCTTCACGCGCAGCCCCGGCCGCGGGTCTCGCAAACGCGCGCGCGCGCGCACACACACACACACACACCCACTCCGCCCGCTCCCCTAGGGCGGCTGGGCGCGCACTCACCCCCGGGATCGCTCCTTCACACTCACTCTCCCTCTCGGCCTTAGCCAGGTCTCTCCTGCGCACACTCCCGCACGTTCAGGCCCTGACGGCCTCGCACCGACTCCCTGGCACACCCCGGGCCAACTCTCGGGGTCCTCCCTCCGGCGTCGCCGTGAGAGGAACGCGAGCCAGAACCCCCAACCCCCACTTTGGGCAGAAGAAGCCAGCCGGCTCCGCCTCTCCCCTATTGCTACTGCCCCCCGCAACGACTCCCCTCCCGGTCACCCCCTCGCGCGGGGGAAAGGGGCTTCCTTGACCGGGGATGGACCCTGCCGGGAGCCCAGGCCCATGCCTCCAGTGTCTCCGATGACACCAACACCACTACTCGCATGTTCCTCGCGCCCCGAGGACACACAGCCGGGGGAGAAGCCTCCACTGGAATGAAGGGGTAGGGAGGGTGCACTCTCAATGCCGGGCACAGGCGCACCCCTCGATAGGAGGCTCACTCCCTTCGCAGCCTGGGCCTCTGAGGGGCCGGGGTGTTCACTGCACTCGTCCCTGGGCCTCCGGTCTGGCTGCAACATAGGAGAGTAAGGTTAGACAACCTGACCAACTTCTGAGGCCACGTGAAAGCGCAATGGAGTGGCAATGGCAGAGGCAGAGACCGAGAAAGCCACCCCCGTCTCCACCCCTTGGATTTTTCACCTGACCCTTGGCCCATAATCCTGGGCCCTGCCCCTCCGGGGAGCTGCTCTAGGGCTGAGGGCGAGGAGAAGGGAGGGAAATGTCTCGCTGTTTCCTCACATCCTTCCCCAATAGGCTGCCTAGAGCGCCCGGGCCCTTTCCCAACAAATGCCTCAGGGACTCCCACTGCAGAGGAAAATCCTTCTTCCCGCCACGGCCTGGGCTTTTCACTTTCACTTCCGTGGCCACAGAATCCCCTTCCTACAACTGGCAGGGGTCGGCATGGGCTGGAGCTCAGAGACGGCCAGCTAGGACTTCAGGACACACAGCAAACTAGCTGCGCCCCGCTGAGGGCCAGCGCACAGCCGCCCACACAAGGTGTCCTCTCCCCGGGCTCTCTGGGCCGCCGGCCTCCTGCTTCCCGTGCCGCAGACCGGGATTAGACTGTGGACGCGGGGAAGGAAGGGGGCGTTGCGACGGGATCTTGAGGGGAGCAGGACTTGCCCCTGCCCCTGCGGCGAAGCTCTAGGCCCTGGCAAGGTTCGGTACACCGGGGGCCGCTCCTCCCCAGGGGGCTGACCGGCCTCGGCGCTCTAATCCGGCCGGGGAGGGGCGGACGGGGTGAAAATTGGCGAGTGGTTTGGGGAACGGACTTGACCTCCAGGTGCCCTGGTGTCCCTGGCTCAGCCTCTTTCTGCCAGGTTGGGAGCAGTCGGGAATTCTGTCCCGGTCCAACGTCCCCCTCGGCCCCCGGGGACGCAGAGGCTGCTGTCGGCAGAGCAGCAGTCCACGGCTGCGGGGACAAGATCCGCACTGGGAGTCCGGGGTCCTGGAAGTGGATGTGTGGATGTCAGAGGATAAAGGAAGGGAAGAGGCGCACGTCGGACCTCTGTCCAGGCGTCAGTAGGTCAGCAGCTCCTCCCGGCGCGGGACCCAGCGGCCTCGAGCGCTTCCCCGGGGCCGAAGCGACACCTGGCGGACGGTGCGGGACGTGCGTTCCCTTCTGGCTGCTGCTCCTGCTCCGCGCTGAGGCCTCGGCCACCTACTGAACACCGGGTGCTGCCACCTCTCCACACAGCCTCCACCCGGCTCACAACCAATTTTCCTCCCCCCAGAGCTGGGTCAACAGACTAGTAGTGGTTTCCGCTCCTGCCGCCTCTGATGCCCTACCTACACAGTAGCCTTTGAGCTTGTAAGCCTCAGTGCTGAGCCCTCCCCACCGCCTTGGGGACAAAGTTGAGTTTCTTAGGTGGGGCTTCAAAGCCCTGCAGGATCTGGCCCTGCCTCCTCTCCACCTTTATTAAGCGCCCCTATTCCCGGCCTCCCCAGCTCTGCGCCAGCCCCCTTCTGTGTCATGTCACTTATCCTTAAGCCAAACCCCACTTCACTGACATCCTCTCCCCAACTCCATCTCCAAGAATTCACTGCCTTTCCAATCTTCACCATCTACCTTGCCCATGATGGAGTGGCTGGAAGTAACACCCCCAGGCCAGATCCCTTGTGCCCTGCACGTGATGGGGATCTCACATTTGGGCCTGGGGAAATAGGGGAAGTTCCTCATTGACTTTCAGTTCCTGGAGTTCTCTACCATGAAAGGGGCTCTATGGCCAGGATTTCTGACACCACCCTCCACCCTGGCAGGTGACCTAAACTTGGACCACCCCACACACACACCAAGGGATCAATTGTGCCATTCCAAGCCTTTGGGCAAGCAAAGACCCTTCCTTATTCTTACTGACATGTCTCCGAGGAAGGAGAGCTCCCTCCCCATCCCCTATGGTCTACCTTTCCAGTGCTCCTTTAGGAAACGGTGCTGGTTTCTAACTTGCAATACCATCAGAAAGTTTCTCCCTGCAGCACACACCTGGCTCTCCAAAGTTACAAACACACACACTCTCACACACAGGCTCTCTGTATTACAAATGCCAAACACATGGTCACATAAAGTCACACACCCAATCTCAAACAGTAAAAGGTGTATATTCAACTTCACTATGGTACACTGAGAGTCAGGGTCCCCAGCTTGGGCTAGGAACTAGAGGTCCCAAAAGAGTAGGAGAGTCCCTGAGTCACACACACCATACCCACACATAGACACAGTTACACACACAGCCATGAACTCGGTCACACTGAGTGTCACACAGGCACACACAGAGTCACACACGCTCTCAATCACACTGGGGTTTGGCGGGTTGGGGCGGGCTCCAGGAGGCAGTTACGTAAACGCCCTCAAGCCCCCGCCCTCACTCCCCCTCACCCCGCCTGCTTCCTCACACAGTGCCAGCGCCCGGGGCGGCTTGGCCGGGGCCCGGGAACAGCTCGGCCTCGCGGAGGCTCCAGGCGCCGAGAAACCCGATCCGACAGAGCCCCGGGCCGGGCCGAGCCAGGGAGGGGGGCCCAAAACCCCCCCACTCAGAGTCTAGCCCAGACCCCTAGGGACGACTTACCCCTGCATCCAGAGACAGCTCCCAGCACCATCCTGAGATAGTACCTGGGGCCCACTCACAACATCCTCATCCTGCACACCCCCTTCTGGAATCCTATCATCTGGACGGCTGCCTGTGTGCCCTGACCCTTCCAACCTCTGGCACCAGAAAGGGCAAAGATCCCCTAAAGGTAGAGAATGGGGGAAACTAAGTATCCAACCTTGAATTACCCCCAGTTCCTGGAACTATCTCCTCTTCCCTTCTCACCAGGGCCCTCTAAATTCACTCTGATAGAGAGGGGCTTTCATTCCTGTCCAGGTCCCCCTCAGATTTGCTGCCTATTGATTCCAATATATTCTGTCAGAATTCTAAATTATTCAGGTCCAAGGTCTCCCCTCCCGCCCTTTGATATCCTTTCTTCCTCCTCCAGTGGAAGTTCTAACTCCAGTCTAATCCCAGTTCCTCTGGTTTGCTAAAAAGAAATTTTGAGAGTAACCTGAGGAATCGGGAACAAAATCACCAAAAGGCAGAAAGATTAAGGCTCAGGAAACCCCTGGAAGTCAGGAGTCTGAGAAGAGGGGAGACAATGTCTGTTGTGCGCCCCCCAACATAACCCCCACCCCATTCTGCAGCCTAGACTCCATTTTTCACGATAGCTTTTGAGTGTCTGCTTGGGCCGCCTGGGCCCAGGCAGAAAGGGAATTTCCCCCTATGTTCTCTGTTAATGAACAAAACATTTCATGTTGAAATTCCTCCTCTGCCCCCAGCCCAGTGTCTCCAGGGCCCTCCAGCCTGACCAAGCAGGGGCACCATTAGGAGGGGGGTAACAGAGAAGAGGGAAGCCCACAGGGGAAGCATAATTTACACTAGGGGGCATCTTTTTAAAAAATAAATAATTAGGGTGACTTTTTTTTTTCACTTTTGGCTAAAATTATCCACTCCTGTGGCAGCTTCCCAGAAAGGGCGGCGGGAGGGCGGCCGGAGCTGTCCCGAGGCCCAGGACATGGCCCCCCTCCCCCGGGCGAGGAGCCTTCCTCAAGTTGTTTTCCTGGTCTCTTCCTCTTGGATGTTTTTTGATTATTAATCACATTTTCCATCCTCAGTCTCAGACCAGACCCCCTCCCCCCAGGGTCAGGGCTGGACAGAGGGAGGAGGAGCGGGCTCCGGGAAGATGACTTGGGGACAAGATGGGCAGTGACCCCTGGCCCTGGCTGACCTGAAGGACACTGTCAGTGGCATGTCACAGATCATATCCTCACCATCCTAGCACATAGTAGGTGGCATCCTTAATCAATACAAGTGAAGTAAATGAATGAACAGGTGTCTAGCTTTCATAGCACCCAGCTGGCACTGAAAAATAAAGCCCCTAGTGCTGGTACCCTTATGCTGCAGACAGAGAAACAGCCCAGAGAAAGGGAGTCACTTGCTCAGAGTCACACAGCAAGTTAGTGCCTTGGCCAGAGCAGTACCTCAAGAATGCTGATGGCTCCCCGCTTCCTAAGTCAGTCAATAAATATATATTGAGCACCTACAGTATGCCAGGCATTGATCTAAGTAGTGAATCAGACAAAAATCTCTGCCCTTGCAAGGACATAGAGCAACTAGAACTCCATAGAATGCTAGTGCATGTTAAGTTGGTACGACCACTTTGAAACACTGTGTGGCAGTATCTACAAAAGCTGTGCATATATTTATTCTATGGCCTAGCAAGTCCGTTCCTAGATATATACCCAGGAGGAATGATCAAATATGTTTACCAAGAATGTTCGTAGCAGCTTTACTAATGATAGCCCCAAACTGGAAACAACACAAATAGATAAACAGATCGTGATGTAAGTACAGCAATGGAAAACAACCAGCTACATACAACAATGTGAATAAATCTCACAGACAAAATGTTGAGCAAAGGGGAAAAAAGACACAAAAAGAGTACATAATGAATGATTTCATTTATATGAAGCTCAAGAATAGGCAAAACTAACGTATGGTGACAGAAATCAGAATTGTAGTTACCGCTGTTGGGGGAGAGTGGTACAAGTATACAGTTGTCCCTTGATATCTGTGGGGGATTGGTTCCAGGACCCCCTGAGGATACCAACTCTGAGGATGCTTAAGTCCCTTATATAATAAATGGCATAATATTTGTGTATGATCTAAGCACATCCCCACATCTACTTTAAATCAGCTCTAGATTGCTTGTAATATCTAATACAATGTAAGTGTTATGTAAATAGTTGTTATACTGTTTTGGTTTTTATTTGTATTGTTTTTTATTGTTGTATTTCTATTTTTATTGCTTTTTTTTTTCCTAATGTGGTTGGTTGAATCAGAGGATGCAGAACTCACAGATATAGAGGGCCAACTGTACACATGCATTAAAATTGTACACTGTAGGCCGGGTGCAGTGGCTCATGCCTGTAATCCCAGCACTTTGGGAGGCTGAGGTGGGTGGATCACGAGGTCAGGAGATCGAGACCATCCTGGCTAACACGGTGAAACCCTATCTCTACTAAAAATAAAAAAAATAAAAAAAAAAAAATAGCTGGGCGTAGTGGTGGGTGCCTATAGTCCCAGCTACTCAGGAGGCTGAGGCAAGAGAATGGCGTGAACCCGGGAGGCAGAGCTTGCAGTGAGCCAAGATTGTGCCACTGCACTCCAGCCTGGGTGACAGAGCGAGATTCCGTCTCAAACAAACAAACAAACAAAACTGTGCACTGTATATATTTGTTCATGCAAAAGTCCCAAGTCTGGTTCCCCAGCCCCGTCAGGCAAGAGGTGGCAGCCTAAATGACACCTAAGAGAGGCCTATACTAAGCCCTTTTGTCCTCTCTCACAGTGCCATCCTCTTTTTCCTTATAGTAGTTAGTTTGATGTCTAATTATCTAGTTACTTCTGTGATGCATGTGAGCTCCAATGAGGGCAGCCCTGTGGCCTCCATCTCCAGTCACGTAGAGTTGGGTCTGGCATAGAACAGGTGTGCTCAACGTTTGAAATAGATTTAAATAAATGTTGATGGAATTAATGATGCAAGCAATTAAGTAGGACAACCTTGACCTGTGAGAAGTAAACCGAAGCTCCAGAGCACAGGGGTGGGAGCCTAGACGAATGGGTCGCAGCCTTGAGGGATGGGAAAGAGGTTTAGTGACTAGTGAGGTGGCAGAGACCGGAAGGCAGGCTGAGGCAACCTGAGTGGCTCAGACACCACATCCTGAAATGCCTTTGGGGCCAAGGCTGTTGAGGCATAGAAGGGCATAAAGAAGTCAGGAATATAAACACATTGGAGTTTTAGCAAGACCATTGAGGCTGCTGGGTAGAGGGTGGTGAGGATGGCGGAGGCTGGAGGTGGGGCAGCCACAGAGAGGTATTTGCGGTGACCCGTAAGAAAGAGATCTCCAGCCTGACCTGGGGCAAGCAGAGAGAGGACAGTGTTTGGGAAAGGGGCAGGACATCAGATTCATCTGCTTCATCTGCTCCCATGACCCCCGGAGGATCTCCCATGTCACTTTATATACAGAGAACGGGCTCGCTGGACACTTAGTCCTGTGTCTGCTCTCCCAAGCACCCTCCTGCTGGGTGATCCCAAAGTTTGGGCTAAGTGTGGAAAGAGAAGCAGGTGGGGAGAAAGGGAGCAGAGTATCCAGAAGAGGGACAGGGAGAGGGAGTGGGAGGTGGGGGCAGGGATAGGGAAGATGGAGAAACTAGGAGTCAGGGGACTGTGCATCAAAGGTGGGAGCAGGGGCATACGTTTGCAAAATCACAGATACAATTTTTCATTTTGCAAAAATTTGCATGAACAAATTCCCTGCTCAGAAGCACAAAGTCCCTTCATGCTTCCCCACCCCAGTGGGCACTGATCCCACCTACCCACCATTCCTCATGGAGGAGAAAACTATCCTCAAAGGATTGTCCCCCCTAGTACCAACCCAGAGTCTGACATTGCTCTCTGCTGCTATAGAGCTGGCTCCTGGATAACAGCTGGGATTTCCAGGAAGGCCTGAGGACCATGTGTCCCTAAGATTGGATCCCTCCCTTCGCCTCCCATGGCTCTATTTCCTGCCAGCCTGTGATTCTCTGAAGTAGGGGAGAGGGAAGATAAAACGCCCCAACTTTCCCCCAGAAACTCAACTGTGGTGATTGGAAAGGCAGATAAAAGTCAGAGATTTGGAAACGTAATGCCAGCGTTACCATGTCTGAGGGAAATAGACAGAGGCAGAGGGAGACTCCAAGAGAAAAAACTGAATTAAATTCAGTTCAACAGACGTTTATTGGTGCCTACTGTGTGCCAGGCCTAGAGGGAACATTGTGTACAAAACTACAGATGACTCCCATGTTTTTGGCTTGAGAGACTGGGAGATGATGGTACCATTCACCGAGCTAGGGAGAGAGAAGGGACTTGACATATTAAGTTGAAGGGTCTATGGTGTGACAACTAGGTATGTAACCCCTGTTCAACAGTTCCCAGCATCCTTTATGCTCAGCATGTGCTGGAGGCTTGGGCATTTAGAGTCTCAGACTAACCTGGGCATTATGATGGTGCTAGGGGATGATGAGATAGATCAGAGAACAGGGAGGGGGTGTGATAAGAAAGGAAGAGGAGAGGAGGATTGAAACTAAAACTCTGGGAACCCATGATTAAAAGAGAGGAAAGGGATGGTGATGCACACCTGTAATCCCAGCACTTTGAGAGGCCAAGCCTGGCGGATCACCTTGAGCCTGGGAGTCTGAGACCAGCCAGGGCAACATACTGAGACCCTGTCTCTACAAAAAATATAAAAATTAGCTGGGTGTGGTAGCACACAACTGTAGTCCCAGATACTCAGGAGGTTGAGGTGGCAGGATCACTTGAGCCCAGGAAGTAGAGGCTGCAACAAGCCATGATTGCGCTATTGCACTCCAGCCTGGGCAACAGACTGAGACTGTGTCTCAACAACAACAACAAAATTGGGGGCGGGGGGAGTAGTAAAAATAAATAAATAAATAAAACAAAAATAAATCAATAAAAATAAAAATAAAGGGCTGGGCGCGATGGCTCACTCCTATAATCCCAGCACTTTGGGAGGCTGAGGCAGATAGATCACCTGAGGTTGGGAGTTGGAGACCAGCCTGGCCAACATGGTGAAACCCCATCTCTACTAAAAATACAAAAATTAACCAGGCGTGATGGTGGGTACCTGTAATCCCAGCTACTTGGGAAGCTAAGGCGGGTGAATCGCTTGAACCCGGGAGGCAGAGGTTGCAGTGAGCCAAGATCACACCACTGCACTCCAGCCTGAGTGACAGAGTAAGACTCTGTCTCAAAAAAACTAAAATAAATAAATAAATAAAATAAAAGTAAAACAGAGGAAAGATGAGGGACTTCCAGAAGACAGGGAAGGTGTAGTGGTCCTAGGGATGGAAGAATCAGGGTTGCATGAGGCCAGAAATAGCCTGGTAGGACCAAGGAAGAGCCCAGGTCTTCAGCAGCCAGGAGAGGGGTGGGGCCAAGGGGACAAAGCTAGGGGTATGGAACAGGCTGGTGTAGACTCCTCCACAGGGGCCTGTGAGTAGAGTGTAGACCCCTCCTTCCCCAGCCTCCATGCTGTTCCCTGGAGCCCTGCTTGGGTTGGGGGCCTCTCTCAGCCAGGCAGAAGAATCAAAAAGCTCCTCCCAGGCCCCTAGACTTCCATCCCTGAGCCCTGGTTTTTGGTCTCCCCAGGAGAGTTCTGAGCCTTCCTCAAGCTCAGGAGCATGCAGTGGTTGGGGAACCCTGGGGACCCTGGGGGTAATTGAAACCAGGGCTAAGACATTAGAAACCATAATGCTGACTCTGCGGCTCCCCCAGGATAGCTCCTGGTTTTCTTCTCACCCCGATCCTCCCTGCTGTTGACAGCTCAGCTCTCCCAGGCCCCCAGCAGCTGGGCTGCTGACCCTCCTCCTCAAACCAACTAGAAGGGGCCTCCAACCAGAAGGCACCCAAAGCCAGCCCTCAGGGACCTTTTCTCTGCTCTCAGAAAAGCTTAGTGTATACCAGGCTAACCTCTTCATATTGAGGCATCCCAAATTCTAGTCTTAATAATCCCTTTTTGCAGAACCTAGGGAGTTGAAGTTAGACAATGGGAACAATTTTGCAATAGTGAAAAAGAAAGGGAGGAGGTAGATGTAGGGCAGGAGTGCCCGTCAGCTAGCAGGTGCTCAATAAATATGTGGAGAAAAATAGATCTCAAAGCCTGGACCCCACCAGAGGGAGGTGTTGGCTGGCCAGATCTGTAACAGGGGCAGTACAGGCTACACACCAGGGTAGCAGGAAGTGACAAGGTCAGATAAGGAATTCTGTGGCCTGGAAGCTCTCTCCTTGCTTGGATGTCTCTCTTTCTCTACGTTGCAGTCCTTGTCTGCAAAAGGACCAGAAGCTGCACTTTTGTAAGACTGATGGGAAGGCCCTCCCCCTGCACATCTGTCCAGAGATTTCAGGATTCCTAGATTCCCCAAGTGCTGGTGTGGAGATTTGGGCCTGCCTCTCTGTCTCTGTCTGTCTCTCTCCCTGGCTTTTTGGTTAGAGACAGAGGGGTTCAAATACCTACTCTACTACCTACTGGCTTTGTGGCCTCAAAAAGTGACTTAAGGTCTCAATTACCTCAGAAGTAAAATGGGATCATAACAGTGCCTATTTCCTAGGACTGTGGTGAAGATTAAGTTAAATGAGATAATCCAGTCAAGTGCTTAGTGCTAGCCCTGGCAGGTGCTAAAGCCCCCTTTGTCTGCTGGCTTTGGCTTCCTCCCAGTTGATGTCTATGTCTCCTCTGTCACGGCCTTTCTCCCCATTTTCTCTATCAACATTATCCTCTGTCTCTGTCTTTTATTGTCTTTCTCTTGATCTCTTTGGCTCTCCTTGTATCTGGCCCTGCCTGCATGACCCTGCTCCAACCCTCTGGCACAATTGGCCTAGGTGAGGTAGGGTAGGGGTGTCCAGGAAGGTAAATTTAAATATGGCATTCATGGCAGCAGGGTCATGCCTGAGCCTGAACATAGGTGAACCACAATCGTTGGGGTGAGTACTTCTGTCTATGGCCCTTTCTGACTGGGCAGAAGAGCTGGGGGCTCACTCTGGCAGTCCTCTTGGAGGAGGGGGGACTTGTCCTGACTGTTCTGGGCCGCCCCCACACCTGGACCCAGGCCAGATCCCCATAGCTAGTGCCTGCCTGGAGGTGAGGCAACCTGCCCAAAGGCCAGAACTGAAAGGGGTAGCCCTCTACCTCCACACAGAGTTGCTTACCTGACCTCAAAACATTCTGGCCCACCCTCATCCAAGTTCTGCTCTGAGCCTCCCATACCCCATCCCAAACCCTGTATGGAAGCACATTGCCTCCATAGATCTAGTTTCTCTTGTCTCTGGCTCTTCCTATCTCTGTCTCTATCTCTGTGTCTCTGTCTTCTCCATCTCGATCTATGACTTTGGCAACTGCATAAGCCTTGCACCCTAAGCTAAGACCACCAGGGATAAGAAACTGCAGGGGTTGAAGAGTCTGTGTTCTTCACCTGGTCCAAAAAGCTCCTTCTTGGTGGTGGTGGTGGGGCGAACACAAGAAATCCAGATGTCATTTCCATGTCATTGTGGACCTGTGAAGGCAAGGGGCATGGCATAGAATAGGTGCTCATCAAATATAAACCAAATGAAGGAGGGGCAAACAGAGGACTCCAAACAAGGAACTGAATGGCTGAGGCTGTAGCAGGCAGGAACATGGAGAGACTATGGAAAGGCTGCTGCTCAACTTTGTGACTCAACAAGGAGTCTTCTTTGGGGGTCAGGATTGGTCTCAACTAGCCCTAGATGCTGCCACACCTGGGCCCTGGCCAGCCCCTTCACGTCAGCTCTTGGGCAGACAGCCAGATGGGTGAGCCACTAAGACTTCCCCATCACTTCCCTACTCCCAACACACCATTGCCTCAAGGTGCCCACCAGCTTCAAGCAGAGTGCTGGGAATACAGAGCCAGAGAGGGAGAAACTCTGGGCAGGGGCACATGGCAGGCAGAGGCTGAGACAGGAGTCTGGTGTCCTGGTAGCCAGCCTGGGCCTGTCATGAGGATCCTATGCCAGTACAGTGATGGGGGCCAGACCCGAAACAGGATTTTATGTGGGGAGAGAAGCCAGGAATCCTTGAACATGTGGGCAGCTGGGCAAGGGGTGGAACGTCCCATCAGGTAAGGACAGATGTGCAGCTTCTTGTCCTTCTTGTTAGATAAAGACAAGCATTGAGACAAAAGGTTCAGAGAGATAGAATCAGAGCAAAAGAGAGAAGAGAGAGCCTGGGAGACAGACCGAGAAATAGAAACTCTCAGAGACACAGTCAGGCACAAAAACAAAGATGCAGAGAAAGAGATGTGAGTCAGGGACACAGACAGGGAAATGCAGATGAGAGAGCCATTGAATTAAAGACACAGAGACCAAGATAGGGAGGGATATGAAATCAGAGAGAAACTGTCTCAGTCACAGAGCGACAATCGATATGAAATCAGAGAGAAACTGTCTCAGTCACAGAGCGACAATGTGGAGACAGACTCAGACAGAGAAACACAGAGACAGGGAGAAAAAAAATTGAGAGATAGAGAGATGGAGAAGAGAGAGAGGAGGACAGCGATAGCAAGATCAAGAGAGGCAGAGAGATGGACAGAGGACAAGGCAGAAGGAAGCAAAGACAGGGCTAGGCAAAGAAAGAGATCAAAACATTAGGAGTGGGAAAAGTGGGCGAGGGACAAAGGAGTTTCCTGGCCTCAGTCTCTCTAGCCTGGTCTCCCCAGGGTGTTGGACCCTTACTTTGCTATTCTCTGGTTTCCATAGCAACAGGGAGGGCAGCGCCAAATTTGCATACACATTTACATCCTTTCTATTTGAATAATTCAACAGGTTTCTGTGCATATTCATGAGATAATGAATGAAGGTGACTCTCAATCCCTGCTCAAAACCTGGCTATGGTATCCCCTGCTTTGTAGTGTATGGTATGGCTCTGAGCCTGGTTTTGTAGGCCTTGACCTCTCCCTGCCAGACCCTGCTAACGATGCCAGCCCCTCCTCCCCAAACATCTTTTGCATTTTCCTACCTCTAGGCCTTTCTTCAGGTTATGCTCCTCTGCCTGCAGGGGATGCCTTTCCCTCAACGTCAGTCCTGCCAGTGGCCTCTGGTAAGGAGTAGCAGGAGATGACAGGGGTGAGCAGGGCTCATCTTGGCCCCCTGGTGGAGGCGATCCTTCAGTCACATTCCTAACTGGGGGTGCTTGAAAGGGTCACACTGAGAGAGGCTGGGGTGTAGGCTGAGCTGCAGTCTAACAAATCTACCAACATAGAGCTACCTAGGACACAGTGGCCTCCATATGGAAACTGACAAAGCCCTTGGTTCCAGCTAGAATAATCAGAGGAGCTGAGATAGCACCAAAAGGAATCTCAGGAACAGAGGGGCTGAGGTGGCTCAGATGGTGGGGGAGAAAGTTCCTAGGGCCAAGAACCCTTTCAAAGTGCCAGGCATTGAATGGCCTTGTGGGCTGGGAGGAGCTTCTTCCGGGCCTGCTCTGCTTATAATTTTGGCCTCACTGACTACCCCTTGGATCCCTACAGCAGCTTTCTCACTGCTCTTCCTGCCCTGTACCCCAATCCACTCTCCACATTGTAGCCAGAGTTCTCTTTCTAAACACAATCTGATATTCCACAGAACTCCCACCTTGAAGCCTTTAGTGACGTTCCATCTCCCTCAAGATAGAGTCCAAGCACCTTTGGCCAGGCTTGCAGGCCTCTCTGTCTGACCCCCACTCACTTCTGAACCTCATCCCTTACTCTCTGCCTTGAACTTCATGCTCCAGTGATCATCTCTATGCTGCTTCTATGCCTTGGCTTATCCCTTCCCTTCACCTGGAATGTCATGCCCACTTCTCTCCTAAGCTATTCAAGATTCCACAGAGGTATCACCTTCTCTTCTTTAAATCTTTGTGTGTCTCTAAAAGTTGGAATACGGGCTCTGTCTGAACTCATGCAGCAGTAAACCTGCCTAATCTGTGTACTTGTCACACCATAGGGAAACTTTTTTTTTTTTTTAAATGGAGTCTCACTCTGTTGCTCAGGCTGGAGTGCAGTGGCTGGATCTTGGCTCACTGCAACCTCCACCTCCTCTGTTCAAGCCATTCTCCTGCCTCAGCCTCCCAAGTAGCTGGGATTACAGGCGTGCACCATCAGCACCGGCTAATTTTTGTATTTTTAGTAGAGACAGGGTTTCACCATGTTGGCCAGGCTGGTCTCAAACTCCTGACCACAAATGATCTGCCCGCCTCGGCCTCCCAAAGTGCTGGGACCACAGGCGTGAGCCACCGCGCCCAGCCTCCATAGGGAAATTATATATGTGGCTATAGCCCTCTTGGGGTTGGAGTTTCCAAGCCCAGTGACTATATTTGTCACATTGTGGATGATCATCAGCTGTTTGTTGAATAACTGAGGGGTCACTGAGCCCATTAAGGATCAAATTTCAAGTCTCTGTGTCTTGGGACTCCTGAGGCCCTCTGCACAGACCCTGGAAAGGAATGGGCTATCCCTTTGCAAATGCTGCCACCTTGTGGCCACAGCCAGAAGTGAGTGTAGCCAGAACATCACCTATCAATGTGAGAGCTGGACCAGACAAGTATTACAGTAAGGAGTGGGGAGGTATTAGGTCCCAAGGGAGTGCTCAGAGGCCAGCACCTGTGTCCTTTAAACATTCTTGATGAGTTCCAAGCAGACAGAATGACAAGAACAAAGACTCAGAGGCAGAAAATCTTATGGCACTTGGGAAGTGTGACTGTGGTCAGAGCCTAGGGTCCAAGAGGACCAGGCCAAAGACGGACTAAGCCATGGGCAGGGGCCAAGCAAAGGGGTCCTTTAAAACCACCCAGTGGGCTGGGCACGGTGGCTCAGGCCTGTAATCCTAGCACTTTGGGAGGCTGAGGCGGGCAGATCACCTGAGGTCAGGAGTTCGAGACCAGCCTGACCAACATGGAGAAACCCTGTCTCTACTAAAAATACAAAATTAGCCGGGCGTGGTGGCACATGCCTGTAATCCCAGCTACTCAGAGGCTGAGGCAGGAGAATCGCTTGAACCTGGAAGGCAGAGGTTGCAGTGAGCTGAGATTCCACCGTCGCACTCCAGCCTGGGTGACAAGCGCAAAACTCCATCTCAAAAAAAAAAAAAAAGAAAGAAAGAAAGAAAAAGGAAAAGAAACAAAAACCAAACATCTAGTGAATGTAGTGAATGAACTTGGATCCTGTCCTCTAATCTTGGCATGGAGGCTAAGGGAATAGAAGAATGACAAGGTCAGATCTGAGTATGGCCCCATATTGGGGGGGGGGCTCAATATTCATTCATTTACTCACTAAATATTTATTGAGTATCTACTATGTGCCAAGTGATGTTCAAGATCCTTAGGTTACATAAGGGAATGAAACAAATATTCTTTCCCTTTTGGAGCTTACATTCTCATCAGGAGGAGACAATAAACAAAAGTATTATTTTAAAAACGTAAATATCATAGAGGTTAAGAAAAACTGGAGTGGGGGAAAGGCAGGATAAGGAAGATCGAAAGTGCTGGACTGCAATTTTAAATGAAGTGGACAGAGTAGGCCTCATGAAGGTGACATTTTAGCAAAGACTTAAAGGAGGGAGGGAGATAACCATGCAAGTATGGGGGGAAGAGCATTCTAAACAAAGGGAATAGCCAGTGGCTTGGTTTGGGGGAGAGCTCCGAGGGGAGTGAAGCACAGAGATGAGTATGGAAACTGCTGAGCGATAATGAGTGGCACAAACCAACAGAGGCTTTGGGGATGGAGACCTAGAAGGCAAAATGGGCAGAACTTGGTGCCTGCTTGGATATGGGAGGCACATAACTCCTCCAGGCATATTGTGTTCTGATGTCCCCATTTCAAGGGAACAAACACAAGGTGGCTAGACATGCCTCCTCTAAGACAGGTAGTGACAATGCTCAACACATTCCATCCTGGATGACTCCATTGCCGACGAGAATGCTCCCCACCTCACCTTTCCCAGCCTCAATTCACCAGCTCATCTTCCGTGTCTCTGTCTCCAGACCCTCCAGCCATCCACTCTCATGCCCACAAATCCTATCAGCTCCAAAAACCCTCAACCCTATTAATACCTTCCCATCCTTTAGCTGTGGTTATGGGTTAAATTGTGCCCTCCACTCCCATTGCCCCCCAACCAAAACCATTTATAGATATCTTCATCCCCAGTACCTCAGAATGTGACTTTATTTAGAAATACAGCCTTTATAGAGATAGTCAAATTAAAATGAGTTCATTAGGGTGGGCCCTTATCCAATATAAGTGGTGTCCTTACAAAAAGAAGAAATTTGGATACAAAGACACACAAAAAGGGAAGATGGGGTGGAGACACAGGGAAAATGCCACGTGAAGAGTGGCATGATGCACCTATAAGTCAAGCATGCCAAAGGATGCTGGCAAATCACCAGGATGAGGCAAGAAAGGATTCCCCCACAGATTTCAGAGGGAGTGTGGCCCTGCCAACACCTTGATTTCAGACTTCCAGCTCCAGAATGGTGAGACAATAAATTCTGTTGTTCTAAGCCCCCCAGTTTGTGGCACTTTGTTACAGCTGCCTAGGAAACCATATAGCTACAACGTTCCTGTCCTAGGATAGTCCATCTCACTCCACCCCATCTTCATGGGGATCTCCAGGCCACTGACTCCTGTCCCTTTTCCCTCACTTCCCTCCTGGCCCAGTTTGGATGCCTTGGTCGTTCACTACATGTACTCTCTTGCTAGTCTCCTCACGCATCTTCCCTCATTCCTACCTGTCTTAAAGTCAGTCTGGAAGAATGCAACTGTGCTTTTTCTGAGTCCTCACCTATCCTGTGGGTGCTGCTAGAGCTCACACATCCTGACCAATGACCCTACAAGTTCATGGTCACCAGCCTACACTGGGCTTTTAGCCCTGCCTGGTCATCATCCTGTACCTCTCCTAGTCACCTCTCCCTAGTCACCTCTCCCAACTGCAACAACTATCTCACACATCCTTCCCTCTAGCTTCCTTGCCCCACTCTCAGCTATGGAGCTGGACTACTGCTTTGAGGAGATAGAGGCCTTCTGAACTCCCTCATGTCCCATCTTCACCTCCAGACCTATCTGCATACATATCTGTCCTCAACTCCATCCCTCCTGTTACAGGAAGTCATCCCTCCTCTTCCCTGGGGAGGCCCTTACCTCCATGCTTCTGGATCCCATTTGCTTTTACCTGCTCAGGAACCTCATGCTTTGAGTTATCCACAATCTCCTGCATCCTTCATCTCTTTCCCTACTGGCTTCTTCGTCTGTCAGCCTATAAACATGCTCAAGTCTCTGCTAGTATATTAAAAACTACAACAACAACAACAACAAAAACAAAATCCAACACTCTCTGTACTCCACATTCCTCTCCTGCTATCTATCACCCCTTTCTACCCATTCACAATCCAATTTCTTGAAAGAGCTGTCTCTACTTCCTTACCTTTTGTGCCAAGACATGACCTTATGGTGGCAGAAGCCACATTGCAGTGAATTAAGGAGAAAGTGGACAGAACTAGACACAACTCTTGTGCTCTCTTGTAAAGCTGGTCAGCCTTTCTGACTCCAAAGGGCTCATGTCTCTGGTCCCCTCCCTGCCATTCCTCCTGTAGGCCCCAGCTAGGCCCCGTAGAGACCAAAGATGGAGAGAAAATGACCCTCCTGGGACTCCAGAGCTCGCAATGCCACCTTCAGCACAGATCACCATAATTATTATATGTGATCCCTCCACCCTGGCCATCAGCAGATGGGATGAGATCATCAGCCAAAGGTCAATAGTCTGCAAGGTAGCCTGGCCTCAAAGCTCTGGAGATCCAATGATACTCAGAGAACTGCTGATGGCAGAAGACACACAAGTGAAGATGTTCAGAGAAAAAGCGGTATGCAGAAGCTGAGAGGGAACAAAATTCCTGAATTAGCTGCGAGGAGAATGGGGGAAGTCAGTCAGTTGCTGGCAGCAAGACACCTGAGTCACTGCCACTGCAGCCATAATTGCCTTTAGGAGTGTTTTAGATGCTTCACGACCCTGTGCATTTGAGAGACCTGCTCGGCAGCCACTGAGGTTTTCTCTCCTAATCTCTGAATCCCCATCACCTACCCCTCCCCCAGGGTCCTCCACATCACTCAGAGCTAACCTATCTTTGAAAGCAAAGGATGCAGTATTTACAGTTTTGAAAACTGCCTGCTGGCCCTGTGGTCACCTCACCCCTCCTCTAAGCCCTTATCAAGGGCTTCAGTCCTCCAATTCCCTCTCCTTCTCAATCCCTCCTGCCTGGTCTCAGTTAAGTATCACTGCAACATCCTTACATCGCTGGGCCCATTCTACTACAATGTGAGCCCAGAAGAACCCCAACATTCCGCTTTCCTCATGACTGGACACCCAGGCTGCTGGACACATTGGAGAAAATCTCAAGATCCATGGGAGATCCAACTGATTCAATTCTTCAGAGTTCACTACTGCCCATAATCCTGCTCTAGTTCCCGCAGCACCCCCTGCTACTGATGCAACCTTCATTTCTCTTCTCATGCCCCCAACCCTGAGAGTTTAAGGCCAAGGCAAAGCAGAAAAGGAGCAGCAAAGGGAAAAAAAGGCAAGGATGTGGCCGGGCGCGGTGGCTCACGCTTGTAATCCCAGCACTTTAGGAGGCCAAAGCGGGTGGATCACCTGAGGTCGGGAGTTCGAGACCAGCCTGGCCTACATGGAGAAACCCCGTCTCTACTGAAAATGCAAAATTAGCCGGGCATGGTGGCGCATGCCTGTAGTCCCAGCTACTCCGGAGGCTGAGGCAGGAGAATCGCTTGAACCCAGGAGGCGGAGGTTGCAGTGAGCTGAGAGTATGCCATTGCACTCCAGCCTGGGCAACAAGAGCAAAACTCCATCTCCAAAAAAAATATAAATAAAAATAAATAAATAAAGTAAAAGGCAAGGATGAGACCTGGAGAGAGATGTGGGATTGAGGTGTTTTTTTTTTTTTTTGAGATGGAGTCTCGCTCTGTCGCCCAGGCTGGAGTGCAGTGGCGCAATCTCGGCTCACTGCAAGCTCTGCCTCCTGGGTTCACGCCATTCTCCTGCCTCAGCCTCTCGAGTAGCTGGGACTACAGGCGCCCACCACCACACCCGGCTAATTTTTTGTAATTTTAGTAGAGACAGGGTTTCACCGTGTTAGCCAGGATGGCCTTGATCTCTTGACCTCCTGATCTGCCTGCCTCCACCTCCCAAAGTGCTAGGATTACAGGCGTGAGCCACCGTGCCTGGCTTTTTTTTTTTTTTTTCTGAGATGGAGTCTCGCTCTGTCGCCCAGGCTGAAGTGCAGTGGCAGTTCACTGCAACCTCCGCCTCCTGGGTTCAAGCAATTCTCCTGCCTCAGTCTCCCGCGTAGCTGGGATTACAGGTGCCCACCACCATGCCTGGTTTTTTTTTTTTTGTATTTTTAGTAGAGACAGGGTTTCACCATGTTGGTTGGGATGGTCTCAAACTCCTGACCTTGTGTTCCGCCCGCTACGGCCTCCCAAAGTGCTGGAATTACAGGCGTGAGCCACCGCCCCTGGCTTTTTTTTTTTTTTAAGATGGAGCCTCATTCTATTGCCCAGGCTGGAGTACAATGGCGTGATCTTGGCTCACTGCAACCTCTGCCTCCTGGGTTCAAGCGATTCTCCTGCCTCAGCCTCCCAAGTAGCTGGGATTACAGGCGCGCACCACCACGCCCAGCTAATTTTTTTATTTTTACTAGAGAGGGGGTTTCACCATGTTGACCAGGCTGGTCTCGAACTCCTGACCTCGTGATCTGCCCTCCTCGGCCTCCCAAAGTGCTGGGATTACAGGCTTGAGCCACCGCGCCTGGCCTGTTTTGTCTTTTTGAGACAGAGTCTTGCTCTGTCACCCAGGCTGGAGTGCAGTGGTGCAATCCTAGCTCACTGCAACCTCTTCCTCCTGGGTTCAAGCTATTCTCCTGCCTCAGCCTCCCAAGTAACTGGGATTCCAGGCATGCACCACCACGCCCAGCTAATTTCTTGTATTTTTAGTAGAGATGGGGCTTCACCAAGTTGACCAGGCTGGTCTTGACCTCAAGTGATCCACTCGTCTTGGCCTCCCAAAGTGCTGGGACTACAGGTGTGAGCCACTGCGCCCAGCCTGTTTTCTGTTTTTGAGACAGGGTCTCACTCTGTCATCCAGGCCGAAGTGCAGTAGCACAATCATGGCTCACTGCAGCCTCAACCTCCCAGGCTCAAGCGATCCTCTTGCCTCAGCCTCCCAAGTAGCTGGGACTGAAGGTGCACACCACTATGCCTAGCTAATTTTTAGATGTTTTTGTAGAGACAGGGTCTCCCTACTATGTTGCCCAGGCTGGTCTCCAGCTCCTGGGATCAAGCAATCCTCCTGCCTCAGCCTCCCAAAGTGCTGGGATTACAGGCATCAGCCACTGTGCCCAACCCAAAGATATGATTCTAAGATAGGAAAAAGCATGTTTGCAAACTAGTGGAGTTGAGGATAAATGTGTATACAGACAGGTCTGGAGGTGAAGGTGGAACATGAGGGAGTTCGAAAGGCCTCTGTCTCTTCAAAGCAGGAGTCCAGCTCCATAGCTGAGATTGGGGCAAGGAAGCTGGAGGGAAGGAGGTGTGAGACAGTTGTTGCATTTGGGATAGGTGAGTCATTAATAACGATAATAGCAATTAACACTTAATAGCACTATGTGCCAGCGTGGTATCTAAATGTCATATATGTATATTTCCTTATGTAATCTCATAACAATCCTATGTGATAAACACTATCATATTCCTGTTTTATGGATAAGACCACTAAGGCACAGAGCAGTAACTTGCTAATAAGTGGCAGACCAGGATTGAAACCCAGGCAGGTTGGTACCAGAGTCCATGCTCACAACCACTATACTATACTGTATGCTGCAGATGGAGAGAAATGTCTGACCTGGCAGTGTTCCTAAACCAGGCCAAAGCAGGGACAAATAACTATCCAGGGAATTAGATATATTCAGTACTGACTGAGGCTTCTTGTAGACACTACATTCTCCCAGCACCGGCCTGAGCCTACTACTCTTCCTCTGTCTTCACCCAATCAGCCCCCCGGGGTAAGGGCAGGGACTCCCATTTCTTTAATCCCACTCCACATAGCAGGCTGAGTAGAGGCTCATCAAATAGGTAGAAACTTTATTTCCTAAATCCCTCCCTGGACCTCTTTCAGAAGGCAGTTCAGATGTACTGTAGGTAGAAGGCAGAGGAAGCCCTTATTTAGCAATGCAGAACTTGGCAGAGGCCCCACATCTGTCATTCTTCACAGCAGTCCCTTCCCACATGCTAGAGGGAAGGGGAAGCATGATAGGGAGGTCCACTTTTGTGGACTCAAACCTTGATGGGGATGTTGAGCAGTCACAGCGCTTCTCAGAAAAGGCACAAGCACCCCAGACATTCAGGCCCGGAGAACAGGCTGGCTCAGCAGGTCTTCACGATCGGGTGTCTCGAGCCCTTCTTCGGGAACGAGGGCCACAGCTGGAGCTGGGCATGGAACCCAGGCCAGGGGGTGCTCCTGGGGGTTGGTAACCACACTCATTAGGGTCCAGGGGGTCCCGGCTGAGCAGCACCCACACTGCAGGCACATGGCGGCGCACTGTGAGGGGGTCTAGCCCTGTGTCAGGTGAGGCTGGGACCCAGCTGTCCTCAGTCTGAAGGAAACGTAGCTTGGTGAGCTGGTGCAGGCCTGGGACCCGCCGCTTGACAATCTCAGCGCAGCTGACAGCCTTTCCTGCAGCCCTGCCAGAACCTGAGAACACTACATGCCGTGCACTGCCGCCCTCCAACCGACCCAGAGCCAACCCCAGCAGGTTGCGAATTTTGCTGCCATCTCGGACCCGCATCTCAAGGGTATCAGGAGGTAGCTGGGGCATTGGGGAAGGCGCTGGGAGCTCTACAGAGCCAGCTTTCCGGTAGTGCTCCATCCTGCTTGCTGTCTTGTCTGTGACTCTCGCTGCCCACTGCAGGGAAGCATCAGGTAAGTGCTAAGCAATGTGCCCCAAGTCACTGTCCACCATCCCCTATCTCCATCCAGGATACGGCCCTGCTCCCCGTTCCAGACTTCCCAGAAACAGGATCATGTCCCCTCGTCCTTAGCATCTCGTGACAAGGTCCATGCCTGCCGCAGTCTGGGAAAGGGCTGTACCCCATACACCCCGTTCCTCTACAAGGGCCATAACACCCTCACCTCCAATCCTGGAGTCCAAGAGGCAGGATCACATTCCCCAAACACTGAGCTCTTTGGGAAAGTGCCAGGCCCCCTCATCCTAAACTCTCCAGGACTGGGGCTTAGCCCCCCTTATCCTGGACTCCTTGGAACAGGGCCTGGAACCCTCACCCCAGACTAATACCAATAGAGAGCGCTCCTCACTTGGGGCTCTACAAGGACAGGGACAAGGCCCTTCGCCCCAGGCCCCCCGGGAAACAGCCAAGAACCCTTATCCAGTGCTGCCCCCAAACAGAACGGACCCCCTCTCCCAGAGATTACCAGGGTCAATCTATATCAACCCAGGTCACTCAGAAACTCGGGGGCAGAGGCTCGACTCGGAGGGCTGCTCAGGATATTCCAAGACAGCCTTGGCCGTTTCCATAGCCACAGTCTCTTCCAGGGTCTTGCCGGCCGCTGCAGCCAAGCCACAGGCGTCCCCCCACCCTACGAGCGCCCCTCTGCCCGCCCGGTTCCGGCTCTCACCGAAGCCGCCTCACGCACGATCCGGAGCCAAGATGGCGCGCGGGCCCGGAGCGCACTAAGGCCGCGGGGCCGCGCACGCCCCGAGGGGGCGGGGCGTGAGGGGCGGGGCGTGAAGGACGGGCCCCGAGGCATCTCCGCCGCGGAAACAACCCGCTGGCCAGAGCGCCCCGGACCAGTCCCAGTGGGGATGGGAACACGAGCGCAGCCTCCGCTGTTACGCCCCGGAGGGAGGCAGGACAGTTCCCTGCGGTAGAAAGGAGCGGCCGTCGGGGAAGTCCTGCGTCTGAAGGAGGGGGATCTGGCCCTTAGAAGATGGGAGGGCTGGCGTTAGCTGTTGAGCAAACGGGGAGCTGTGGGTTTCACCGTGGGTGCGAACAAAGGCTTCAGTTTGTAGTGGCTGCTGTTGCTTGGGCGAGAGCCTTAGTTACCGACTTCTGAGCTTCGACCTCATCCTGTGGGCGCTGGCGGACCACGGGGGTTTTCCGGGTTTTCCAGGGGCCAGTCGAACCAGATCTTGTGCAGGGAGCCGAGGAGGGAGTGGTGGGGAAATCGGGCCACAGCCCCTGACGACACCTGCCGCGGAGTCTGGGGGCTGAGGGGGCGGGGGTGCCCACGGAGCCTAGTATGGTGCCTGGCGTATGACCAGCGCTCAATATTTGTTAAATGATTTGTTACATTAATGAACCAGAGAAATCGCAGTGGGAATGGAAAAAAGATTAAGTTGGGAGATACTAGTAGGTTCAGTGACGAGTTGGCCACTGTTTGGACGGAGAAGTAGGAAATTCCGATCTAGGGTGACTCCCAGATTTCAGAGCGGTTTGGACACGCTGAATTTGAGGTGCCGGAGAGGTCGCAAAGGCGGGGCGGCCAGTGGGCCGTTGGAAAAAGGGTCTGGAGCCAGAGCACTCCCTGAGACCACAAGGGGGCAGCAAACATTTGGTGGACTACGGTGCCAAAATGTTTCTCAACATGCTTGCCCCAGCGCCCCTACTTCCCAACTTCCCCTCCCCAGGACCAAAACTTCCTGCATCCAAACCTCTTAGGCTGCCCTTCTCGGCTCGTGGCAGCAGGTAGGCTCCCAAGAGAGAAATTTAAAGGCCTTTGCACATGCTGCTCCCTTGGCTCTGAAAGTCCCTGGATATCACTTACCAGGTCCCTTCAGTCCCTTTTTTCTTCTGTGTCCACCTGATAGGACTGCCCTTTTCCTTTACTGTCTATCCTGCTAGCCCGTGCAGGGCAGGGATTAGCCCTATCTACTCCCATCATCTGACATTTGGAGGTCTCTTATTGGTAAATGTGGGATAAATGGATACATAAAGGAATATCCTATTCACACAATCAAATGAGAGCCTTCATCTTGAGAGCTCTACACCTGCCAGAAAGCCAGACCAGGATGAGTTTAGTTCCCAGTCAAACGATTAGGCAGGCTGACACCTCTGCCCCCTACCACCTCCATCCTAGACCAAGAAGCCAGCACACTCCTCCAGTCATCTCTATGGTTTATTGTCACTGAAATAAGAACACTGATTGGGGGGAGGGTGGGTGTTGCAAATTGCAAACCTCAGGTAACCTGACCTCCAACTTTAGAGCCCAGAGTACAGAGAGGTGGGCCTTGAAGCCAATAAATACAAAGCTTCCTCTGCCTTGTAACAAAGGCAGGTTGGCATAGGGCCCTGGAGCCTGACTGCCCAGGCCCACTTTGGGATGGGGAGCAGCTATCACTCCTCTGCTGGCTTCACTTGCGTGGCGGCCTCTAGCTGGCAAAGTAGCTCATCCCACTGCACGAATTGCTTGGAGAGAAGCATTGTCTGGTTGTAGGTCAAGGTGAGAATAGGAATCTGAGTGAGGAAGTTCATGGAAAGTGGGGAACAGGCAAACATAGGTGGGTAGGATAGGATGAGAGAGAGCTAGAGGTGGAATAAAAGGACAGGGCTTAGGGACAGCACCCATTAGGGTCCTAGTTGAGCAGAAAGGATACAGTCTTGTTGTATTCCTCCAGGAGAGCCTTGGACTCCTCAGTGATCTCCACACACTGGTCCTGTAGGGCCAAAGTGTAGCACAGAAAGGAACTGGGCAAAGCCCACATCTTCCACTAAACTTCCTGCCTCATCACGGACTCCCACTCCCCATGGAGCCTAAAAAAGATGACGCTTAACCCCAAAGCCAAAGGAGCAAATGGCTATGGGAGCACTTTCAGGCTCCAGGATGGGTGCCCTAACAGCAGTCCAAAGACTGATGGAAAAGGGAGTGGCCATACATTAAGTAAACATTCCCCCTAGTGTATGTCTCTTCTTCTGTCCTTATTTCTGAACTCTCTTTGAACTTTACACTAGGGCCTGGGAATAGTGAAAAAAGAGCCCCTCTACCCACAGTCAATGACATACCATCCCCAGGAATTCTTGGGTACCTCCCAGCCTCAACCTTATGGTGTCCCAATAAAGTCCTGCTCTGGAAGCAGAAAGTTTGTACATGAACCTAGGCAAGTCCCTTTACCTCCCTGGGGCATATGCAAGATAAAGGATAAACCCCAAAGTTTCTGCTGAGGTTACAACAGAAAGGCCTGAAGCTGCTTCCCCAGGTGGCATGAGTTGGGATGAGGTGCTGCGCCACCTCCATCTTCACTTCTAGTCATCTCCCCTCCCATACCTGCTGCTGAATGTGGATCTGGGCCAAGCGCTGCAGGCGGGCAGCATGCTCAGGAACGGCTGTAAAACACAACACACACTGCTGGATGATGCTTGTGCCCTCCCCCGGGACTGCTCAATAGTCTATTAGGTCTTTGGCAGGATTAGAGTATTGAGTGGAGAAGCTAAACAAACGCCAGACTTCATCGACCGCTGCAGCTGGAGGTGGCAGTGGGGCTCCCTGCCCACTCCAGTCTTACTCCAGGACCCATAGGGGAGGGGAAGATACATGTCCCAAGGAGAAGACAAAACCTGGGGGTTCCCAGTGTTGCTCCCTACCCCCACCCCAGTGCTATAAGCAGGACCAGGTAAAGAGAGCTTTGGCTATTATAGGACCTGTCCCTTTGCTCTCAGCCCAGCGGGGGCAGGTCTGCCTGGCCTAGGGAACAGGGAGTCTGAAGATGGATGCCAGGTCCCTAAGCTGGAATCCAACACGCCAAGGCTTGGCCACCATGCTGGGCTCAAAGCTTAAGGCTGTCAGATACTCAGCGGGCAGCTGATGAGGGGTAGGGAGGGGGAGCTGGGAAAAATACCTCCACAGACAGACAAGATGGATATCTGGATTCAATTAAAGCCACTATCTGCTTGTCAAAGTCCAGGCCCAGGGACTGCTCTCAGCAGTGCAGCAGAAAGAATTCACATACATTCATGGACCTGGCAGAGACTCTGATAGTAAAATCTGGGTTCTGCAGCACCTTGAAGAAGAGATGCTTGGGGGTAGGTAGAAGGCAGAAGGAATCCCCAGAGCTGGGGACTGCTAGAGCTTAGGCTAGTGTTCTCAGGCCCAAATTGCCTGAGGTCCTAAAACTGGGCTCTCTATCCTGGTAATTTTAATTGGTGGATGTGGCAAGTACCTCAGGGTGAGGATAAAGATAAGGAACAGGCCAGGCACAGTAGCTCACGCCTGTAATCCCAGCACTCTGAGAGGCCGAGGCAGGTGGATCACATGGGGCCAGGAGTTTGAGACCAGCCTGGACAACATGGTGAAACCCCGTCTCTACTAAAAATAGCCAGGTGTGGTGGCACACACCTGTAATCCTAGCTACTTGGGAGGCGAGGTGGGAAGTTTGTTTGAACCAGGAGGCAGCGGTTGCAGTGAGTCAAGATCATGCCACTGCAACTCCAGCCTGGGTGACAGAGTACGACTCTGTCCAAAAAAAAAAAAAAGATAAGGAACAGACCCAACCCGAATCCACACAACCTGAAACACAGGAAAGTCTTGCCTATCCATCCACCTACCTCCCCAACCAGAGTAGTGAAGCTATAACCCCAGAGAGATACCTTTGATGTGAGCACTGTCCAGCATGGGCACCAAGGCATTCACCTGCTCCAGGAGTGCAACCTGGGAAAGGATAAACTGCTCCTCTAAAGCAAAAATGGACAAGATAGTTGCAGTGAAGCAAACCTGGGCATTGCTAATCAGCCCATGTAAGGGCCTGAGGACCTGGCAAGGGAGATGGCTAGGTCCTAGAGCTTTGGACAGTGACTCTGTCCACTGCCCCCTTCTCTAGGTGCACATTTCCATCCTGCCCCCAACTCTCCTGGATGCCTCAGGTCTGACCCATCTGAGTCTAACGAGCCTCTCAATTTCTCCAAATCCCACCTTTCTCCAAGGTTTAACTTCAAGACCTCTTCTTCTAGCCTCCTATCAACAAACTCAGGGAGCACCTCCTAGGCCACAAAATAGAAAATACTTCAGACTTGGATCCCCACACCCAAGGGTCCCCAGGAAGGTCTAAAAGAGGAGATATGTGGCAGACTATGCCAGGCAGGTTCTGCTCAGTGGCTCTCAGAGGCATAGACAATTATATGCTGGAGGAGAGCTGGGACAGTAATGGAAGAGTCCAGTGAGGAGAGCAGGATCTGGGCTAGGCCCTGTATGCACACGGGATTTCAATGCACTGAAATCCATAGAGTGGAAGGGTATTCAAGAGAGAGGACTGTTACGTGCAAATGCTTAGAGGCAGGAATGCCTGTCAATTAGTAGAGGAGAAAGAATTCAATTAGCTGAACTGGAGTAGGGAGAGCACAGGAAACAGAGTTGGATGGGAGGGTAGACCCGGCCAACTGAAAGGCTTTGAATGGCAGACTATGGAATTAGGACTTTATCCTAGCAAGGCAGGATACACTGAGGTTCCAAAGTAGGCAAAGTGACATGTTGGGAACATGTTTTTGTGAGGGTGAGACTGAACCACATGCAGGAAGGGAAAGATTAGGGTCAAGAGTATGATTTAGGAGACTGTGCAACCATTCATATGCAAGTGGATGCACAATTCCTGAGGCAGTGCCACAGAGAGGGATGGAGAGGCTGGACTCAAGAGTCAGTGCAGGAGAATATCTAAACTTGGTGCTTGAGCGATGGCAATTGATCAAGAGCCCTTTGGGAACTCTGACAGCCCTTTTAGCAGGAGTGGCCCATCCTTACTCAGTCCTCAGTGCTGCATTGCACTGATCAGTCTCCTGGGAGACTGATCTCCCATCTGGGTTATAAGCTCAGGTCCCTGAAGCAGGGACCCTGTCTCCCCTAGCTCTGGCTGTGCCCATGAGGGCAGGGACTTTCTGGTTCACCACTGTATGCTTCCTCACCTAGGAAAGAACCTGGATCAGAGTGGATGATCATTATACATCTTTTGGATGAATAACGAAGCTCAAAAATCCCTAGCTTATAGAATGGCTGACTGATTAGCAGACATTGCCAAGGCAATAGTTCCTGCCTAGAACTCTGACACTGCAGAGCTTTCTCACATGAAAGAAAGATGTTGAAACTCATGCCAATACTCTCTCTTTTCTTTAATGGCAATGCTCTCTGCCCCTACCCTTTCCTAGAAGCTCCTCTGTCTAGTGAGCAGAAGTGAGGAAGGTTCTGAAGGAAAATCCAAGAGGCAAACTATTGATAGAACACTGGACTAGCTCCCACTGTGGCTGGCACCATGGCCTGCAGCTGGTGCAGAGGTATACTGTACTCAATGTCTACTAGAGGATCCATAGGATCCTCAACCCAGAACCAGGCCACAATTCCAGAGAGCAGCATCCAGGGCTTGTATCCACCAGAAGACTGGATGGGGAGGCCATCTCTGTGCTTAACCTCCCCGACGACCCACATCCTCAGATGCATGTACACATGTAGTCCAGCATTACCTGCTAGGATGAATTGCAGCTTAGAGGCATCAGGTATGGCAATGCGGTCGATGTACTCAGGATCCAGGTACTTGATCAGATCTTCAACTAGAAAAGTAGCAAGATGGAAAATGGAATAGGGTTGGGCAGTAGAGCTCTGCCTTATGAAGGATGTTTGACAAGTGGTCAGCCTTGAGGAGAGCCTTCAATAAGGAGCTGATACCCAACAGTGCCACATGAGCAGGGCTCCACCAGGCTCCCTATCCCCACTTCCCTATCTCTCCACTCTCTTCTCTTGAAGTCTCTTCTGACATCAAGCTTCAGAGCTGAAAACACAATTGCCACCACCACTCTGGGCCCTTAGCATTCTCACTGACCTATGCTCACCAAGGGTAGAAGGCCTCTTTTCTCCTAGATGTCACCGAGACAAGCCAGAGCTTTGTCTAATTTCTAGTTACTAAGCAGGTTACTAGTTCTGACATAACCAGGCTCTCAGTGTCTAATTTGTTTCCTGCCCCTTAACCTTGCCTGGGAAATCCCATACCCTTTTTACCCTCCTTCACCAAGAGAAGCTTTCAGGTAGAGCTCTTATTTCATAACTTAGGACACTGTCATGGGTTTGAGGTTTAGCCACAAGGTAGAAAAGCACACCACAATTTACCAATTGAATTGGGTGCAGGTAAATGTCCTCATAATCTTTCTATCCCCAAAGGGCTATTCCAGTGACCTAATGAACTGAAGGGCTAGGGCCAGGTACCAGGAAGCTGAGGGGTGGGATGTCGGGCAGGCAGGCACATCATGGAAGCACTTACTCTTTTTGTAGAGAATCTTCACCCTCTCCCTCTTGCTGGAAATGTTCCCCAAAGCCACCTGCACCTTGACCAGGCCGTCAGCCACCTGTAAGGGAAGTGGTGGTTAATTCCAAGATATACTACCTGGCTCAAGGCTTGGAAAAGTTAAAGAACCCTCATTCTCCCAGACTCTCAAACCTGAATCCCAGTAATCTAGGTTGGCCTCCCTTCTCTAATATTAAAGGAGATGCAGCCCCACCTTCCAGGAATCCTTAAAGTGGAGAGAGAGAATCATGTACTCCTTGGGGAGTTTCAAGTCTGATGGGGAAGATAATGAACTATTTTAGAGTCTATGGAATATAGAGTATACACAATATATTTTCTGGTTCCTAAGTCCTGGGTTTGGGCATGAGAAACACAAGCATCCTCATTCAAGCCTTCATGACCTCTAGATTGGCTGGCCTACCTCTAGCCCTATCCCCTCCACATCAAATTTAGTGTGGGAGATGGAAGAGTCCAAACAACTGGGATCCCAATGATGGTGCAACCACTGAATTAGGGAATACAGAAGAGAATCAGGTTAGGGGAGAGAAAGAGTACAGTTAAGGACATACAGATTGAGTTTGAAATGACTATTGGATATCCAAGTGGAAAAGTCCAGTAGACAACTAGACATAAAAGTCTGGTTCTCAGAACAGAAATCTGGACCAGAGATATACATTTGAGACATATTGACATGTAAATAGTAATTGACACCATGGAAGCGAGTGAGCCTACCTAAAGTTTAGGGGTAAAATGTAAAGAATCCCAATATTAAAGGGTCAAATAGAGGAGGAGACTAAGGAAGTGACTGCACTCACCCAGTTTTTAGGGTAGAGGATGAGGAATGCGAGGGGGGAGGCAAATAACACTGAGAAGCAGCCGTAAGAGGTAGAAGGAAAACCAGGAGGGTCAGCGTCACAGATCCCAAAGGAAGAGAATGTTTGAGAAGTTAGTTCTGAAATGGGAGCACAGTCTGCTAGTGACAACTAATTCCTCATTTAGTGTACAAACAGACATCATTACCTTGGACGCACTTAGCTCCAGGACATGCCTGACACGCCATCAGAAGCTCTTCAATAAAAGATCTTCCCATAGTAGAAAGGGGAGGAGAGGGCACCTGAGCTTCGTAGTTGTCAAAATTCTGTCACTGGTATAAAGCAGTGCTAGTCCACATCTGAATACCCAGTACCCAGTCTCTTCCCTTCCTAATCCTGGTCCTTTCAGACCTCACTTCTCACCCTTTGGCGTTTTCCTTATCCACCTCTGCTCTGCCTCCCCAGGGGTCCCATGTACCTCTTCCTGCACAATTCATTTAGCAATTAATTATGCAGGGCTCTATGACGGGCCTTCCTATCGTGGACTTCAGCTCTTATTGAAACTCTCATTAGTCAGCTTCTCGTGTCAGGTCTCCCCAACTATAGCTCGCGAGGGCAAGGGCGGAGTCTCAGCTACAGTAGGTACTGAGCCCACTCTCAGGCTGGCTTAACCACCCGCAGAGCCCCCTATGACAGTGGACCCCGATGGTCCAATCAGCTCTGGGAGGTCCCGGACCTTTGTTATTTCAAAGGCCGGGCTGCGAAGAACAGGACTGGAGCGGTTGCATCCCGAGGGCCAGGACAGTGGACCGCTCTTGCTCTGCTCCAGAAAGGGACTACCGGACCAGACTACTCACCTTCCGCGAGCCGCGCGCCCCGCCCGGCCCGTACACCCAGCGCTCCAGCTCTTCCACTCGGGCCTGTAGCCGCTGCAAGTCAGTCAGACCCGCCATCGCTACTACCGACCCACTTCGGCCAGGAAACAGCCAGAGGGCGGGACGTCAGTCCAAATAAGAAGGCTAGCCAATCCGAGTGCACGAGCGGCCCTTTATGCAGGAAGTGACGCCATGATTCAGCCCTTCAGTGCCGGAAGTTACTCCTCGGAGCTGTCAAAAGCTGATTACCTTGGCAACGGCTCTGTCCCATCCCTCCCCTGGCTTCCAGTGCCTGGTTGTCAAGATAACCTTTGCTTTTCGGGTACCAAAGAGCTTTCCCCACGCCATTCCCTGAGTTTGCACGTGTTCCAGGATAGGTCCATTCCCATAGATACATCATTAGGAGGCTCCGTGAGTTACCATAAACTTTTGGAGTCTTCTAAGGTTCAGTTGATTAAGTAACTTGCCCAAGGCCACCCAGCACTATAGGGACAGAAATAGGACTTGAACTCAGGCTGTCTGATTCAAGAGACGGAGCTCTTCTATTCTCACGAAACTTTGCTATTCTGCCTTAACCTCTGAAAGCCCCTGGCCCAAGGCAGCCTATGTTCCACATCATTCCTCCCCACCTCCCATACCCAAACAAGAAAGGAGGCATCAGAGAGGGAGGGATCGCAGCTTTATTGTCTAGATGTGACCTGAGGGATGTCTCTTTCACAGTACCCCAACCCAACCTTTCACTTGGCTCCTGAAGAGAAGCAGGGCTGACTCAAAAGGGTAGGGTCCTAGAGATGACATTGACAGAGGTAACACATGAGGAGATGATGGGGTTACTGGAGGAAGAACCCTTTGGTAGGTGCTGCTGGAATTGGCCAGGGAGGAGATGCCCTCCCTTTACAATGAGGTAGGTGTAACATCAAAAGAAACTTTGGTTTTAAGTCCACATGGCATGGGAGGTGTCGTCCCCTCCCAGGGCTGGGTCCCAGAGTGGGCAGCCAGAAAGAATCAAAGCAGGGGGTCTCCTCCCCCCTCAGCAATGGGGCTGGGACTCTTAGTTTCAAGTAGGACCTCTCAGGGCAAGATGCTGGAAGGGGGCCCTGTGGAGGGTGGGGGTGCAGGGTTGGTTGGACCCTGGGAAGCTGGCACAGGCTGGCGGCGGGCAAAGAGGACACCTGGCAAAGGGGTGAGGAGATGGTAGAGGGCAAAAACAAGCAGGAGGGGGTAGGGTATGGAAACAGAAGAGGGGAACAAAAGTAAGTGTTCTGGTTGCTAGAACACTACACACGTACCCCTGCCACAAACCAATGAGGACAAGCTCCTTGGGTCAGTAAGAGACTCCATTGCTAATGTAGATACCTCAAACAGGTAAACAAGGAATATTTATGCTGATACATAGGCCCAAGACAAGGCAGACATCCCCTGGTACTCATGCCAGAGAGGTCATGCCTTGGATCCCATGCCATGTAGACACCCCCTTTAACCCATGCCAGTCTAGCAATCCCCTGAACCCCATGTTACTCATGCAAGTTTAGATATCCCTGAACTTCATGCTAGTAGAGGAAGTCTAAAATCCCCATGCCAGCCTAAATACCCCTGACCCCATGCCAGTGTAGACAGCCTGCAGTACCCATACCAGTGTAGACCACCCCGTTGATCTCTAGGGCCATGTTGATACTGCTGATGCCACTGCCTGCCAGATTAAGAGGCCCATCCAGCCGCTCTTCTGTCCAGGAGGGGGCAGAGGAATCACATTTTGGAGAATCAGACTTCAGACTTATTAATAGAATTTCCCCCCTCCATCCCCGTAGACAGCCCCCATTCCACTTCAGCCCCACACCTATACTCACACAGTTGTCTATAGAGGAATCTGTCTGCCCCGTCTCTAACACCTATCAGGTGATGGGTCAATCCTCCCTCAGTGTACAGTCCTGAAGCCCCCTCACAACAAGCCCCTTCTCACCCCTCAGGGGAACCTTGCCACGGGGCAGGAAACTGGGGGGCATGCCAGGTCGAGGTGGGTCCATAGGCCCCATCAGCACAGCTCTCTTCTCTGGGGGCTCCTCTGGTGCCAATTTCTCCCGTGTAGGTCCCAGTGCCAGGCCCACAGGCAGTGCCAGGCGAGGGTTTGGAATTCCACTCTCCTCTAGAAGAACAGGTTATTCAGCTCCCCTGGCCAAACCAACCCATCTCTGCATTGGTTCTCCCCCAGGCCTGGGACCAAAAGAGGTAACTCAAGCTCATGTACCAATCTCTCATCCTTCATTCGATCTATCTTCCCATCCAGAGCCTCAGCCTGGAAGCGCTGAAGCTTTTCTCTAGATCCCAAAGGATCAAGGTACATGTCTAGACAATTTGGGGGATTGTTTTTGGCTGTTGGTTATTAGATAATCCAGGTCACAAGAGGCACAAACTATATGCAAATAGGAGCACTGGGTGGACATGTGTGGAATGGAGTTGCTGTGATTAAAGGACCTTTTCCTGGCCGGGCGCGGTGGCTCAGCCAGTAATCCCAACACTTTGGGAAGCGGAGGAGGGCGGATCACGTGGTCAGGAGATCGAGACCATCCTGGCTAACACGGTGAAACCCCGTCTCTACTAAAAATACAAAAATTAGCCGGGCATGGTGGCAGGCCCCTGTAGTCCCAGCTACTCGGGAGGCTGAGGCAGGAGAATCGCTTGAACCCGGGAGGCGGAGGTTGCCGTGAGCTGAGATCGCGCCACTGCACTCCAGCCTGGGCGACGGAACGAGACTCCGTCTCATAAAAAGAAAAAAAGAAAAAAGAAAAAAAAGGACCTTTTCCTGAACTTCAGCCCCTACACTTCAGTAACCCGTACCCCAGAGCTCTCATTTGGCCGCAAACCTCAGGACCCCTAAACCTTAGTGACCCCCAAACCTCAGAAGCCCGTCAGACCTTACTGCTCCCATACCTCAATGCCTCCCCAGACCTCGGTCCTCACATTTTAATGGTTGCTATATCTTAGCGCCCACCTAAACCTCAGAGACCCCGAAACCTCAACCATTCTCCCCTCGCACCTTTCTTAATAGGGCTTGGACTCAGCTGAGCGCATGCATGCGCTGGCAGGCCGGAGGTGGAACCCTGGGCTGGGCCAGGGCTGGACTGGGTCGCCGGAGGGGCGGGGCCGGGACCCAAGGCTGGGTCCTGAGCGCCCCGAGGGGGCGGCCCTGCCAAGCCGAAGAGCGGAGTAGCGGTGTAAGCCTGGCGACGGCCCTCGCGCCGATTGCTGTCTATGGCGGCCTGGAGCTCCCCTGGGGAGCTGAGCGCTCGAGTCTCGCACTCGTACGGGTACAGGTACTTCATGTACCTAGGGGCGGACAGCGGGCGGTGAGTGTATGGGAGGCTGCACCCAGCTGGTCAAGTCCCACAGCCGGACGCCCGCCCGGGGACCCTCCCCCCTCCCGCCCCAGCCCGACCCCGTGCCCCCTTCCGCTCGCGCCCCTGGCCTCACTGGGTGCGTAGAGTGAAGGCGGCCGAGGTGATGGTGGTGGGTAGGCTGAGGCCGCGCGTGACTTCCCGCCACACTTTGCGGTTGATGACTTCCACCAGGCCGCCCTTGGCGGTCACCAGGCGAAACAGAGCGTACAGGTCGAGCACCTGCTTCGCCATGATGGGCACGCGGTTCACTGGCGTCCCTGGTGGGGAGCGGGCTGCCGTCAGGACACTGAGACGAAGACCCTGTCTGCAGCATCCCCAGGGACTGATACAGGACGGGAGCCCCGGGGAGGGCGGGAAAGAGGGGGACTTGGGCGGAGCCCACAGAACCCCAGGGTCTCTGTTTTAGCAAGAAGGACAGGAGGCTAGAACAGGGGTGGGCAAAGTTCTGTAAAAGGCCAGATGGCTAAATGGTCTCTGTCACAACTACTCAACGCTGTCATTGTAGCCTAAAGGCGGCCATAGAGAATACCTGAAGGAATGGATGCGGCTGTGTTCCAATAATATAGACTCTGAAATTCGAATTTCACCAGTCTGGAGGTGTTATTCATCTTTAAATTTTGTCCCCCAACTATTTAAACCAGTAAAAACCATTCTTATCTTGCAGGCAGCTGGGTTTGGCCTGCAAACTTTAGTTTGCTGTCCCCTGGGGTAGACCGCAGGAAGGACTTTCGGACAGTGCTGAAGAGCCGGCCTCCCCTAAGCAGCAGCCCCCGGGTGGCTGCCCAAGGCTGGGGGATGACGGGCGGGAAAAGAATCAACTCCCGCCTCGGCCCGCCGACTCCGCAGCCCGCGCCGCCCCCGCCGGCCAGTCCTGACAAAGGGGCCTGTCTGCGCTGAGCGATGGGCCCCAGTTAATTCCTTACCGATCCCGTCCCCTTCCGCCGCGCCTTTGGACCCGAACAATTAGCTGCGGCCTGATTAATGGGGGAAAATTATCGGCCCCGCGGGACCCCCTCCCCCTGCAGCTGGAGCGGTGGGAGGCAGGGACCGAAGGGAGGCAGAGCTAGTGAGGAGGGGCGGGCAGGCAATGCTGGGATCGGTTCACACCCGCTACCCCAGTGGAGGGGAGGCCTCGAGGAAGGGCCAGAGAGGGAACACTGGAACCAGAATGGGCCTCCCTGGGAACCAAAAGGACTTAGGTCCCTACTGAGGGTCCCTGGGAAGGTAAGGGACCAGAAAGAGGTGCTGGGGTGAGGGCCGGGAGCGGGAAGTGGGCCAGCAGCTGCACTAAAGGCGGTGGGGGGGGGGGCGGGGGGTAACAGGGCAGCCAGTTAATTAGCGGCTTATCAGGCTGCGCTCTGAGTGAGTTAATTAGCTTTGTAGAGAGAGATAATGAGTCAGTGTTCGGTCCCATGAATCTGGGAAAAAGCTGAAGTGATGGACTGCCGCCCACCCTGATGCCCTCCTGGACCCTTCTTGCGTTCTCCTCCAGCTCTGACATTCCTGGAAAGGAATTTCTCCTCCTCCACAGCCTCAACTCACATAGTCCCCAGCCCACCCCTTGGGAAGTCCTTCCTTCAGTCTATTCCTAGTCCTTCCTGCTGTAGAGCACGTGAGGTGTCCCCTGCCTGAATCAAGGGAAAACAGGAAAGACAAGGCTGGAGGAAGGACCCTGGACACAGAACCAAGGCATTCTCAGCCCTCTGATTCTGGGACCCTCCCACCCCAGGCCAGGCTCCCATCAGTTCCCCCTCCCACCCTCCCAATTGATCCCAAACTCATTAACCTGCCAGTGGGCTGGCCACTAATTAATCCTGGGGTGGAGGAGGGGGACAGGGTCAGAGGTTAAAGACGCTATCGAGGGCCCAAAGGACAGGTGCTGCCAAGCTCAGGCCTCTGCAGGGAGAACCCAACCGGGTTTCCTCAAACCTGGTAAGGGGGCAATTCCAGGGCCCTTCCCCCACATCATGCCACTCACCCCTCTTTTGCATGAAGCTAAACAGGTCATCCAGAAATTCCTTCCTCTTGGGGTCTGCATCGAGCTCATACAGCTGGGGAAGGATTGGGGTCATTCTACAGCTCTGCTGACTCCCCCTCCCTCCCTTGACCCCAATTCAGGTTGTACCCTGAACAAGGGTCCCTAGCTGAAGGAGTCAGTAGGATCTCAATGTGGACTCCCTGGGATTAGCATTAGGCTCTCTCCGCCTAGGGGCAGGCAGGGGTGCCTTTTTCTAGTACATACAGAGACTGGTACTGGTAGTGGTACCCTGGGCCATTCAAACCACCCATCTGGGGAGTAAGGGAAGAGAGGAACAGGATGGAGCTTGGAGACTCAGCCTGCCCTCTGGGGCTCAGTCTTCCCCCACCCTCATGGGAAATTTAGAGCCCCAGGAAGGAAGCTAGGCTGGGGTTGTATACCAGACTGGGGAGACAAACATATATCTGATGCTCTGATTCATTCATGCAAGGACTTCATGGTGTTCACATCCCTGTATGCCAGGGCTGGGGGTGACTGAAGGGCAGAGATGCTCCTAACCCACCCCTCAGGCAGGGTGATGCTCAGAAGCTCCTGGGTTGACACCCAGGGCCCTTCAGCTCATCTTCTGGTCTGATTTCCTTTCAGAGGCAGTTACCCTGCCTACAGACGCTGCTATAGAGGCACTGGCCCTGTACCACCTAGGACCTGTGGGGTCAGAGTTTAAAGGATCCACAGGCCATCTCAACTCTTCCTGGTAATCTGGAGTCCCACCTCCTGCATCAACTCCCGAATACTAGTCAAGAGAACCACCCCTTGAGTCACTGACCCAGAGTAACAGTCCTTGAGTAACACCTATAGATAATATTCCATCACTCCATCCCCATAAGAATCCTCAGAGTATAAAACAAACAAAATATCCATGAGTAATAAACCCCAGATCCACCTTTAGAGCCACATTCCCACAAAAATTGAGCCCTAAGTCTAAGATGTTATTACTTAGATCCAAGTAATAACCCCTAGAATTATACCTAGGAGAAACAGTCTCTAGAGCCACATATCCAGAACAGAGCCCTGAGTAACACCCAGTTTTATACTAATGCCAGAGTACTAGTCACAGATCAACACTTTTGGAATATACCCAGACCAACACCCTACAAGTACCAGAATAGCACACCTGGAGACACAGCCCTGTGTAACACCTTCATAGTGACAGCCTTGAGTAGTGTCCTTAGAATAACACCCAGAAGGGTTCTCCAGGGAGAAAGAACCTCAGATTAAGGCCCTGTGAATGAAGTCTTGTCATTCTGAGTTGCGGAGGAGCCCTTTAGTCATACTGCGGCTGTAGTGGCCATCCCAGGCTGGGAACTATCATCCGTGGAACTCAGGCCAGGGAGATTTGCATGGGGCCAGGGTTAGGGGGGAGGTGACAGGAAAGAAAGGAAAGGTGTATCAGCCTGCCAAGTGAGTGATAACCTCCAGTCTGCTTCCAAAGACAGAGGAAGCAACTGGGACACCCCCACTGGTCACTGGAATATGACCTTGTGACTTGATGTGTGAGAAGGTAGGCAGGGTGGTGCTGGCATTGGAATCCCCAGCCCCTAGACTGCCTTCCCTACACCTGGCTGGGCATGGTGGCTCATCCCTGTAATCTCAGCACTTTGGGAAGCTGAGGTGGGAGGATCACTTGAAGTCAAGAATTCGAGACCAGCCTGGGCAATACAAGAAAACCTTGTCTTTACAAAAGAAATTTTAAAAAACTAGCCAGGCATCTGTCTTTCCCTCCCTGTCACTATCCTCCAATCTTCTCTCTGTCTTTCTATAGGTCTCCGTGTCTCTGTGTCTCTTTTCATCTTGCAGAGGGTGGTGGGGGTGGGTGGGCTGCTAATCACCTGGCTGTGCTTTTGCCAGAAGAGAGAGATAGGGAAGAGGGCCGGACATTGAGGGCATAGGTCCTACCTGCTTGAATTGTTCCTCGTAGGTCCACTCGTGGGGATGGAGTCCAGGGGGCTGGCTAGAAGGCGAGCTGGGGCCCTGGGCCCCTGGACGGCTCTCCTCAGCTGCCTCCTCCTCTGCCCCAGCTTCCTCCCGCTTCTCCTCATCTTCTTCAGCATCTTCCTCTTCCTCAGCCCCAACATTCCCCAAGGCCCCCTCAGGGGCCTGTAGGGTCCGGTGGTCAGGCAGGGGAGGCTGCGGTGGCAGCAGCGGGCATGCAGGGGCCAATGGCCCCACCCCCTGGGCCAGCCGAGCTGCCTGCTGCTTCTGCAGGGCCTCCATGACAGCTTCCAGGCGCAGTCCCCCAGCTGAGGGGGTCCCTGGTACCAGGCGGGACCCCGAGGAAAGGGCCGCCTGTGGGGGAGGGAATTATGGGTGCTGGGCCCTATTGCCCCCAGAGCCCCCCAACACAGGGGGAGGTGGTCATGGATTCAGGGAAGTGCAGGGGTCACAAGGAAAGAGGCAGAAAGATGGCTTTCCCAGAGGTGAACAGAAACAGGACCAGACCCGGGGAATCAAACGGCCATTGACTGAGGACTGGAAGAGTGAGCAGATCAGAGAGGGTGACGAGGACCAAGAGACATCAGGAAATGGTGAAGGAAGGGAGAGAGAAAGAAAAGGAGAAGGGGGATGTCTGACAGAGACAATGACAGGGAGATGTGAAAATAGAGATGGAACAGGGTGACAAGGAGAGACGGAAGTGGGGTGACACAGAGACTGAGAGGGACCAAGATGGAGAGAGGCAGAGGTATCAGGCAGAGACAGGGTAGACAGACAGAGATGGAGAGAGATAGAATATTGGGTAGAGAGACAGGGAGGGTAAGAGAGGTAGAGGAGCAACAGATAAAAGACCTAAGTGACAGGTAGCTCAGAGACGGACAGAGACGGAGAGACAGAGGCGGAGATAGACAAATAGACAGGGGTTGAGATATAGAGAAAGACCAAGACAGCAGGAAACGGACAGAAGAGAGAGATTAGAAAGAGACAGTTAAATAGAGAGGGACCGACAGAGACAGGGACGGGAAAAACAGCCGGAGAGAGGGGCAGAGGACAGGGACCAAGGAGTCGCGGGGATGGAGGGCGGTGGGGCAGAGCCTGGGACGGGCACGGGACCGGGCGGGCAGGAGGCGGCGGAGTCGCGACGCCCGGCTCCCTCGCTCCGGGAGCCCCGCGGCCGCACTCACCTGCCTGGCGTGGCCCGCTGCTCCTGGCGTCTCCACGGCGCTGCCTTTGCTCCGCCCGCCTCCCAGGCGGCCCTGGCCTCGGCTGGGTCCCGGCGGTGCGCTCCCGCTGCCCCGTGCTCCTCTGGCGGCTGTGCGCTCACTCGCCGCGCTGCTTGCGGCGGCCGCGGGGGCGGGACCCGAGCGGGACAGGGCGGGCGGGGCGCATGGGGAGAGGCCCCTGTGGGCTCTGCCGCTCTCAGCTCCCCAACAGGTGTCTCCCACCTTCTTTCCAGCCAGCTTCGGGGGCAGGGGGCGCTGGAGAGCTGCGGGGGAATCGTGCGAAAATGAGGGCTCTACCGCCACCGGACTCCGGACCAGAGCCCCGCCCAGCCTCACAAGTCGTGCCCCCGACACCCACACTCGGCACTGGGCTTCCACACACAAATAGCCGCATCCACACACCAACACACCTTGTCACAAGTTCAGGCGCATAGCTGCCCAGTCTCACACGTTCCGTGACATGGTCACCACAGTGCCAATGGCCTGGGCTCGCTGTGATCAAGAGGGGAATCCCTCTGCAAGATGCTGGGGTGTGCGTGGAGGGTCTGGTCAGAATAGAAGCTTCTCCCTTTGCCTTGAGCACCCCTGCCCTGCCTACGTGCTGTCCCCCACTGCGGGCATGCTGCGGTTTGCACACATGAGTGCACATGGTGGTGGACCCACACCTATGCACTCACACACTCTCAGAGGTCTTTAAGCTGACTGCACACTCACCGCATGCAGATACACAGCCACACACAGTTTTTGTCTCTTTTGACATTCTATTATGGAAATTTTCTTTTCTTTTCTTTTTCTTTCTTTTCTTTTTTTTCTTTTTTGGAGACAGAGTCTCTGTCACCCAGGCTGGAGTGCAGTGGCGCGATCTGGGCTCACTGCAGCCTCCGCCTCCCAGGTTCAAGTGATTCTACTGCCTCAGCCTCCCGAATAGCTGGAATTAGCTGGGATTACAGGCGTCCACCACCAGGCCCGGCTAATTTTTGTCTTTTTAGTAGAGATGGGGTTTCACCATTTTGGCTAGGCTGGTCTCGAACTCCTGACCTCAAGTGATCCGCCCACCCTGGCCATCCAAAGTGCTGGGATTACAGGCATGAGCTACCGTACCCAGCCTGTATTATGAAAATTTTGAAACATAGACGAGTGAATAGTATAATGAACCTCTGGTACTCATCATAGGTTTGTTTCAACAGTGACCGGCACTTCACCCATGTTCACATACATTCTCCACCTATGTGTGCCTGACTGCCACATCTGTATCTCCAGACCCCCTCAGCCCACTGCTTTGCGCCCTCCCCCTAACTATTCCCAAGACGCTGAAATGCTGTTCCTTATTTGGGGGTTCTGAGTGGCAGGCCTCTCAGAATTTCTGCTCTGAACAGCCTGGACCCCACTCCTCCCGGGAATCCTCATACTTCCTATTTCTTCCTGTGCCCAAGGGGACCACCAACCAAACAGAGGGACACTGTGAGGTGATGCCAAGTGTGTAAGTGAACAGCAGGTGTCTGTAGGGGTGACACTTGGCATAAGTATGAAACTGTGGCACCAGAGACTGTCTTCTGACCTCACACCCCCAGAAGGCAGGAATCCAAACACGACCTTTGTCTCCTCCCTCCTCCCTTGTCCTCTCCCAATCAGTCCACTCCTCTCAGCCTCAGCTTGCTCTGGCTCAAACCACCGGCTCTTCTGACCATGGTGGGTCTGACCATGGTGGGTGCCTCCTCCCTGCTCTCCCTGCCTCCAGCCACCACCCTTCTCTGCACCCTTCTGTGCCCAGCTTCTACTGCAGCACTAAGTCCTGGTTCTCTATGGCCCATTCCTGGCCACCCTGAGGCTCAGCCCCATTCATTCCTTTGGCTGCCCCAGTGTCCTCCACCTCAGATTTCAGACCTCTGAGCCCATCAGAACCCCCCAGCCTCCAGAAGCTCCAGTGATCCAATCACTGTCGGTACTGATGCCTCCTCCCCCATGGCTTTGTTTGGTGTGAGTATCCTGGGGCAGAGCCAAGCCTCCTCCTCTGCCCAACCCTCCCTGATGCTGGGAGGGGAGAATCAGTGAATGTGCCAGGCAGACAGACATGCCCTGGAAGTCTACTGGAAGACTGGAGAGCAGAGGGTAGCAATCCGCAGAACCCTTGTGCCCTGCTTGCTCCCTTTTCCCCACCACAGCTTCCCCTGGCTGCTCAGAGGAGGTCCATGGACAAAGGTAGGTGGTCAGAGTCTTCCTAGAAAGGTAGGAATTGGCTTGGGGAAATTCCAGTTCTGAGTGTTTGGAGATCGCTTTGTAGGGTTTGGGTTGAATGGTAAGGGGCTGGGCAGTCACTCCCCCAGCTCCCAAATCAATCAAGCAAAGTTAATCCACTTTTGGGGTCTGGGCCAGGAGGGCTACAACTGGGAAGGGCTGAGGGGAAGGAATATGCTTGACTGGGACTTGGTTTATCTCTCTTCATCTGTGAAAAGGAAAGGCTGCCTCTCATACCCGCAGTCTGGTCTTATACCTCACAGAGACGGAGACAGACCTAGACCTTCAGAGACCCATGCTTCATTCATCCAACACATATTTATTATCTATTTTTTTTTGCCAGGCACTGTTGGACCCAGGAGCAAATAAAACAAAGTCCTTATTATAATGGTACAATTCTAAGTGGGGGAAATATACAGTGTGTCAGATAGTGGTAAGTACCATGGAGAAAAATGTAGCTGGGTTGGGGGGAACATAAAAGGGGGCATTAGTTACCTATTGCTGTGTAACAAATCACCCCATAATTTAGCAGCTTAAAACAAAAAACATTTATTTTCTCACAATTCTGTGGGTCTGGATGGTTCTGACTCATTGTCCTCTAAGGTGTTGTAGTAAAAAGGTTGGCCAGGGATGCAGTCATCTGAAGGCTTGACTGGAACTGGAGGATCTACTTCCAAGATGGCTCACTTGCATGGCCCTTGGCAGGGGGCCTGTTCCCCCCGCAATATGGGCCTCTCCATAGGATTGCTTGTATGTCCTCTCAACATGGCAGTTGGTTTCCCCCGGAATGATCCAAGAGAGACTCTTTAGACAGCAATGCTTTTTATGGCCTAGTCCTAGAAGTCACACACTGTTATTTATGCCACATTATTTGTGAAAGTACATAATTAAGTCTAACCCACTCAAGGGGAAGGAATTTAGGCTTCACCTCTTGAAGGACAGAGCATCAAAAATTTTGTGAAGGTATTTCAAATCACCATGCAAGAGATACTATTATATAAGTGTTGAAGAACTCAGTGAGCAGGAATTGAAGGAGGGGAGGAAGAGAGCTATGACTACGTGGATACCTAGGGACGAGCACTACGGTCAGAATAGCAGGTACAAATATCCTGGGATAGAATTTTGCTTGATGTGTTGGAAGAAAAGCAAGGAGGCCACTGCGTTGGAATAGGGGGGCTGAAGGGGTGAGTGGTTGGAATGTCTGATCAGAGGAAACATGGGCCTTGGAGTAGGCCCTTGTAAGGAGTGAAAGGACAGAATGAGATAGAAAGCCATTGGTTAGGTCTCAGCAGAGAGTGAAAGTCTGACTGGCTGCTGCGTGGAGAACCCTCCACACAGGATGCATGCGTGAAGATCAGTTAGGGGGCCATTGCAATAGTCTATAGGCAAGAGATGATGGTGTCTTAGACCAGGGTGGGGGCAGTGGAGGTGAGAAGACATGATTAGAGTCTGGATATATTCTGCAGATAAAAACAGTATTTGATGATGGATTGGATGTGGGACATGAGAGAAACAGATGTGTCCAAAATGACTCTGGGCAGCTGGGTAAATGGAGGTGCCCTTAATTCACAGTAAAGACTACAGGATGGTGGTGGTGTGGGGCTGGGAGAGAATTCGGTTTGCTTTGGATATCTCAAGTCTGAGTTACCTATTAGACAGCCAAGTGGAGATGTTGAGTAGAGATGAAGGCAGTAAGATTTCCAACTCTGGTGCTCAGGGCAGAGATTTAGGCTAAGACAAAAATTTAGAAGTCAAGATATATAGATGGTAAAGTCACAGAATCACCTGGGAAGGGCTGTAAACAGAAGAGGTTTGAGGACTAAGCCCAAGAAAGTCAGAGAATGAGGAGATAGGAATCCAGTAGCTGGGTGCAGTGGCTCACACCTGTAATCCCAGCACTTTGTAAGGCCAACATGGGCGGATTACTTGAGGTCAGGAGTTTGAGGCCAGCCTGGCCAACGTGGTGAAACTCTTGTCTCTACTAAAAAAAAAAAAAAAAAAAAAAAAAAAAAAAAAAAAATTCCAGTAAAGGAGGCAATTAAGGAGGAGTAGTGTCCCAGAAACTAAGAGTGCCTTCAGAGTGATTACCCTGTGTCAAATGAAAGCTAAGAACTATGAAACGACCAACGGATTTAGCAGCAGAGATTAGGAGGGGCCTGGGAGCCTAGTCCTTTGTGGACGTTTGGGAGGAATGACAGGGCAAGCTGGGTCATCCCTGACATGTGGGCTCTGAGCCTAGAGGCAGAGCTGGGTTACAGAGTAGGAATCCCCCAGGAGGCATGGATTTGCAACCTGGGGTGAGTGGAGAGGAGCCAGCCAGGGCCTACTATGCCTGACACGGTGGTATTGGGGGTGAAGAGTCGGTTTCAGGTTGGCCAACTTACCTGGACTCCACATTCAGTCACAAATTGACTTTTGATGTTGTTTCTAAATGCAGTTATACATATAGTCTTTCGGATTTGTGTTCTTTAGAATGTTAAAATATCTAATTTTTATAACCATGTTTCTTCCATTTTTAAAATACCAGGAATCCTGAGAAGCAGGAGTGATCTATGCCTTACCCTCAGAACAGGGCCAGGACGAGGGTGAGGCATGCTTGGTGTGTAAAATGCAGAAGTTAAGGCAAGAGCAGGGTCTTTGGGAATGAATGCACTTTAGGCACCTCTCTTGCCTTACCTGAGTCCAGGCCCTACCTACCTCACATACTGCCAGGTAGTGTGCCTGCCTTTCATTGTGGGAGCCTCCACATTAGTGGTGGGTCCTGGAGAAGGCAGACCATAGACTGGAGGAACTCCTGTTTTGGGTGGGGGCAGACACTACTCTGGGAGCCCAGAAAAAAAGCCGACTGAGAACAACTATGCCTTTCAGCTAAAAAGTGGGTGCACACTGCCACCCTGTGGTCAGCCAGGGGAAGATTCTTAGGACTGTTCCCAGGATTGCACCGGCAGAGGTAAGGCCAAGACACACTCCAGGTCACCCTGCCCTGAATTTCTCAAATTGTGGCATTCGCAGCTGTGTTGGAAGAAATCTTATTGAACATGTTGATCTCTGGCAATGGAGCTCAGTAGTCTGAGTTACTGACTCAAAGAGTGTCTTAGGTGATTCTAAGGCACACTCAAGTATATAGTCCCTACTAGTCAAAAGCCACTGTCTTGTCAGGCACGGTGGCTTGTTTCTGTTATCTCAGCTACTCTGGAGACTGAGGAAGGATCACTTGAGGCCAGGAGCTGGAGATCAGCCGGGGCAACATAGCAAGACCCCATCTCTAAAAAAAATTTAAAAAGCTAACCAGGCATGGTGGCATTTGCTACTCATAAGGCTACTCATAAGGTCCCAGCTACTCATAAAGCTAAGGCAGGAAAATTGTTTGGGACCATGAGTTCAAGGCTGCAGGGAGCTATGATCATGTCACTGTGCCACTGCACTCCAGCCTGGGCAACAGAGGAGACCCCATCTCTTAAAAAAAAAAAAAATCTACCATGAATCACACAGCAAGAGAGAGATCTTCCTGAGGTCCCCAGGGGTCAGAGGCTTTTTCCGGCTGCTCAGACACACAAAAAGATGGAACAGATCAACAAATCTTTATTAATAGAAACAGACAGATGGACAGAGAATGCAGCAGGGGCTGTCTGAAAACTGTGATATGTGTGTGTGTGTGTGTGTATGTGTTATGTGTGTGTAAAAGGCCTTCTCCAGGCCAGGAAGGGCCCCTTGGAATTAGGCCCACCTGTCTAGATCCTCTCCTCAGTGGTGGGTCCTGGGCTGAAACCAGCTTCCACAACATACCCCCAAAGGAAGAATGGGGGTCTTTCTGGAATGGAAGACGCTGACTTCAAGCATTCTTCAAATTACTCTCGTTCCCCAGCTGAGCTTCGTTGCTGAGGGGGTTGGGGACAAGCCACAGGGGCACTTGCATAGCAGGGGAGTAGAATGGGGATAAGGCATGTGGTGAGGACAGGGGAGAAGGGGAAGGGCATCATAGCTGCAGGTGAAGGGGGCCTCCAAAAGGCAGCTCCTCTTCCCCCTCATCCCCTCAAATTGCTGCTGGGTTGAGGAGTCAGACTGAGGCAGTATAATACCCTCCCCCATCCTTAACTCTAGAACCCCGGTTCGGTGGGGAGGAGGTGGGAAGCTGTGGAGCTATGGAAAGGCCTGAGTTAGTGAGTCAAGCTGTGATGTGTGTGTCTGAACACAACTGGCTCCCTTGGTATACCGGGGGCTCCCTCTCCAGATGGGTGTGAGTGCATGGTCCTACTGTACACACAGGTCTCAGTATCTATATGTGTCTCATTTGTTCCCATGGGTCTCTGTGTTTGGATACATAAGCATGGATATCCCTGCTCATACAGCAGGAACTCAGGATCTGCATGGTGTATGTCCCTGTCTGTAAACATGGGCTCCAGCAAGTGGATATGTGCGGGCCTGCCCGCTCCTGTCCATCCACAGGTCTTCCTTCAGGCCTGGCTGGTCAAGGGTACTGGCCGAAGAGGTAGGTGGTGAGCTCAAGCCGGAGGCCCCGAGCATAGGAGCGAAGAGTATAGAAGAGGGTGAGGAAGTCCTGGGTGCTGAAGACAGTGTCGGCCAGCGCGAAGGCCAGGGTGGATGGGATGACGCCCCGGCCGTACTCCACCATCCATGTGTTTGGCCCCCACTCCACAGCTGTTGCCTCACCAGGCCCGTGTACTACCGTCTCCCCTGGGGGACAGGGAGCACCCAAGTGAAAAGCCAGCTCTGCCCTGCCCTTCCATGGCTGCTGCTTCCCTGGCCCATGGACTAACTAGGGGTGGGGAATGGAGAGGGAGCTTCAGAAAAACAAAAAGCCCTACCTCACTGGGCTGGCCCAGACGGCCACTCCTAAATGTTCTGTGGCATCATCTGACCCATGTCCTCTCTTTGGAGAAGCCATGGACGGCTACCTCGCTTGGCCATGGACCCACTGTATGGAAGTCTGCACTCCCAAGCCTCACTCGAATCAAGCAGAAATTTAGCTAAACCTGGGCTGGGCTTGTAGCTAGGAAAGGGGTAGTTCCAGGACTTGTGAGGCTTTATCTGAAAAGTGTAGCTGTTCAACCACCATGCCTGCGATGCATACACCCAACCTCAAATATACTGGGAAGTCCAGTGCTCTATTTCTTAAGTAAATTGTTTCACTATTAAAAAAAAAAAAAAAAAGGCAGGGGAGCGGCCGGGCGCGGTGGCTCACACCTGTAATCCCAGAACTTTGGGAGGCCGAGGTGGGTGGATCATGAGGTCAGGAGATCGAGACCATCCTGGCTGGTATGGTGAAACCCCGTCTCTACTAAAAACACAAAAAAAATTAGCCGGGCCTGGTGGCGGGCGCCTGTAGTCCCAGCTATTCGGGAGGCTGAGGCAGGAGAATGGCATGAACCCAGGAGTCGGAGCTTGCAGTGAGCCGAGATCGCACCACTGCACGCCAGCCTGGGCGACTGAGCAAGACTCCATCTCAAAAAACAAACAAATAAAAAGATAACTGTCTGTCTTGTCTTTTGGGGTATTGAGAGCATTTCTGATTACCCATTGTCTCCCCAACAGTTGTTGGAATACTGTCTGGGCAAAATTGTGCCTTGGCAGATAAAAATCAGACATGTTTAACAGGAAGTTGTTATGTTTTGTTTCCCCTTGACAGAGGAAAGCAAGAGTCCCTCAGCTCTGCCCCAACCAATCACCTGTGGCTTATGGGAGGGTGGAGGAAGGGAACCATGAGGAGGGCCCCCCCAACACACTCCTTTTCCATGCCATGCTCCCCGCAATTGTGGGCACCCCCCGCGTGAAGGGACCCACTTCTCTGACAGAGCCTTCTTACCCACCTGGGTAGAAGACCTCACTTTTGGTGGTGCCCTCTCTCCACTGGTGGAAGGTGCCAGAGATGATGGTATCCGAGATCTCAGCCCAGTAGCGCCCTGAGTGACAATCGCACATGACACTATCAGGGTATTCGCGCCATTGCATGGCCCAGCCAAACATCAGAAAGGAGGGCATGGGCCCCTTTACAACCCCAGCCTCCCAGTCCGGCCCGCCGCTAGCACTGACCCGAGTGGCCGCGGGAGCCCAAGGCGGTGCCGAAGAGCAGCACATACTCGGACAGCGAGGCGTGCAGAAGGCACATGGCGCCCATCCAGCCACCCGCATTCACGAACACCCACTGCAGCTCCTCGTCCGGCAGCACGTGGCCTGGGTGCAGCCGCCGCAGCTCCACGATCAGCCGAGAGAAGGCCAGCTCGTGGTCCAGCCCTGGCGGAGGCAGAGGGGCGGCGGAGTCAGGGCTGGCACAGGTCCTAGGTCCGGGGATGGCGCCTTCGGAACCCTAGGCTCCGCTCCCAGGCCGGCCGCTCCCCTCCCTGCCCTCTGCCCGCTCACCAGCGTACTGCCGCGCCAACTGCGCTATCTCTTCGCGCTGGAAGACGAAGCTCTGCGTACCCAGCCAGAGCCAGACGACCTGGGTCAGCACCGCTGCGACAGCCAGGAGCAGCGCGGCCCACGCCCACCGCCGGCCCACGGCCCACTGCATCCCGGCGGGCGGCCTGGCACGGCGCAGCTCAGGAGGGAGCCGGGGCCTGAGGCTTTGCGCTCACGGCCTCGGAGCCCGCCGGCTGCCCACGAAGCGCTCCCCGGCCACCGCCGTGGTACGGCTCGCCCTGACCAATCGGAGCGGCCCGGGCACCTTGGCACCGCCCCTTCGGTTGAACCATTTCCTCGGGGGGAGCACGGAGGAGTGGGGCGGTGCCGCGCAAGGGAGGCAAGGGGGCGGGGCCAAGTCGCCCAGCGGCAGATGTCAGGGTCTTCAGGCGAGGTCTGACCTAGCGCCACTCTACATACGGATAGGTGTGGGGATAGTGAGGCCCAGAATGGACGGGCTCGCCCGAGCTCACTGGCTGGTGAAGCAGACGAGCCCGGAAGTGAAGCCTTCTGGGACTCAACGATTGTTAAGGCCCGCCTTTACCAGGACTGAAGCGGAGAGGAGGCAGTTCAAGCTGGGAGCCCCAGGGTGGGCATTCCAGAGGCGGTGACACCTGAGCAGTGTCTTTACGAGCTCGCAGAAGGGGCATGCCAGCCCACAGGGACCAGCCCCTAGAGCAAAGGCCTCCGAGGAGAGACAGCTTGGGGTCTTCAGGGGCCTACAATTCCTTCTCTGTTCTGCAGCACAAAATGTGAGAGGAGGCCTTGTAAACCAGCTGAGGGTTATCAGCAAGGGAGGAAGGGGATTAGATTTTGCCACCGAGTGGCACAGGACTGTCGAGTGGAGGGGAGCAAGATGAGTCAGGGAGACCATGACTGTGGGCCAGGTAAGAGGGAAGGTCTGTGTCAGTGGAGATGGAAGAAAGAAATGAGCTTAACAACTCTGGAAATGGAGTTGGCAGGGCTTGATCTCTTCTTCCTGGAATACTCTTTCCCCCTTTATCCTATCCCCACTTTCCCCTTATTTGGCTAACATCCTTTGCATGTCTAGTGGGCAGTTGAGTGTCCAGGTCTCGAATTTCAGCTCCAGTCTGGAGATAGAGCTGGGAGTTGTCATTCATTCAGATACTTTGTTGGCACTTGTATGTGCCAAGTTCTGTGGTGGCCATTAGGGATATGGCTAGAAACAATGGTCCTACTCCCCAGCTTAGAGATCTCACTGGAGAGTCTACAGAAAACCTCTAAGAATGGATGAAATCTCACAGGGAGAGAGAATAGAGTAAGATAAGGCTAAAGACAGAGCCCTGGAGAGCACCAACAGCAAAGGGTAGGCAGAGGAAGAAGAAAGCAAAAAGGAAAAGAAACAAAAGAGAAAAGAGGTAGCATTGTGCAGTGATTAAGAAATAAACTCTGGAGCTGGACTGCCTGAGTTCAAAGCCTGGCTCCTGCTACCTACTAGTTGTCTGATCTTGGGCAGTTTACTTAAAATCTCTGTAACTTAGTTTTCTTACCTGTAAAATGGAATGGAGATAAGTACCTACCTCATAGTACATATCTTCATTGTGATGAGATTAGATGGGTTAATATTTATAAAGCAGTTAGTGCCTCACATGGTGAGAATTTTATGTGATGGTTATATATATAAAACATAAAGGAACTGGAAAAAGTAGCCTCATACGTTTTTGATCTTAAAGAAAGAAACTGAGGCCGGGCGAGGTGGCTCATAACTGTAATCCCAACACTTTGGGAGGCTGAGGCAGACGGAACACTTGAGTCCAGGTATTCGAGACCAGCCTTGGCAACATGGTGAAACCCCATCTCTGCAAAAAGTACAAAAATTAGTCAGGAGTGGGGGCGCACACCTGTAGTCCCAGCTACTCAGGAGGCTGAAGTGGGAGGATCGCTTGAGCCTGGGAAGTGGAGGGTGCAGTGAGCCAACAGAGCGAGACTCTGCCTCAAAAAAAAAAAAAAGGGCCAGGCGCAGTGGCACACACCTGTAGTCCCAGCACTTTGGGAGGCCAAGGTGGGCAGGCAGATTTCCTGAGCTCAGAAGTTCGAGACCACCCTGGGCAACATGGTGAAATCTCGTCTCTACTAAAATACAAAAAATTAGCCGGGCGTGGTGGCAGGTGCCTGTAGTCCCAGCTACTCGGGAGGCTGAAGCAGAAGAATCGCTTGAACCCAGAAGGTGGATGTTGCAATGAGCCAAGATCGTGCCACTGCACTCCAGCCTGGACAACAGAGGGAGACCCTGTCTCCAAAAAAAAAAAAGAAAAGAAAAAGGGGCCGGGCACTGTGGCTTACACCTGTAATCCCAGCACTTTGGGAGGCCGAGGCGGGTGGATCACCTGAGGTTGGGAGTTTGAGACCAGCCTAACCAACATGGAGAAACCCTGTCTCTACTAAAAATACAAAATTAGCTGGGCGTGGTGGCGCATGCTTGTAATCCCAGCTACTCAGGAGGCTGAGGCAGGAGAATCACTTGAACCCAGGAGGCGGAGGTTGCGGTGAGCCGAGATCACGCCATTGCACTCCAGCCTCAGTGTGAAACAGCAAAACTCCGTCTCAAAAAAAACAAAACAGGCTGGGCGGGGTGGCTCACGCCTGTAATCCCAGCACTTTGGGAGGCCGAGGCAGGTGGATCATGTGGTCAGGAGTTCGAGACCAGCCTGACCAACATGGTGAAACCCCATCTCTACTAAAAAATCCAAAAATTAGCTGGGCGCGGTGGCGCGTGCCACCCACTTGGCCCAGCTACTTGGGGGGCTGAGGCAGGAGAATCGTTTGAACCCGGGAGGTGGAGGTTGCAGTGAGTGGAGATTGCACCATTGCACTCCAGCCTGGGCGACAGAGTGAGACTCTGTCTCAAAAAAGAAAAACACACAAATAAAAACAACAGTGAGGAAAAAAAAAAGCTGAGGCAAAATTAATATAGAGAGTTTATTTGGGCCAAGGTAGAGAACGACTGCTCGGGACACTCTTCCAAGTTGCCTTGGGGAATGTTGATACAAGCATTTTTTATTTTTATAAGTGGTTTTTATTTTTATTTTTTATTTTCTTGGAGATGGATTCTTACTCTGTTGCCTAGGCTGGAATGCAGTGGTGCAATCTTGGCTCACTGCAACTCCCGCCTCCCAGGTTCAAGCCATCCTCCTCCCTCAGCCTCCCGAGTAGCTGGGACCACAGGTGTGCACCACCATGCCTGGCTAATTTTTGTAGTTTTAGTGGAGACAGGTTTTTGCCATGTTGGCCAGGCTGGTCTCTAACTCCTGACCTCAGGTGATCCACCCTCCTCGGCCTCCCAAAGTGTGGGATTACAGGTGTGAGCCACTGCACCTGGCCACTTTATTTTAACTTAATTTTATTTTATTTTTTTTGAGATGGTGTCTCCACTGTCGCCCAGGCTGGAGTGCAGTGGTGCAATCTCGGCTCACTGCAACCTCTGCCTCCCAGTTCAAGAAATTCTCCTGCCTCAGCCTCCCGAGTAGCTGGGACTACAGGCACCTGCCACCACATCCAGCTAATTTTTTTGTATTTTTAGTAGAGATGGGGTTTCACCATGTTGGCCAGGCTGGTCTTGAACTCTGACCTCGTGATTTGCCCGCCTCGGCCTCCCAAAGTGCTGGGATTATAGGCGTGAGCCACCGCGCCCGGCCTATTTTTATTTTTTGAGACTGGATCTTGCTCTGTTACCTAGGCTGGAGTTCAGTGGCACGATCACAGCTCATTGCAGCCTTGACCTCTTGGGCTCAAGCGATCATCCTGCCTTGGCCTCCCAAAGTGCTGGAATTACAGGTATGAACCATCATGCCCAGCCACAAGCAAGTTTTTAAAGGCAAAAGCGGACAAGGAGTGGGCTGACACAAAATTGTTTAACAGGAATTTTCATTGGCTTACAGAAACAACATTGATTAGTGATTGGCTATACCTTGTTGAACTATAGGGTATGAGTTATGGTGTCTAGACTATGGCATTTTATGGCTATGTGGTATCAATTTAGAGCCCACATAGCAAGTGGCTTCAAGGGGTAATTATTTGGCTCCATGGGGGTGGGGGAAGGTGAGATATGACTGCTGTTACATGCTGTCACTTTTTTTTTTTTTTTTTTTTTGAGACTGAGTCATACTCTGTCGCCCAGGCTGGAGTGCAGTGGCGCAATCTTGGCTCACTGCAACCTCCGCCTCCCGGGTTGAAGCGATTCTCCTGCCTCCGCCACCCAAGTAGCTGGAATTACAGGCACCTGCCACTATGCTCAGCTTTTTGTATTTTTAGTAGTGACAGGGTTTCACCATAATGGCCAGGCTGGTCTCAAACTCCTGACCTCAAGTGATCCTGCCCGCCTTGGTTTCCCAGTGTGCTGGGATTACAAGCGTGAGCCACTGCACCCGGCCTTTTTTTTTCTTTTTAAAATTATTATTATTATTAGTAGTAGTAGTATTTTGAGACGGAGTCTCTTGCACTGTCGCCGGGGCTGGAGTGCAGTGGCATGATCCTGGCTCACTGCAACCTCTGCCTCCTGGGTTCAAGCAATTCTCCTGCCTCAGCCTCCTGAGTAGCTGGGATTACAGGCGCCCGCCACCATGCCCAACTAATTTTTTGTATTTTTAGTAGAGACAGGGTTTCACCATGTTGGCCAGGCTGGTCTCGAACTCCTGACCTCGTGATTCGCCCACCTTGGCCTCCCAAATTGCTGGGATTACAGGCGTGAGCCACCGCGCCAGGCCCATGCTGTCACATTTTAATGCCTCTCTGGGCCTGATAATTAAAAGAGGCTGGCATTTCTCAGATAAAAAGTTTCTTTTCTTTCTCAAGAGTGATGGAATGGGCCAGGCACGGTGGCTCACACCTGTAATCCCAGCACTTTGGGAGGCCGAGGTGGGGGAATCACCTGAGGTTGCCAGTTCAAGATCCAGCCTGACCAACATGGAGAAACCCCATCTCTTCTAAAAATACAAATTAGCCAGGCGTGGTGGCGCATACCTGTAATCCCAGCTACTCGGGAGGCTGAGGCAGGAGAATCGCTTGAACCTGGGAGGCGGAGGTTATGGTGAGCTGAGAGCACGCCATTGCACTCCAGTTTGGGCAATGAGAGCGAAACTCCGTCTAAAAAAATTTAAAAAAGAGTGATGGAATGAAGGGTTAACACAGTGAAATATAATTGTGAGTTTCAATGAGATGATGGGAAATGATAATTAGACTTCTCAGTAGGGGCATGTGGCAGAGACAATGCTATACATTCACAAATCCATTTCCTTTTGCTCTTGGACAGCTAGATTACATTCCACAGTCTACTCTGGATCATGTGATTGCATTCTGGCCAATGAAATATTGATAGAAATGATGTATGACATTTCTAGGGCTGGCTCCTAAAGTCTCCTCTGAAATTCTTTTTTTTTTTCTCTTTCTCTTTTTAAGAGACAGGATTGTGCTATGTCACTCCCAGACTGGTATCAAACTCTTGGGCTCAAGTGATCTCCCACCTTGGCTTCCCAAGAGCTGGGAGACTACAGGCACATAGTACTATGCCCAGCTTGAAGTTCTTTACATTTTCTTTCTTCCCATGTCTATTACTGTAGTTATAGAGGATCTCTAGTGGAGTATTCTGAGACCCTAGGACATGGCATAGCTACTAGATGGATGGCACCTGGATCCCTAAATACTGCTTGGAACAGAGCTCCCTGTTACCCCCAGAATTGACTGTAGTGCTAAGCCATTGAGTTTTGGGAGTGTTTGTTACAGCAATTAAGATTACTTACCCTGACAAATATAGGGCAAAAGATGTGTTACAATATACCATGCAGCTAAGAGTAGAGACCAGAAAGATGGCCTCTGTTTTTAAGAAACTTGGCAGGCCGGGCACGGTGGCTCACGCCTGTAATCCCAGTACTTTGGGAGGCAGAGGCAGGCGGATCACCTGAGGTCAGGAATTTGAGACCAGCCTGGCCAACGTGGTGAAACCCTGTCTTTACTACAAATACAAAAATTAGCTGGGTGTGGTGGTGCATGCCTGTAATCCCAGCTACAGGGGAGGCTGAGGCATGATAATCACTTGAATCAGGAGGCGGATGTTGCAGTGAGCCTAGATTGCACCACTGTACTCCAGCCTGGGCGACAGAGCGAGACTCCATCTAAAAAAAAAAAAAAAAAAAGAAACTTGGCAGAGAAATTAAGGATAAAGAAAGGATTATCTAGAGGAGAATACAGGATTGAGGGAACATGTTTTTGTATTGGTTCTGGCTTCTGTGGCATTCCCGACTCGACAATTCACTAAGAACCCTGGGCAGCAGGGATTAGCCCCCAAATTTGCTCTCTGCTCCCCATTCCAGGAACAGCTTTCTGGGATCATCTGGGCCTACATCTCCCCTATCTGGTCTTTCAGAAAGCTTTTCCAGGCCTTTCCAGGTGTGGTGGCTTATGTCTGTAATCCCAGCACTTTGGGAAGGCCGAGATGGACAGATTACCTGAGGTCAGGCGTTCAAGACCAGCCTGGCCAACATGGTGAAACCCTGTCTCTAAAAAATACAAAAATTAGCCAGTCATGATGGTGGGCGCCTGTAATTCCAGCTACTCGGGAGGCTGAGGCAGGAGAATCACTTGAACCTGGGAGGCAGAGGTTGCAGTGAGCCGAGATCAAGCCACTGCACTCCAGCCTGGGCAACAGAGTGAAACTCCGTCTTAAAAAAAAAAAAAAAAAAAATATATATATATATATATATATATATATATAAATGGGTAACCAGCAGCCCTCAGGGGTGCTCTGTCTATGGAGTGGCCATTTTTTTATTCCTTCACTTTCCTGATAAACTTGCTTTCACTTCACACTATGGACTCACCTTGAATTCTTTCTTGTGTGAGATCCAAGAATCCTCTCTTGGGGTCTGGATTGGGACCCCTTTACTGTAACAACACCTCTGGGATCTGGCAGGGAGGGAGCTGGTTAGGCCCATCTTAGTCATTCTCCTCTTCCTCCAAAAAATGACCTTGGGGAGTCATAGAGGAGAATTATGGAGATGTTCCTGAAGAGATGTTCCTGATGGGGGTCAGGATTTAGTTAGCATGATTCAGGGGGCGGCACTGAAGCACTGGTGTTCTTGGGAAAATGGAGCTGTCTACAAGCTCTAGTCACTCAAACAAATATAAATGAGAGAATGGAAAAGCAGATCTCCTGTTCCTGTCTCACCTCTTTGGGTAATATGAACAGCCAGTGGGACAGGTAAAACCCCCGTTTCTCAGTCCTCAGCTCCCTGCCCCCTACCTCTGAAGGTAGCCTCTTCCTATTCCAGTCTGAGGACCCTAGGGCAGAGATCAAGTAAATGACCCATGACCTAGTTTTTGCAGCTCAATTGCAAAACACCTGGCTTGGCTTGGTCTTGACTGGGGGAAGGGATGTCCCTGCTATGGCTCAACTTCTAACTCACTGGGTCTCTGTCCTGCATTCCACTGAAGCCTCAGAGGCATCTCACAGCACTGGGAAAAGCCTTGGAAACTTGCATTCAAATCTCAGCTTGGCCACTAATTCTCTGGGTGACCTTGAGTCCTCTGGGCTCCAATGTGAAAGGGGGAAGAGGTTTAGACAATATTTAGATGGCTCTTTAAAAGTACTGGGGGCCAGCTGTTTGGGAGGCTGAGGCAGGAGGATCACTTGAAGTCAGGAGTTCAAGACCAGCCTGGCCAACATGTGAAACTCCGTCTCTACTAAAAATACATAAATTAGCCCAGTGTGGTGGCACACAGCTCTAATTCCAGCTACTTGGGAGGCTGAGGCAGGAGAATCGCTTGAACCTGGGAGGTGGAGGTTGCAGTGAGCCAAGATCACGCCACTGCACTCCAGCCTGGGTGGCAGAGTGAGACTCTCTCTCAAACAAACAAACAAACAAACAAAAGTACCAGGGGAGGAATTAATTTGAATTTTATCCTAGTGTTAGCCAATTGGTCCCATCCAAGGAAAATTTAGAAAAGGGAAGGGGATGTGTAAAGGAAACACTAGGCCCCACCTAGATGGTGGCTGGAGCTTCTGATAGTCCTGTACTCTCCACATTTTTAGACTTTCTTTTACTTTTTTTTTTTTTTTTTTTGTGACGGAGTCTGCTCTGTCGCCAGGCTAGAGTGCATGGGCACAATCTCGGCTCACTGCAACCTCTGCCTCCTGGGTTCAAGTGATTCTCCTGCCTCAGCCTCCCGAGTAGGTGGGACTACAGGTGCACGCCACCACGACCAGCTAATTTTTTTTTTTTTTTTTACTAGAGACGGGGTTTCACCATGTTGGCCAGGACGGTCTCAATTTCTTGACCTCGTGATCCGCCCGCCTTGGTCTCCCACAGTGTTGGGATTACAGGCGTGAGCCACCGAGCCCGGCCATTTTTAGATTTTTTTTTATAGCCCTTTTACCCCTCCCACTTCTTGTGCTGTCTTGGTGTGTGTATGAAAAAGAGAGAGTGAGAGAGGAAGGAGAGCAAGAGTGAGAGAAAAAGAGAATATGGTTACTCAGCCCTTTTTCCCAAATCTGTTTTTGCTTTTGGGGATAGGATATGGTTATGGTGAAGTACTCCACACAGACCCCACCAAGTTTGCCTCTCCTGCGCTGCAGCCACTGAGCAGGTGACTGAGGCGCTGTTGATCCGGGGTCATATCCTTACTCGCCCTAGAATGTAAGCTCAGGCAGGGCAGAGGCCATGCCTGACATGTGCATCCCAATGCTTTACACAGCCTAGGTGCCTAGCACATGCTAGATGCTTGGTAAATATTTGCTGAATGAAAGATCAAATGAATGATTGCAGCAAGCAAGTCCTGTAGGCATCCTGGAGCCCAAGGATTCTGCAGTAGGCAGCTTTCACAGAGGTTCTTCCAGTGTAGTGGCTCTAGCTCTGGGTGAAGTAGGATCATCAATGTCGGCCCCCAGGGTTCACAGCTGTTCTGAGCCCCGCCCCCAGGTGGCAGGGCAGCCCAGTCAGTCAGTCACGTGCTGGCGGCTGGCCAATCATCGGGGGCGGCGCGGGGAGGGGTGGTGTGGACGGAGAAAGTGAAAGGTGAGGCACGGCCCTGCAGATTTTCCAGCGGATCCCCCGGTGGCCTCATGTCGCGCAGTGGAACCGATCCTCAGCAACGCCAGCAGGCGTCAGAGGCGGACGCCGCAGCAGCAACCTTCCGGGCAAACGGTAACTGCACCGCGGCAGGGACTCGCTGGGGCGCGGAGCCGAGCCCTCCCCTTCCTTAGGAAGCTTTCGTCCCCTCCGAAGGTTGGAACGCTCATCCCGAGCCAGACCGACAAGGCGTACAGTCTGCAGGCCTGTACGAGCTGCAGGCCAATTGGCGCTGGGAAAGTCCAATCCTGGGCCTCTAGCTCCTGAGCGGGACAGGGCCGAGAGGGCGCTCCCGAGCTTGGGCCTGCTGATGGGTGAGACCCAGGAGAGAGGGAGCTAGAGAGCTCTGAGGACTGATCTTGACTGTCTGCCCCCAGACCATCAGCATATCCGCTACAACCCGCTGCAGGATGAGTGGGTGCTGGTGTCAGCTCACCGCATGAAGCGGCCCTGGCAGGGTCAAGTGGAGCCCCAGCTTCTGAAGACAGTGCCCCGCCATGACCCCCTCAACCCTCTGTGTCCTGGGGCCATCCGAGCCAACGGAGAGGTAAGCCTGTAGAGCCCTGCATCTGCAGGCTGGGCCACGGGGAGTAGTTCCCTCTTAGAACTGTCCTCCACCCACAGGGATAGTGAACCTCCTTCTGGGTCATATCCCACCAAGCTTTTTGGTCCCCTAGGGTGGGCCTTCCCTACTCCCTTGTAGCCTGTCCAGTCTTTGAAGCCCACCAGGTAACTGGTGGTATGGGGCAGTGAGTGCTTCTAGCCTATCCTTGTCGGTAGGTGAATCCCCAGTACGATAGCACCTTCCTGTTTGACAACGACTTCCCAGCTCTGCAGCCTGATGCCCCCAGTCCAGGTAACCTGGCTCCAACTGCTGCTGGGGAGGAGGGTGGCTAGACCTCTTGAGGGACTTCTGCTGCAGAGAGTGATACTCCTTTACCTCAGGACCCAGTGATCATCCCCTTTTCCAAGCAAAGTCTGCTCGAGGAGTCTGGTAACTATGGATTTCCCCTCTTACAATTTTCAAACCAGAGTTGGAGACTCAGCATTGGGGTTCGGCCCTGCCCGTAGCACAGCCAAGCCCTACCTCTCGGTTATCTTTTCTCCCGTCACCACCCAGTAAGGTCATGTGCTTCCACCCCTGGTCGGATGTAACGCTGCCACTCATGTCGGTCCCTGAGATCCGGGCTGTTGTTGATGCATGGGCCTCAGTCACAGAGGAGCTGGGTGCCCAGTACCCTTGGGTGCAGGTTTGTGAGGTCGCCCCTTCCCCTGGATGGGCAGGGAGGGGGTGATGAAGCTTTGGTTCTGGGGAGTAACATTTCTGTTTCCACAGGGTGTGGTCAGGAGGGAGTTGACTTGGTGTCTTTTGGCTAACAAAGCTCCCTATCCCTATCTGATAGATCTTTGAAAACAAAGGTGCCATGATGGGCTGTTCTAACCCCCACCCCCACTGCCAGGTAAGGGTGTCAGGGGCTCCAGTGGGTTTCTTGGCTGAGTCTGAGCCAGCACTGTGGACATGGGAACAGGATTAATGGATGGGACAGAGGAAATATGCCAATGATGTGGAGGCTTGGAGGTAAAGGACCTGCCTGTTCTTCTCTGCTTTTGCCCCTTGACAGGTATGGGCCAGCAGTTTCCTGCCAGATATTGCCCAGCGTGAGGAGCGATCTCAGCAGGCCTATAAGAGTCAGCATGGAGAGCCCCTGCTAATGGAGTACAGCCGCCAGGAGCTACTCAGGAAGGTGGGAGAGAGCCAAGCCCTGTGTCTCCAAGGAGTCCCTAACTTTCTTATCCCATGAGAGAGGTGTGTAAAGGAGAAAGCTAGAGGTGAACTAGTAGAGAGAGACTTGCTAGGAGGCCTTAGCAATAATCCAGTAATCTAAAGGAAAGATGATGGTGACTTAGACTCGGGTGATTAGTGGTAGAGGTGGTGAGAAGACATCAGATCCTGGGCACATTCTTTTCTTCTGCTTCCCTTGCCTATTTGCTGACCCCACTCCGGCTCCTATGTCACCTTGATGACTTCCTATCCATTCTGTCTTCCTAGGAACGTCTGGTCCTAACCAGTGAGCACTGGTTAGTACTGGTCCCCTTCTGGGCAACATGGCCCTACCAGACACTGCTGCTGCCCCGTCGGCATGTGCGGCGGCTACCTGAGCTGACCCCTGCTGAGCGTGATGGTCAGTCTCCCAAGTAGGATCCTGGGGCTAGGCACTGGATGGAGGTTGCTCCCAGTAGGGTCAGCATCTGGACCCCAGGCTGAGAGTCAGGCTCTGATTCCAGATCTAGCCTCCATCATGAAGAAGCTCTTGACCAAGTATGACAACCTGTTTGAGACGTCCTTTCCCTACTCCATGGGCTGGCATGGTGAGGCTTTTCAAGTACCTATATCTAGCCCCAACACCATTTCTGGGCTCCTGGGGCTCAGCCCAGTGAACTGCAACCTCAAAGGAGCAAGCCTTGAAACAGTTGCTGGGGGAAGTGGCCAGAGCAGAGATGCTGGGACTGAGGGTGGAGCAGCAAACTTGGTGAAACTACGTCTCCAATGTGCTTTCTAATCTCCTGCCAGCTCTTCTCAAGCAGGGGATCCTGGGAGATGTAGTTTTCAGATACCTGGTTGGGTTTGGGGGTAGGTGCTAACCTGGATAACTGTAAAAGGGCTCTCTTTCCCCACTGTCTCTCTTCTTTCTGTCAGGGGCTCCCACAGGATCAGAGGCTGGGGCCAACTGGGACCACTGGCAGCTGCACGCTCATTACTACCCTCCGCTCCTGCGCTCTGCCACTGTCCGGAAATTCATGGTTGGCTACGAAATGCTTGCTCAGGCTCAGAGGGACCTCACCCCTGAGCAGGTCAGGACTCAGAACAGTCTGGCATCTCCAGACTCTCACATGCAGTATGTGCAGGCACCTGATACTTCTGTTGCCCTTGTGCTCCAGTCATTGCACAAGGCAGAAAACAGCTCTGGCAGGAAGGGACTGCCAAAGTTAGGAGCCCTAGGGCCTGGAAGGAGAGTATGGTCCTCAGATCCCCTTTCTCTCCTGCTTCCTCCAGGGAACCCAACAGTCATGACCCTGATAGTTTCCCATAACAACCTGGGCATTCCTTGGGACTCGGGAGCTGCTAAACTCTTTCATCCCCTGGTGGCTTCAGCAGTCCTTATCACCAGCCTCAAAATCCCACAGGCCCACCCCCAGTGGGCCTGTGGCATTCATATTTCATATTCATATTTCAAACCACAATATCCAGCAAAATGTCTCCTGAGCACCCAGAACTCCATACCATCGGCCGGGTGTGGTGGCTCATGCCTTAATCCCAGCACTTTGGGAGGTCAAGATGGGAGGATTGCTTGAGCCCAGAAGTTCGAGACTAGCCTGGGAAACATAGGAAGCCCTCGTCTCTACAAAAAAAATTTAAAAAGTTAGCCAGGTGTGGTGGCATATACCTGTGGTCCCAGATACTTGGGAGGCTGAGATAGGATCACTTGGGCCCAGGAGTTTGAGGCTACAGTGAGCCGTCATCATGGCATCATTGCATTCCAGCCTGGGCAACAGAGCAAGACCTCGTCTCAAAAAAAAAAAAAAAAAAAAGAAGTCCATGCCACCATTCTTGGCAGCCCAGCCCTTATCCTCCTTAATTGCTCCCTGTCCCTTTTCCAGGCTGCAGAGAGACTAAGGGCACTTCCTGAGGTTCATTACCGCCTGGGGCAGAAGGACAGGGAGACAGCAACCATCGCCTGACCACGCCGACCACAGGGCCTTGAATCCTTTTTTTTTTTCAACAGTCTTGCTGAATTAAGCAGAAAGGGCCTTGAATCCTGGCCTGGAATTTGGGCAGATATAGCATTAATAAAACTGTGCATCTCAAACTTTTATCACATACTCTAATATCAGAGGAGTGTGAACCTTCAGAGATCTAGGGTTAAAAGCTAAAGGCATAGCTCCAGCTACAACTTTTCTTTGTCTACAGATGTGTAAAATCTTGATGCAAAAATTTACCCCAAATTTCTGAACAAAATTAATATTCAGTATTATATCTAGCCTATAGATTCTCTTACTCTTGGTGTAATGACAGCATTCCCAGTTTAGGAAACTGTTTTAAAATCTTGTGTCTTGGTTGTGGCTGAGGCTTTGGGAAGGCCAGAGCCCCCTTTGCCACCACCCCTAGTGTGTCAGCTCCAAGCCTGGGCCTGAGGGTTTGATGGGGAGCGGGTGAGCTGGATCCTGATCCCAGTGGTCAGTGGCCAGATCCTGGGCTGCTGGCCAGAACCCTGGCTTTGTGAGTGGCTGCAGCTTGGCTCTGCTCCAGCCCACAGGGGCTAAAGGGGCGGGTAGGGAGCGTGTAGGGAGCGTGTACGTGGCTTTGTGTCCTTGGCTCCTCCAGACTCTCACATGTGCGGGCACCATATACTTCTGCTGCCCTTGTGCCCCAATCATTGCACAAACAGAAACAGCTCTGACAGAGAAGGGACTGCTAGAGTTAGGAACCCTAGGGCCTGGAAGGAAGGTATGGCTCTCAGAGTGACCTGGGGTCTATTCAGTCCCCTCTGGACCTGTTTCCCTGGCAACGCTGTGGGAACAACAGTCTATGCAACACAGGAGACCTGATGCCACTGGTGTCCTCCAAATTTTAAGGCGAAGGCAGGCATTGTGAATGATGCAGGGATGGCCAGAATGGTTTTCACCTTCGTTCTTTCCCCAGGGGAACCAAGCCTGTGGGTGGGGAAATCACACTAAGGCTGGACAGTGACTGAATCTGGCCCAGGAGAAACTTGGCTGCCTGCCTTCCAGACCAGGGTTTTTCTTCCCTGAGATCCTGGAGGGGAAGTACCTGGAACTTGGGAGTGTTGCCCTGGTCTGGAAGATCTGATAGACATAGTATGCACACATTTCCCTCGAGCTTCCCATGACTGGGGAGTAGATGAGAACCCTGAGTGGGTGGCTGGTTTCTTGAGGCATACATATACCCGACACACCTTACACCTCTGATTTGGCTGCATTTTGGAATCTTCTGGGAAGTTTTAAACAATACTGGTGCCTAGGTCCAACCTCCAGAGATTCCGATTTAATTGGTATGGGGTGGGGTTTTGCAGTTTTCAAACCACAATATCCAGCAAAGTTTGAGAACCACTGCCCTACACAGCCCTCCTTCTTCTTTATCTTATCTGGAGTCAGGGGCACCTTCAGCTTCTCCAATCACCTGGCCAGTGGCTCTTGTTTCCAGTCCTGCTGTTCCAGGGTGGATAGGCCTTCAGGCGGAGACCCAGGAATCCAGCTCCAGACTCTGTCCCAAGCAGCCTCTTCAGTCCGGGACGGGACAGGAAGTGTCCGGCGGAGGTGGGGGTGGAGGTGATTGGCAGTTGGAGTCTCCAATGGGCCAGGAGCCCCCCTATTTCACTCCTCTCCTTCCATTGGCGCCTGGGCGGAGCCGCCCCCGCTGCGGGGGCCCAGGGCGGGAGGGAGTAGAGGCCGGGGCAGAGGGCGAGGGCGAGGGCAGAGGGCGCTGGCGGCAGCGGCCGCGGAAGGTGAGGCCTGGTGTAGACGCCAAAGTCTTGTCAGGAGTGGGCGGGGCAGGGTGATGTATGATCTGAAAGGCCGGGAGTGACTAACGACTGTCAGTGTGTGTGTGCCTGTGAGGCTGTGTCTGTGTGACAGTATCATTGTGTGCGATTCTGAGTGTCACTTGGTGCAGCTGTCAGCTAATGTGACTGCGTGTGTCAGTGTGCATGGAGCTGGGGGTGCATGTGGCTGTGCAAGTGTGGGATTATGTGTGTATCTGTCAATGCACATTTTTGGTGGGACTGGGTTGTGTGTTTGTGTGAGAGGGACTGTGACCACATGAGGGAATGTGTTTTGGGAAGGTCTCTGTGGGGTTTGAGACCATGTCTGCCAGCGTGAGAGTGGGTGGCTGGCTTTGTGTGTGCCAATGTGTGACTTCAGCAGTAGCAGAGCAAAAGTGAGGTTTGTGACTATGTGTGTGTCCTGGGTCCTAACTTAAACCGTGTGGGAGTACAGCTGTATTCATGTATTGGGGGACCTACTTCAAGAGCCCATGGGACTGACCTTTCTCTTAAGTGTCCAGCATTGACAGACACACCCACAACACACGTGGCTTCCCCTCCTTCCTCTGCTCAAGAATCCCCAGCATCAGGTCTACTGCTCCTTATTTTCTGTTTCCCTGCTTGGCTCAGTTTCCCTTACGTGCCGTTTTCTGTCCCTATTGCTGTCTTACTAGAGATACCTCTGTGTGTTTCTTCACAGCTTTGTTCCCCTGGTCTCTCTGTGTGGGTGCATTTCCAGTTTTGCCTTTCCTGCCTCTCTGTCTCTCTCTGTGCCCCTATGCCTGCCTTCCCTGCTGATCTTGATCTCTGGCTAGTTGGGGGCCTGTAACAGTGATGAGATGTGGGTCTGCCACGGCTAAGAGCTCCCTGAGAGAGGGGGCTTAGACCATGATGAAGAGTTGCTTTTAGGCGGTGCTGTGAGCCCTGGTAGGGGCTGTGTGCGTGTGTGACTGCGTGAGTGTATGAATATGTGTAAGTGTGTCTGAGTCTGAGGCGGTGTGGCTGTGCCCGTGTGACTGTGAGTGACCGCATGTGAGAGTGTATGAGTCTGAGGGTAACTGTGGGTCTTGTGTATCTGGCACCAAGGGACCAAAGGCATTTCCTGGTGCTGGGGCCCAAAGAATGGAGGGGGAGGTGAGAAATGGCTGGAACTTCCAGGGGAGGGGGAACTGGACTCTTTGGCCTCTCCTTATATCCCCCAACCTGGGGCCTCCCTTCCCCTGGAAGCACAGCCAGCTGTACCCTAAGGAAACATTTGGTGAGGAGTGAAAAGAGGGGGAGTTTGTATCTGATTTTTCATTTGATTGTGTCCACGTGTGTTCAAAGGCATGCCCTTTTGTTAACTGTGCCTCTTGAGCCTGTGTGTGAATGTGACTGTGTCTGGCTGTGTGAAAACACAGGGCATCTCTCACTGACAGGGACATAAGTATTAGCCACCCTCCTTTCCCTCTTGCTGGCCTTGGCTGTGTCTGTGGCTTCCTTTCCAGACTTGGGGGAGGCCTCTTCCCTTCCCAGGGCCTTGGGTGGGAGGGAAGGAGGGAGGAGGCAGGAGCAGGGAGGGGGCCTGGCTAGGGGCGGCAGAGCTCCAGGGCTTAGAGGGGGCGGGGCAGGGAAGGGGAAGGAGGGGATGGCTCTGGGGTCCCAGAACTGAGTGGAGTAGGAGACGGGGGCTGTAGCTGGTGAGAGGAAGTCCTAGAGGCTATGGACACTCTGCTGCTGGGATCACCGAGGTAGGGTGGGGCTAAGCAGGGTAAGTGTGGCTGGGTGGCCAGGGGTGAGCCAACTGGACACACTCAGACAGACACACAGACAGGTGGAGGCCCTGCTCTACTCTACTCCTACTCCTGAAGGGTCCGTGCTCTTCCTCTTCTGGTCTTGTTCCCAGAGCCCTTTCCCCGCCTGCCCCTTCGTTCTCCATCCACTTCACCACTGCCTTCCTCCTTCTGCTCCCCCTTGTCCAGAATCTCTCTCTCCTAGCATCCCCCACCTGCCATATAGACACACTGTTAGCTTTTTGAGTTTCCGCTGACCCCAATCCAGTCTTTCCAACACTTCCCACACTGCCCCATCACCTCCTAGTCCTGATCTCTGAGTATCTCTTGGTGCTGTGGCCCCCATGCCTGTCCCTGCAGGCTCCCAGTTCCTCTCAGCCTCTCATCCCCTTCCCTCCCCTCCCCTCCCCGCCACCCTGTCTCCATTTCCATCTGCTGGCTCCTCGCCCACCCCCAGCCTCTGGCAGCAGCCAGGGCATCTGGATCTGCTTAACTACACAGCCCCAGCCTGCACCCTAGCCCCATCCAGCTTCACAAACTGGAGACCAACGAAGTGTCAAGAGCCAGGCCCAGCTGAGTGGCCCAAGTAGCCAGACCAAGGAGCCAGGTTCAGGCGAGAAGCCTGGCAGCCAGGGCAGGGGTGGGCCTCAGGGTGGGAGTGCAGGATGGGCTCAGATCCATGATGACACCCTTCCCCCAGGGTGATAAGGTCTGCCTAGGTTAGTCAGAGGCAGTGATAAGCCCTGGACCAGGTGGGGGTAAATACCAGAATTCCCAACAGCTGGACTGGAGGGGTTAATGGGAGTGGCTGAGCTGGTGCCAGTGCTTGGTGCCAGGGGTGGGCGCCAAGGGCGGTGGAGGGGGAGTTGCTGGCACAGTCTGTTGCCTCCGGCTTTTGTTCTGGGCCCTAAGCCCAGGACTGAGATGGAGGGTGTGAGGGGGTGTGTGTGTCCGTGTGTGTGTGTGTGTGGGTGTGCGCGCGCGCGCGCGCGCACATGCAAAGCACTGGGTATACAGTGGGAAAGGGGACCTCAGGTCAGTTCCCCCAGTGATTTCTAACAGCCTTACCCCACTTGGTGCATCAATTTTTCTCCTAGGAAGCCTCAGTTTTGGAGAGGAAGAGCCAGGCTTTAGCCTCCCATCTCAGGGGTCGGGGATTTTTGACTCTACCTCTCCCCACAGATGAGCAGCAGCTGCTCAGGGCTGAGCAGGGTCCTGGTGGCCGTGGCTACAGCCCTGGTGTCTGCCTCCTCCCCCTGCCCCCAGGCCTGGGGCCCCCCAGGTGAGAAGAACCCTGCTCTACAACCCCCCAACTCTGACTTGTGACTTGCCACCCTCACTGTGGCCCCTTCCCATGCCTAACTTGTGACACCACCCCTGCTCCTGTCATCCAACTTGGGTCCCCTCTCTACCCTGTTCTCTGACCTCTGTCTCCAGATTATAACATGATGCTTTGATCCAGTGAGCCCCCCACCACCCAGGTTTTAACAGTCTGCTTCTTATCTGTCATTCTCACAAAGTGGGGAGGGGGGTAAAGGAAGAGCCTTACCTCAGAAGTGCCCTCCACAGGGGTCCAGTATGGGCAGCCAGGCAGGTCCGTGAAGCTGTGTTGTCCTGGAGTGACTGCCGGGTAAGTGCCCCACCTGCCTGACACTCATGACCCTTTCTTGACTCTGCCTAGTCCTCATGTCCCGCCCCTCCCATCCTTGCCCTCTCTGTCCGTAATCCTCACCTCTCTATCTGTCCTAACCGTCTAACTATCCTTATTCAACAGAAAATTCAACTGGTATGTTTTGAGCATCTGCCAAGTGCCAGGTCTATTCTAGGCTCTGGGATACAGCAGTGCTAATGCCAGGCAAGGTGCCTGCCTTCAAAGAGCTTACATCTTAGTGGGGAAGACAATAAGCAAAGGAGAATCTTGCCAGATAGTAATACCTGCAGGGCAGAAAAACCAAAGAGAGGGATGTCGAAGAGGACAACTGAGTGGTTACTTTTTTTTTTTTTTTCCGAGAGTCTCACTCTGTTGCCCAGGCTGGAGTGCAGTGGTGCAATCTGGGCTCACTGCAACCTCTGCCTCCTCGGTTCAAGCAATTCTCCTGCCTCAGCCTCCCAAGTAGCTGGGATTACAGGCATGCGCCACCAGGCCCGGCTAATTTTTTTTTGTATTTTTAGTAGAGACGGGGTTTTACCATGTTGGTCAGGCTTCGAACTCCTGACTTCAAGTAATCCACCCACCTCAGCCTCCCAAAGTGCTAGATTACAGGCGTGAGCCACCGTGCCTGGCCCGTGGTTACCTTTTAATTGGTAGTTAGGAAAGGTCTCTCTGAGGAGATGGTGTTGAAGCTGATTTCTGAAGGTCAGGAAGGAGGCAGCCATGCACACATTAAGGTATAAGCGCTCGTGACAGAGGGAGCAGTTAGTGCAAAATGCCCTGAGGTGGGAATGAGCTCAATACCCCCGAGGAATAGAAAGAAGACCAATGTAGCTGGCGTTTTCAGTGGGTGAGGGGGAGAGAGATAGGAGCTGAAGAAGGAAAGGAAGGCAAGGGCTGGCTCACAAGGGGCTTTGAAAGCCAGTAAAAGGAATTTGGGTTCTATTGCAAATGCAGTTAGAAGCCAATGGAGAGCTGTGGCATGGTCTGACTTATGCTTGACATCTTGTCTTTGTCCATTGTCACCTCATCTCACTTCCAGGGACCCAGTGTCCTGGTTTCGGGATGGGGAGCCAAAGCTGCTCCAGGGACCTGACTCTGGGCTAGGGCATGAACTGGTCCTGGCCCAGGCAGACAGCACTGATGAGGGCACCTACATCTGCCGGACCCTGGATGGTGCACTTGGGGGCACAGTGACCCTGCAGCTGGGCTGTGAGTTGGGGAGGGTGGCACTGATGACACATAGGGATCCTGAGGGAGTATGGGACCTAAGTAAGCCCTCTGGGACCAGGAGGACCTGAGGACTGCTCAGTCTCCAGGTGTACCCTCTGCCTCTAGACCCTCCAGCCCGCCCTGTTGTCTCCTGCCAAGCAGCCGACTATGAGAACTTCTCTTGCACTTGGAGTCCCAGCCAGATCAGCGGTTTACCCACCCGCTACCTCACCTCCTACAGGTGTGTGTGTGATTGGGTGTGGATGCCTACACATTTGGGTATGCTGGTGCAATGTGGGTGTGGGAGGCAGGGAGGTAGGTTCTGAGGAAAGCCTCAGAGAGGGCAGAAGGCCCTCTTTTCCTTCCTGACTTCAGATGGCCCCCTCCCCACCAGGAAGAAGACAGTCCTAGGAGCTGATAGCCAGAGGTAGGACGTGAGGGAGCATGTGGGGGCTCCAGCTGGGTCCCACAGTAGGCATTTTCAAAGCCAAAGACCACGTCCTCCCTTCTAGGAGGAGTCCATCCACAGGGCCCTGGCCATGCCCACAGGATCCCCTAGGGGCTGCCCGCTGTGTTGTCCACGGGGCTGAGTTCTGGAGCCAGTACCGGATTAATGTGACTGAGGTGAACCCACTGGGTGCCAGCACACGCCTGCTGGATGTGAGCTTGCAGAGCATCTGTGAGTACCCACCCCAGACCTCCCCCAGAACCCCATCACAGAGACCCCAAATGGACTCAGATCTCTCCACTCCCAGAGCTCCCAGTTTCCTCCCAACATAGACTCCATTTCACACAGAGAAGGCCCTGTGGAGCCTGAGAAGGCAAAGGGATCAGAGCCCAGGAGGCATGGTTATTTCAGCACACACTCTAGAGGCTGCTGCTGCTACCCACACTGCCTGATTGGCTGCCTAGCCTCAGAGCAGGCCCTGTACCGAATGTAGCCATATGTCATGTCCTCCCTTGCTGGCCCCTCCTTCCTTGACCTGTGCATGGGAGTGGGACACTAAAACTCTAGCTGGAATTTGGGCCAATTCATCTTCCTTGGATGAAAATAGGAATTGCTCTTTTATTCACTCAAGAAGCACTTCAAAAGTCCACCCGCAGATCTCAGGTGGTTTCTTTTTTTCTTTCTCTTCCTTTTTTTGTTGAGATAGGGTCTCACTTTGTGCCCAGGCTGGATGAAGTTCAGTGGTGTAATCTTGGCTCACTGCAGCCTGCAACTCCTGGGCTCAAGCTATCCCCTCACCTCAGCCTCCCAAGTAGCTGGGATTACAGGCATGTGCCACCATGTCTGGTTAATTTTTAAAATTTTTTGTAGAGACAGGGTTTTGCTACGTTGCCCACGCTGGTCTCAAACTCGTGGCATCAAGTGATCCTCCCGCCTCAGTCTTCCAGAGTGCTGAGATTACAGGCATGAGCCACCACACCCGGCCTCAGCCCATTTCATAATACAGATGACCGGTCTGAGTCTAATGGATGATCAAGTTTAAGATTTCCCCTCCCCTCTCAGGAGTGTCTGGCTAAGGCTCCTTTAAACACACACTTTGGGAAGTGGTGGGGAAGTGATGGAGACCCATAGCCTACCCTGACTTTGTGTCTTGATGCCCTTAGTGCGCCCTGACCCACCCCAGGGCCTGCGGGTAGAGTCAGTACCAGGTTACCCCCGACGCCTGCGAGCCAGCTGGACATACCCTGCCTCCTGGCCGCGCCAGCCCCACTTCCTGCTCAAGTTCCGTTTGCAGTACCGTCCGGCGCAGCATCCAGCCTGGTCCACGGTGAGGCCTGGAGTGCGTCCCAACCCACGGCTGTGGGTCCTGTCTCTGATTTCACGATCCTGGGTGTTCTGTATAGCTTTCCAGTGCTGGCAGGTCACTGAAGACCCAACACTTCCCTGTGGGCCAGGCTTTGTACTGGGTGCTGGGTTGCAGTGGTGACTGACAGACTGAATGTCTGTCCTGTGGGGCTATAACTATGAGGTAAAGCATATCTGTGGGAAGATAGCAATGGCTTTTAAAAAAATAACTTTTTTTTTTTTGAGAGGGAGTCTCGCTCTGTCACCTAGGCTGGAGTGCAGTGGTGCAATCTCGGCTCACTGCAACCTCCACCTCCCGGGTTCAAGCAATTCTTCTGTCTCAGCCTCCCGAGTAGCTGGGACTACAGGTGCCCGCCGCCATGCCTGGCTAATTTTTGTATTTTTAGTAGAGATGGGGTTTCACCATATTGCCCAGGCTGGTCTCGAACTCATGACCTCACGATCTGCCCACCTCGGCCTCCCAAAGTGCTGGGATTACAGGTGTGAGCCACGGCGCCCGGCCTAAAAATAACTCTTAGGAAAAGGAGTGCCTTTCACCTAGAGGCACATTCTCCTACAAACACTCATATACCCAGCTGAGGATAGCAGTGAATTTGTGTCTCAGGAGATGTTAAAGATTGGCTGGTATCAGGACTAGGGAGCAGCAGCATCAGATAATAACTAATATTTACTTAGTGCTGCCTGCCTGTGGGGTACCTGGCTACACTTTTTGCATACATTGTTTTGTTTAGGTATATTCACCTCTATTTTACAAATGAAGAAACTGAGTCACAGAGAGGCCCAAAGGGTCATTCAATATGTGGTTCACCAAAGATTTGAACCCAGGCTGCCTGATGCCACAGCCTCTCTAAGTAATCACTACTGCCGTCTTACAACCACTAGGTGTAGACTCAGCTCCACCAGACACCCAACATGAGACCTAGACAGCTCCACTAGGCTTTAGGATGAGACTGGGAGCAAGGGGTGCTCTTTGTAGATGGTGGCTGGGAAGGCCCTGCACTTACAAGCTGGGTAACAGTGAGTCATGTTTACCCCCAGGTGGAGCCAGCTGGACTGGAGGAGGTGATCACAGATGCTGTGGCTGGGCTGCCCCATGCTGTACGAGTCAGTGCCCGGGACTTTCTAGATGCTGGCACCTGGAGCACCTGGAGCGCGGAGGCCTGGGGAACTCCGAGCACTGGTGAGAGACAAAGCCAAAGAAAAGGGCAGAGGCCTCATCCCAAAGCATCTATCAGCTGAACCAGTTCCAAAAGACAGGCAGGTGGCACATGCCCTGCCCACACAGGCACGGCAATTGCTGTCCCAGACTTCAGACTTGTTTGCCTACAGCCCTGTCTTAGCTTAAGTCCTGCCCCTTGGCCTCCACCCCTGCAGTTACAGGCTCCACTTCTACAAGCTTGGAGCTTGCCATGCTCCCTAGGAGCTGGCCATGCCCTATCAGGCTCCTCCTCCTAGGTACCTTGACTTCCAACCTAGGCCTTGGCCTTGAGCACAGGACGTGACCCCCGTCCCCACCAGCGTATGGACACTTATTGGGTCTTGCCTTCCTTTAGGGACCGTACCAAAGGAGATACCAGCTTGGGGCCAGCTACACACGCAGCCAGAGGTGGAGCCTCAGGTGGACAGCCCTGCTCCTCCAAGGCCCTCCCTCCAACCACACCCTCGGCTACTTGGTGAGCTTGGGCAGATGGGCAAGACTTGTAAAGGACTGAAAACCCCAGAGAAAAGGGGACACCGAGCTTGGTCAGGCTTGCTCTCAGTGACATGTGGCCCTCCCCCTCAGATCACAGGGACTCTGTGGAGCAGGTAGCTGTGCTGGCGTCTTTGGGAATCCTTTCTTTCCTGGGACTGGTGGCTGGGGCCCTGGCACTGGGGCTCTGGTAAGTGACTGCCATTGGTCCCTCAGCCTCTGATCCTCACACATGCTCTGATGCCCATAGACCACATTCATCTCCACCCTTCATGACTGCCCGCTGAACCTGTCTGATTCTGGAACTACCTCCCCATACCTCCATCCCCCATGCCCCACTTGATTTTAACTGATTCCTCTCCTGACCCTTTACTAATAAACCCTTTGGCGGAGACTGAGATAACCCACATTGTTGGAGAGACAGCTGCCTTTCTATGCCCCAGGCTGAGGCTGAGACAGGGTGGGAAGGATGGATCCCCAAAGACTGGGTTCTTGGCCTCAGTGATTCCAGTGGACAGGCGTCCAGGTGAGTAGGACATCCAGAAGATTTGGACTTGGAGATGTTTGCCCCTATTTTGAGTGTCCAGATTAAGAGCTGGCTGCCCTAGTCATTTTAAACATGCTGGGAATCCAAGTTGGGTCTCCTCATTTTAATGATGTCTAGGCTGAGGGCTGGGCCTTTCATTCTTGAGTCCCTGGGCTCAGAAGTGGGTCTCTTTCCCTCCTCTCAGGGTACTGAGGAAGGACCCCAGGTGGACTTCCCTTCAGGGTATTAGTACTAATACTCTTCCAGGGTATTAGACTCAGAGCTGGATATTCATCCTTTTTTTTCAAGGTGTCTTGGATCAGTGCTAGGTCCCCTCCTTCATTCTTAATGTGCCTGGGCCCAGAGCTAGGTCCACTCCCGTATCTTCAGTGTGTTGAAGAGGCTCCCTCAGAGCTGGGCTCCTCTACTCATCTTCAGAGTGTTAAGCTTAGAACTGAGTCACCTCCCTCATTTTCAGGGTGCCTGGGCCAAGATCCGGTCTTACTGTCTCTCCTGATTTGCCTCCTGCTTCTTCTAGGAGCTCCAAACCTGTAGAGGACCCAGGAGGGCTTCGGCAGATTCCACCTATAATTCTGTCTTGCTGGTGTGGATGGATGGACAGATAGAAACCAGGCAGGACAGTAGATCCCTATGGTTGGATCTCAGCTGGAAGTTCTGTTTGGAGCCCATTTCTGTGAGACCCTGTATTTCAAATTTGCAGCTGAAAGGTGCTTGTACCTCTGATTTCACCCCAGAGTTGGAGTTCTGCTCAAGGAACGTGTGTAATGTGTACATCTGTGTCCATGTGTGACCATGTGTCTGTGAGGCAGGGAACATGTATTCTCTGCATGCATGTATGTAGGTGCCTGGGGAGTGTGTGTGGGTCCTTGGCTCTTGGCCTTTCCCCTTGCAGGGGTTGTGTAGGTGTGAATAAAGAGAATAAGGAAGTTCTTGGAGATTATACTCAGAGATTATTATCCAATGCTGCTTTATTATTTGGCTATTGGGGGCTTCAGCCCATTTTCCTTAGCATCCCAAAATTCAGCTTGGGCAGAGTCCCATGGAGCTTTCTCTCTTGGTGCTCAAACCACTGTGACAGGCTGGGGTTCTGGGGGTGGATGCAGATGCTGCGTTGAGCCAGGTGAAGCCTGGGTAGAGAAAGGTCCAAAGCTATGACCATAGCTTGGGGATGAGATTAGGGTCATCCCCAATGACCCTAATTAGGGGTTAGGAGCAAGGACCAGATGAAAACCTGAGTTGGCAACGGAATTAGCAGTTAGGGCTGGGGTTGGGATCAGCATTAGGGGTTGGGACTTAGGTCAGAGTCAGGGGTATCAGGGGTGGGAGCTCACACGAAAGCCTGGAGGTGACAGTCCCCGTCAGCCTCCTGCAGTTCCACCTGGATGACCTTCCTCAGTAGCTTGTCTGAGAGTGGCTTTCGGTAGAGCTGAGTACAGCAGGCAGTGCTGGGTGGCAGTAGGAATGCTAGGGGCAACAGGGCCATGTGTTCAGAGGGATCCTGACCAAGAACCTCTCTGCCAGACAGCTGGAGGTTAGGTTGGATTTCCTGGGTCTTTTCAACTTCATCCCATTCACCCAGACCCCCAGCTTTCTATACGCCCAAGTACTCACCTGCTGTAGGGTCTGGGCTCAGGAGCAATGACAGCAGCAGGAGGCTGCAGAAGGTTGGGGGCCCCTTCATGTTGCTCAGCCTAGACTCTTCCTTCTCTCTCTCTCCTCCTCCCCTACCTTTTATCTGGGTGCCTTTTACCTGGGGCACTAGGTGAGTCAGAGGCAGTTGGAGATGTACTGTGTAACCTGTGACACTCCTGGGCCCTAATTCTCGGCCTGTTGCCACAGACTCCTTCCTCATCTAGGATAGCCATTTCCCATGTGCTCCTAAGCTCTGGGCAGTGAAGCTGGGGGAAGGATTAGTGTGTGATGTAGGGACTGATGAAACAGTGAGTAAGGGCAGTCAAGCATCCACAGCAGCATCTAATGATAGACATTCACACTCAAATATGCATAGCCACACATTCAAAGTCACTCCTCAATCACTTGGTCAACCTCACAAAGTCATACTCATGATCAGACAACCATAGACAAAATTATATAGCCCCGGTTATACTCAAAGTCCCTCTCCCACCCAGTTGTGTTTTCACAGTCATCCAATCACAAGCAAATTCACACTAGCACACACAGATTCTGATAGGGGAGTTGTGGGTGGGGTGGGAGCAGAGGGCAGGCCAGCACCAACTTGCCTTCACCTTCTCCTCCCCACTTCCTGGCTTGGCCTGCCTCTTATCAGAAGAAACGGATGGGAATGGGTCCCTAGAGCAGGCCCTTCTGGCTGAGGAGGGTTCTTGGCTGAGGCCAGCCCCATTCAGAGAAGCTGGGGGAAGGTCCTTTATGGTAATATTAAGGGTGTTTTGGAGATGCTGAGGTGGGGCAGCTTTCCCCAGGATGATGAGACAGGGAGGAAAGGTGGGGTAGATAAGGAGGGAAGATAAAAGCTCTTTGGTGCTAGGTTACTGTTGTCAAAACAGGTAAAAGGCCCAGTGAATCTTACCTTCCTGTTTTTGTCTAGTCCTGTTCCAGGAATGCCAACCTCTTGCCAGCAGGGGCCTAGGGTCTCCAGATCCAGTCCCTGACTTGTTGAAGACATTGGGCTCAAGCACTCAATTACATCTTTGTTTTACTCAAATTCCAGCCTCCTTCCTGGGCCTGGAGGAACATCCCCTCTCCCTACCCGGGTTCAGTCACACCCTCATGTCCAACTGCTATACCCCCTGCATCCCACCCTCCAGCTATAGCCGCTTCTCTCCTAATCCCATACCCAGCTGTCACTCCGTTCTTTACCCCCTCCCCGCAATGCAAAGCTCCTATTCATCTTTATCCAGTCCTTTCCAGGAAGCTGGGAGCTGCCTAGGGTGGGGGTATGCTGCCAAGTTCAGTGCCCCTGGCTCCTTTAAGAATTTCCCACTCCTGGTCCAGGGATCTCAATCTGCAAGTCCTGCTCTATATTTGAAACATAAACCAAGTCATAACACAGTAATCCAGCCCTTATCTTGTTGCAGTCGTCTGCTGTAGGGTCAGCCACTCTCTATGGAGTAGGCTTTCTCTTGGGATAGGGCTTAGGCCTTTCTCTTGTGTCCCAAGGCTTGTTGGGTGTAGCCACTGAGGAAATCCCAAGGAAATCTCCCAGGTTCCTCGGGCTTGTCATAGACCTTCTTCATCACTTGGCTGTGCGCTACATACTTTCTGGTCTTCCCGGGACTTGTCGGTCCAGAGGTCTTCAGAAGGCAGAAAACAAATGCTTTTGGGTGTGCGCCCATCTCTCCCCTTTAAGACCAAGTCTTCTCCCCAGCCACAATCTGCTGTAGCTTTGGCCCCAGCCAGAAACTGGGCCGTCTCTTTCTTTAACTTAATCTTGTGGTGCCCTTTCTGGTGCTGGGTCCAGTCCCTAACTGAAGGCAGGCCCACATAGCAGTCCCTGATTCTCACCACTTGAGGAGTTAGTGGGTCCCAGGCTGATTGGGTGACAGAAGGGGGCGGCAGAGAGCAGTGGCCCTTGGACTCTCCTAGGGAGGGAGCAAGAACTTCTAGGTAGGCTGATGCCAAGGATCTCTAAACTTGGGATCAGACTGGAGGAGCCAAAAGTTGGGGTATGAACTGTAGGAAAGGTCGCCCACCCAAGTCGCTCCTCTGTGGCAGGCAGCTTCTAGGAATCTCCCCCTCTTATCATTTACAGCCTGCATCCTACACCTCTGCTTAAAATGTTTTAGATATACTCCCAGCAGAGAAGATTCTTCAGACAGCTGGCAAAGTCCTCGCTCCGAGGAAGGGAGTAACAGGCAGGATTATTTAGTTCTCTTCATATAGGCGACTCACAGTATGGGTTTTTGGGGGTTGGGATTGGGGGAGACAGCCATTGATAGTAACAGGAGGCCTGACACTGATGAGGGGCTTTGACGTGGAAGGGCACCCTTCCAGGGAGGGACGCCCTGTCAGTACGGAACAGAGCCCATGTGGGGAGGGGCGCCCGGCTCGAATGGCGACAGCGGCGGCAGAGTCAGGAGGTCAGTACGGTGGGCTTCGGTTTAAATCTTTAATGCACTGGCTGGCTGGGCAGCGGCGGTGGGGCTGCGGCGGGGGAAGCCACGACCCGAGCGCTGGGGAGTAGGATCCAGGCCGCTGGACAGACAGCTCATCAGGCCTCGCAGAGGCTCCAGCTTCTGCTCCCCGGGGTGCGCCGAGCTGTGGGGCGACCCGACACTGGCATGAGGCGGGGCGGGAGCTACCGGATTCCCCCCGATGGGTCCTCAGAGACTGAGTCCCGTCCATGCCCGGGGCGGGTCCGCGGTATCGCAGCCCCCTCACCTCCGCTCCCTCCGCCACATGCGAAGCCAGGGGAAAAAGTAGAAACAGCCCCAGTAGATCCTGCAGAGAGAGGGCAGAGCCGGGCGGGGCGGGGCGGGGCGGGGCGGGGCGGGGAGGAGCTGACCCTACAGACTCCGCCCCGCGGTGCCTCGCCCTCGAGGAAGGCTCCGCCCCGCCTCTAAAAGCGGCTCCCTTCGCGCCCACGCCCCTGGGAGGCTCGCCCTGCCCACCCCTCGCCCCCGCAGAACTCCACCCTCCCCCACCCCGGAGCCGCCTGGTTCCTCCTCCGCAGAACCCGCCTCCACTCACTCCTCCTCCGCCTCCAGCGCCACCTCGTATCTCCTCATTCCCGACATGTCCTGGGCTCCGAACGTCTCCTGGGGAGCGGCATGATTGAATCAGGGATTCCCTAGCCCCAGGTCCCCTTCTCCGTCATTCTCAGGACGAGGCTGCCCAGTTCTCAGGTAATCTGAGGCTGATGCCCCCGGGAAGCCTCAGTTGCCACCACGGGACAGGGTGGGCTTGGAGATTTGGGAGGCACTGGAAGTTAAGGGGTGAGGAGGCCGGTCATCTCCGGGGCCTGGGGCATTTAGGGGGCCAGGACGAGAGGTTTGGCGGTCATGGGGCTGGGAGATTTGGGGCCCTGGGTGAGGATTTTCAGGGGCTGGGGTCACCTGGAGGGGGGGCTGAGAGGGGTCAGCGCAGCCTAAACTCCCGCCCTCCCTGGCTCCACCCCGGAAACGGACCGTTACTATTACGTCACAGGGATGCCGTTGCGCACTAGGTTTGCCTGTCCCCCGGAAGGGGTGGGGTGTTCATGTCTCCCAGAGGAGGCGGAGTCGAAACGTCATCTTACGGGGTGAGGCCAGGGGCGGAGTCGGTTGATTAAGATGCGGGCAAAGGACCCTCTTTTATAGGTGTCAAGTCAGGTTTTGGAGCTACACCTTGGGGGGCCGAGGCTTCCGCAGCAGGCAGCAAGAAAAGAGAGTTGGGACTAAGTCCAGTACTGTTTTCTTAATCCCCACGTCTCCTCTACCCCTCCCTGGGCTTCTGCCCTGCCAAGTGCCTCTCTTGCCTGCCTTCCTCCCCTTGTATGACCCTGGGCCGAGGAAGAATAGGTCCTCAGATAGAGTCCAGTCTAGAAAAGGCCAGGCTACGGAAATACCTGGTTGAGTGGCCTCGGCTAAGTCACTGAATGGCCGGAGGGTCATTGCCCTTCCTCTCTGGTCTGAGACCTATCTTCCTGTGATTTTTTTTTTTTTTTGCTACATTCATTCAATCAACAAATATTTGCTGAATGACCACCTGTGTGTCAGGCACTGTGCTGGGCATGGGGATGTAGTAGTAAAGAAGACAGGTGGCCGGGCACGGTGGCTCACGCCTTTAATCCCAGCACTTTGGGAGGCCGAGGTGGGTGGATCACGAGTTCAGGAGTTCAAGACCAGCCTGGCCAAGATGGTGAAACCCCGTCTCTACTAAAAATACAAAAGTTAGCCGGGCGTGGTGGCAGGCGCCTGTAATCCCAGCTACTCGGGAGGCTGAGGCAGAGAATTGCTTGAAACTGGGAGGCGGAGGTTGCTGTGAGCTGAGATCGCACCACTGCACTCCAGCCTGGGCGACAGAGTGAGACTCCGTCTCAAACAAAACAAAACAAAACAACCAACAAACAAGACAGGCACCTTGTCTGCCCTCTGAGAGGTAGGGGTAGAGCTGGGAGGATCAAAAGAGAATAGTGAGATTCTTATTATAAATGGAGCAGGCTGGCTGGAAGAAGTAGAAGGTGTCAAGAAAGGGCAATCAACCCAGTGTAGGAGGTTGGAAATAGCTGCCCCAGACCTCTGACATCCCAGTCAAGGCCCAGTACTGAGCTGTAGTCGGTTTGAGTAAGGGGAAAGACAGTCTTGGGGCTGGGCTGACTGTATAGGAGGGAGTGACCAGAAATAAGTGGGGTGAAAGTTTCCTCTGGTTGAAATGTGAGGAATGGATACCGCTCTTCTCTCCCCCATCCCACCCTCTTTCTCCCTCTCATTCTTGTCTTCCCTTGTCTGAGCCACATACAGATAGCAGACAGAGAGATCCATGGGTGCTAGGTGGTTTTATTGGAAGCACTGCAGTCTGGGAGTTCGGAAGCTATGCTTTCACCACGTTCACCCTTTCACTCACATTCACACTCATGTTGACACTCCAGGCCTGGCTGGGTCAGGTCTGGTGCCGAGGAACTAGAGGCCTGGTCTTCCCTTCTGGTCCTTGGTTCCCCAGGCCAGGGCTGTCTCTGGCACTCTCATGGGCTAACTGCTGTGGCTCTTGCTCTGGGAAAGGAAGGAGAGGAAGGGCCATGGGCTCTAATCTTAGACGGGGCTCAGAGGGGGCAGACAGGACTGGGGAGGGCCAGGCTTTCCTTGACAGAGGTCTTCCACAGTCTCCAGTTTGTGCAATCCATCCAGGGCTGGTCTAGAGGCTGCCTTTCAGTGTGGTGAATCTGGAGTCAGAGAGAATGGAGCCGCAGAACTCATCTTCCTGAAAGGCCCTGGTGTGAGGGGCAGATGCTGGGACCAGATTTGGGAACCTGTTTTAGGGGCTTCCTTGTGGGAGGGATTGGGCAAGGAGAAGTGAAGGAAGTAACATGGTGAATGGAGACCTGGATGATGGAGGAAGTGATTGGGAGGGGAGGAGACTGGACATTCTCCACCCCGACTCATAGGACAAAGTGCCCTGCAGCCATCCCTGAAGAGGAGGTAGCAGAAGGCACCAAAAATGTTCCCAGGAATTGGGTGTTGATTTGCTAAGAGGCAGAGTCCCCAGAGTTGTTGGTATCACCCAGAGCTAGGGAGTGAGTATTAGCTTTAGGGCTTAAGATGGGAAGGCCATAGCCCTGACTGGAACTTGGGATATCTGTGTCCAGAGCTTTAGTGTTGCTCTCTACTCCACCCACATGCACTGTTCTCTTCTTCCTCTGGGAAGTCCAGGCTATAGAGACAGAGCCTATAAAGAGAAGAGCAGCCAGAGGCTCCAGGACCCATCCAGGCACTGATACATACAGGAACAGCTGGGGTACAGGCACATCTACATCACACAGGTGCACACAAAGGGCATAGGCATACCCACACCACACAGGCACACACATAGACTGCAAAGGAATACACACAATGCACAGGTATACCCATGTAACACAGGACGTAAAGTCATCACAAGGGCACACCCATTTGGCATATGTACAGTCTCAGGTGCATATCAGTCTCAGGACCTGGATGTTGATATTGTGAAAGGAGAATAAATCTCAGAACCCCCAAATCATTAAACCAAGGGGAAAGTCAAGCTGGGAATTGTGTCAGGCAAACCTGCCTCTTGTTTTATTCCTAAAAGAGATAGCTACAAAGAAAAAGCTACATACCTCCCTCACAATTTATCCACAGGGAAATTCCTTATGGGCCTCAAGATCTTTACCTTAAAACAGTTGTGTTGAATTTCACCCTGGCAATGTAAACTGATAGCTTATCTTCACAGGTGCAGGACAATAGACAGAACTCAAAGTCATCCCTCTGCTCACCTGAGACAAATGTGTATCTGATTGCTTCTTCTGCCCTATTGTTTATGCAAAAATGCAGATCCACTGAGCCAGACTAAGGCATCAGTGTGACTATTCCTTTACTCCCCACTCCATGTAAATTGTGTATTCAGTGAAAGGCTGATCAAAGACCCCAAAAAATGCAGCCTTTTGTCTCTTATCTACCTATGACCTGGAAGCCCCCACTTCGAGTTGTCCCGCCTTTTCAGACTGAACCAGTGTACACCTTACACGTATTGATTGATGTCTCATGTCTCCCCAAAATGTATAAAACCAAGCTGTGCACCGACCACCTTTAGCACGTGTTGTCAGAACCTCCTGAGGCTGTATCATGTCATGAGTGTGTGCTCAACCTTGGCAAAATAAACTTTCTAAATTGATTGAGACCCATCTCAGATACTTTTGGATTCACAACATGAACTCAGCTTCCTTTACAGACTCCCTGAGACCTGCACATTGATCCCTGCCATGCCCCTCACCGTACCGTTTAACCCCTGCCCCATTTTACTCACTCATGGCAAGAAAACCAATATGCTGAGAAGAGGAGTGGTGCCACACACACAAGAGGCCATGGAGGATGAGCAGAGATGGACAAATGAGGAGAGTCCCTGGGAGCAGCAGGTGTGCATGGGTGTGCAGGAGTCCTTCTGCTTGTGTGGAGTCTGTGAGACTGTGTGTGAGGTTGGATGGGGAGAGCAAGCAGGAGAGGGATCATGATCATGAGGGCGAGGGAGTCCTTGGAAGACTGAGGGTCCATGAGTGTGTGTGGATCTGTAGGAGGCTGTGGCTGTCTCCTATTTATGGCCCCCTAAAACTTTCATTTTCTATGTTCAGAAACTTCCTTCCCTAATGGTGTGTAATAAAGAATTTGACTGCCTTTTGTCCCTGGCTCCTGAGAGGGAGACTAAACCTTTGGAATTTCCCAAGTAATAGGAGTGTCTTTATTACTCATGAGCCCCTTGGAACACACCTGGGTTTATGCTAAGAGATGAGATGACTCAGGTTAGAGGTTGGTCACAGTAAAGACCAACCATGTGATTAGAGAGTTGAGACTTTGGGCCAGGCTGACCTCTGGGGAGGAAGGGGGCGCTGGAGATTGAATTCAGGTATGTGGCCAATAATTCAATTATGCTGATGTAAGGAAATCTCAAAAAAAACTCTGGACACCAAAGCTCATAAAACTTTCTGGTTGATGAACACATTGATGTCCCAGGAGGCTGATGCACCTTATGTCTCCACAAGGAGAAACCACTGAGAGAAGCTCTGCATTTGAGACCCTCCTAGACTTCATCCTGTGTGTCTTTTCATTTGGCTGTTTCTGATTTATACCCTTAATAAACTAATTAAACACAGCACTTTCCTGAGTTCTGTGAGTCACTCTAGCAAATTATCAGAACTGACGGGTTTTGGGAACTTCTCAGACTTGTAGCCAGTTGGCCAGAAATGTGGATGGCTTGGAGACCCTACTTGTGGCTGGTATCTAAACTGGGGACAGTCTTGTTGGGGACCTTTCCCTTAAACCTGTGGAATCTGGTGCTAACTCTACGTGGCTAGTGTCAGAAGTGAATTGCAGTCCATGAGTTGGTAGCAGAATACTTTCCCACTGGATAGCTCCCCATCGCCTCTCTCTCCCTTTTTGTGGAGGAAACTCTTTTCTCTTTCACAACTCTCCGCAGTAGACTGCACCTGTTTTTCACTTTTTGGCTTCAGCTCCGAGAATCTCAGCAATAAGCAGTTTGGACAAGGGGAGGAGAGTTTGCACTATTACCATTAGGGGAAGATTTGCAAGGTTTGTGATGTTGCTCCTTTGGAGGCATTTGAGCCATCAGTCTCAAGGCTGGGAGTCAGGGTTTGGTTCAAGATTAGGGTCAGAGGTAGGAATGTGTCTCCTCCCTAGGTTCCTCACTGCCAGCTCTTCTCTGTAGTACTAAGATACCTGGGAGTAGGAGGAGTGGGAAAGATGGGACATAGCCACCCCCTAGATTCCCTGAGAGAGAATCACAAGAGCAGGGTAAGGATGAGAAGGTCCTCTCCCAGATTCTCCAGACCTCCCTGGGCCTATCACAGTGCCTATATATCCACCATCTGAGATCCATTCCTCCCTTGGAAAGTGAAGCTAAAGGGAACATTCTTTGGAAGCAGGTTCAGCTCCCCTATCTCTCATCTCTGGACTCTAGGACTTCACCTTCCTGGCCCAGCCAGCACTGTCCCTCTCCCTTATTGACCCATTTTCCTATGCCCCAGAGCTGAGTTAGAATAGCTGGAGGAGAACTTGGCCTAGAACATGCCCATTCTCTACCGTGGCCTCCCTATCCTGGGAATTGAGAGGGATTTTTGAGGAGAGGGTTTGGTCTGCTCACAGAGTAACAGGAAAAGAAAGGAATGAGGGAGTCCTGAAAAGCAGGCTTACTGTGTACTGGTTGCCAATTTGTCTGAGTCCAGTGGGAGAACACATCCAACAAGTTATATGAAATGGATTTATTACTCTCAGGTAGGCAGCAAGGGAAACAGAATCCCAGGATTAATTGTGAGGCAGCCCCCAAGGCTCAGGAAAGCTGCCCAGGGCAGATGGCTTCATCTGCCTATGCTGCACTTGCACTGCAGCCAAGGACTCCAGAAAGCAGCCTGCCTTGGGTTTTATACCCCAGGGCAATGTGAATTCCTGGGCTAAAACATTGAAGGATATTGTTTCTGGGGTGGGACTAGAAGAGAGCCTGTTCCTTATCTGTTTCTGTCACCTCTTCCTTATCTCAAGATTTTGCATTCCAAGTGAGAAACGGAGGAGAACTGGGTCAGTGTACGGTCACCCAGAGAACTGTTCTGCCAGACCCAAGAGATAGACCTCTCAGAAGACACTATTGTGGAGTGCTATTCTGTTTCCCATTCCAGATCTAGAGTATATAGTGGAGCAGATTTAATTGCCTGTATTTTTCTGCCCCATGCATCCATCCATCCATCCATCCAAGTGTCTATATGTCCACTCATCTTTATCTCTTCATCAGCCCATTCTTCCTTCTTTCATCTTTCATTTATTTTTTCATATATTCATTGTGACCTGTTCATCTGTATGTTCAACCATTATTCATTTATTGTTTCCCTTCATTTGTTTGTCTCTCAGTTATGGTAATAATTAACATTTATGATACTTAAGTGCCAGGCACCATGCAAAATGCTTTAAATTCATTGTCTCATGACAAATCTATGAAGTGGATTGCTGTGGGCTGTTTTTGTTCATGCAGACCACTTTTCTACTTTTCTATACCCCTTTTTGTGGTTCCTGTAGGAAACTCCTTTCCCACTTAACATGGTCTTGGTGGGGCTGTCAGCTACAGTGCTCTGATCAGAGTACCCCTTTTCCTGGCCACTGTGATAGACTGAAGAACTGAGTATGTATCACAAGTACAGTTAACCAGAGCTTTCTATGAGATTTGATGTTTGGATGCTAGGAGAAAGAGAGTCTCTTTTAGATCAATCAATATAAAAATTTAGGCTTGAGGCTTCTAGTGGCCATATTTCTTGCTACTAGAAGAGCACCTGTATCTTAGACCATTTTCTGTTGCTTAATAGAATACCTAAATCTGGGTAATTTATAAACAAAAATAATTTATTTCTTACAGTTATGGAGGCTGAGAAGTCCAAGATTGAGGGGCCATACCTGGTGAGATCCTTCTTGCTGGTGGGGACTCTCTGCAGGGTCGTGAGGTGTGGCACAGGGCATCACATGGTGAGGGGGCTGAGTGTCCTAGCCCGTGTCTCTTCTTAGGAAGCCTCTAGTCCCACACCCATAATAACCCATTACTCCGTGGATGGATTCATCCATTCATCAAGGCAGAGCCCTCATGACCCAATCACTACTTAAAGGCCCCACCTTTCAATATTGCTACATTTGGGATTAAATTTCTTTTATTTATTTTTAATTTGTTATATATTTTTAAGAGACGAAGTCTCACTCTGTCACCCAGGCTGGAGTGCAGTGGCATGATCATGGCTCACTGCAGCCTTGAACTCCTGGTCTCAGCCAGTTCTTCTGCCTCAGCTTCCCAAGTAGCTGAGACTACAGCTACAGGTGTGCACCACCATGCCCAGCCAGGGATTAAATTTCAGCATGAGTTTTGGAGGGGACAAATATTCAAACCATAGCAACCTGTCTATGACAGGAATGAGATCCCTACACAAAAAGATTAGTCAGGGCATGGTGTGAGCTCATGCCTGTAATCCCAGCACTTTGGAAGGCCAAGGCGGACAGATCACCTGGGGTCAGAAGTTTGACACCAGCCTAGCCAACCTAGTGAAATCCTGTCTCTACTAAAAATACAAAAATTAGCCAGTTGTGCTGGCATGTACCTGCAGTCCCAGCTACTCGAGAGATGAGGCAGGAGGATTCTCTAACCTGGGAGCGGGAGGTTGCAGTGAGCCAAGATCGTGCCACTGCACTCCGGTCCGGGCTACAGAGCGAGACTCTATTTAAAAAAAAAAAAAAAGAGAGGAATTAAGGTAAGGGAAGGAGATAACAACATTTCAACCCCTGGATCCAGCCAGGGTTGCAGATAATCTTCTCCTTAATAAGAAGCTTTTTTGTTGTTGTTGTTTGTTTGTTTTTTTAAGATGGAGCCTCGCTCTGTTGCCTAGTCTGGAGTGCAGAGGTGCGATCTCGGCTCACTGCAACCTCCACCTCTTGGGCTCAAGTGATTCTCCCACCTCAGCCTCCTGAGTAGGTGGGTGCCACAGCCTGGCTAATTTTTTTTTTTTTTTTTGAGACGGAGTCTTGCTCTGTCGCCCAGGCTGGAGTGCAGTGGTGTGATCTCGGCTCACTTCAAGCTCTGCCTCCCAGGTTCACGCCATTCTCCTGCCTCAGCCTCCAGAGTAGTTGGGACTACAGGCACCCGCTGCCACGCCTGGCTAATTTTTTGTATTTTTAGTAGAGACGGGGTTTCACCATGTTAGCCAGGATGGTCTTGATCTCCTGACCTTGTGATCTGCCTGCCTCGGCCTCCCAGAGTGCTGGGATTACAGGTATGAGCCACCGCACCCGGCCAGCCTGGCTAATTTTTGTAGAGACAGAATTTCCCCATGTTGCCCAGGCAGGTGTCAAAGTCCTGAGGTTAAGCAGGCCACCTGCCTCAGCCTCCCAAAGTGCTGGGATTACAGGCGTGAGCCACTGCATCTGGCCTCATACATAGTTTTGATATAACAAATTTAACTTTTTGCTCAAGGTGCTTTGAATTGGGTTTTTGCCGTTTGCAACCGAAAAAGCCCTCAGTAAAAATGACTGTGTTATCCCTATTATACAGATGGGAAACTAAGACCCAGAAAGGTTAATTTTCCCAAGATTTCCCAGTTTATAATGAGTGGAACACTGGTATTCGGAGCAAAACTCTGCTTTATTACCTGTATGTGTCCATCTGCCCATCTATCCATCCGTCCATCCCATCCATTTATTTCTCTGACCATCTTTCAATGCCAAGACACTGAAGACAATTAGTCTTGTTTCACTTGCCAACTTCAATTCTGAAGCTGAGTCTGGATCAGGGATTGGTAAACTTTCTGTAAATGTCCAGATAGTAAATATTTAAGATTCTGTGGGCCATACAGTCTTTGTAGCAACTACTCAGCTTTGCTGTTGCAGCACAAAAGCAGTCATAGATATATTTAAATGAATAAGCATGGCTGTATTCCAATAAAACTCTATTTACAGAAACAGGTGGCAGGCTGCATTTGGCCCATGGGCCATAGTTTGCCAATCCTAGTCTGGATCAATGGGGAAGACATATTATGTTTTATTATTGGGAACATGAACAGGGAGTGCCCTTGTGTTTGTACTGTGATTATATGCTTAAACAATTGTAGTGTGTCCTTGGTGTATGTGAGTGATTGGCTGTGTGATTGATTATGTGTCTGTGTATGTATGTGTGTGGGTAGAGACGCGTAGATGGGTAAGGGTGTCGGCAATCATGTGTTTGTGTATGGTGTTTTTGTTGTTGTTGTTATTTTTGTTTTTTGAGACAGGGTCTCGCTCTGTCACTCAGGCTGGAATGCAGTGGCGTGATCTCGGCTCACTGTAACCACCACTGGGCTCAAGCTATCCTCCTACCTCCCAAGTAGCTGGGACTACAGGTGCGTGCCACCACACCCCACTAATTTTTTGTATTTTTAGTAGAGATGGGGTTTCACCGTGTTGCCCAGGCTGGTGTCAAACTCCCGGGCTCAAGTGATCCGCCCGCCTTGGCCTCCCGCAGTGCTAGGAGTATAGGTGTGAGCCACTGCGCTGGGCGGGTTTGTTTTCTGGCTGCTTTTTCAATCCATCTCTTTGTGGTTCTCAATCTGCAAGGGCCTGCAGGGGGCGTCCAGTGCCTAGGGAAAAGGGGCTCCTGGCCTGGACTCTCAACCTCATGGGGCCTGCAGAGGGCGTCTAGCATACGGGGAAAATGGAGTGTGTGGTTCCTGGCCTGTGGAAGAGGGGATCTGGCCTAAGTGGGCTGTCATGTCTTATTCCAGAAAGGGGCTGGAAATGAGCAAGAAACCAAATTACTCAACTTCTGAAAGTCCCTGATCCTGGGAAGGGGTCTGCTTCACTTCCTATCCTTTTGCAAATCCTCTATTCATGTCTGGAGGGTCTCAGTCCAGCTGGAAGGGCAGAGCTTGGCTCTGCGGTCCCAGAGTGTGGGTGGAACATTGCACAGAACTTCTGGAGGTGATGGGATATCAGGATAGGGGGAAGTCTTGAGCAATAGCATACACCCCTTCCCTGCATCCTATCCCCTGGAGCTTGAAATAACGCCACTGCCAGGGTTTCCTCAATAGTTATCTCCTCTATTCCCTGCAGTTTGGGTCACTCTGAATCTCAGGGTGCCTGGGCCTGGGCTGAGCTTGCTTGGGAGAAGCTCAGGAAACAAGGGCCCCTGGATGTAAAGCTGAGGGTGACCTCTGCTATGTGGTTGGAGATGGGGAGCCCTGGGGTGTCAGAGGGAAGTAGGGAGGGGAGGCTGCCTGAAGGAGATAGCTTTGCAAAAAGAACCTCAAGTATGGGTGGGAATGGAGAAAGGACATTCCAGACAGAATGAACAGCAGGCACAAAAGCTCAGAGGAGGGACATAAGAGTTTGTGATTAATCCCAATGTAGGTGGGGCGGGGAAAGGGCTAGTGGTGGGAGAGGCTATATGTGTGTGGGAGGTGGAGTGGGGGAGTTATTTCTGGTCATATATAATTTTGAAAAATTCTTGAGGAAGGAGCCATGGGGATGGCCAAGCCCAGATGTTGCAACTGCCCTTAGGAAGGAGGCTGAAGTCAGGGCTGGGCTGTAGTAGCAGGGCTGAAGAAGTGGCGCAGATACCAGAGACATTAAAGAGGTAGAAGTTGGGCTGGGCATGGTGGCTCATGCCTGTAATCCCAGCACTTTGGAAGGCCAAGGCAGGTGGATCACTTGAGCCCAGGAGTTCAAGACCAGCCTAGGCACAATGGGGAAACCACATCTCTACAAAAAATACAAAACTTTGCTGGGCATGGTGGCGGGCACCTGTAGTCCCAGCTTCTCAGGAGGCTGAGGTGGAGGATCTCTTGAGCCTGGGAAGTTGAGGCTGAAGTGAGCCATGATTATGCCACTGCACTCCAGTCTGGGCAACAGAGTGAGACTCTGGAAGAGCCAGGGATGGTGTACAGATCTACTTCTGGGTTCCAGGCTGCAGAGCCAACTGCCTATTTGGGATTTCCTTGGCTTTCTTACAGATACTGGATTGGGCTATTTTTGCATTGTTATAAAGAAATACCTGAAACTGGGTAATTTATAAGAAAAAAGGTTTAGTTGGCTCACAGTTCTGCAAGCAATACAGGAAACATAACACTGGCATTTACTTCTGAGGAGGACTCAGGAAGCTTACAATCATGGCAGAAGCTGAAGGGGGAGCAGGCATCTCATATGGCAGGGGCAGGAGCAAGAGAGAAACAGAGGGAGATGCCACACGCTCTTAAACAGCTAGATCACATGAGAACTCACTCATTTTCAGGAGGACAGCACCAAGGGGGTGGTGCTAAGCCCTCCATGAGAAATCCATTCCCATGATCCAATCACCTCCCGCCAGGCCCCATTTCCAATACTGGGGATGACAATTCAACATGACATTTGGGCAGGGACACATTTCCAAACTATATCAGATATCTTATTCCAAAACCAAACTCCTGATTCTCAACACCTCCCTCCTAGCTTGTCTTCTCCCCAGTTATCCATCTCAGAAAAGGAAGCCACCATCCCTCCAGGGGCTCAGGCTTGAAGCCTGGTGTCATCCCTGGTTTTTCCCTTGCCCTTATGCTTCAAATATAATCCATCAGCTCAGCCTCATGTTCTACTTATAAGTCCATATTGGATTCCTCTTCTCTATTCCAACTGCCACCACCTAGGTTAGGCCAGCATCATCTCTTTCCTAGACTACTGGAAAAGCCCTCTGACTTCCCCATTCTTTGTACAATTCATTTTTCCAGACTGCTGATAGGGTCTTTGTAAACTGTTTTTTTTTTTTTTTTTGAGATGGAGTCTCGCTCTGTCACCCAGGCTGGAGTGCAGTGGCATGATCTTGGCTCACTGTAAGCTCCGCCTCCCAGGTTCACGCCATTCTCCTGCCTTAACCTCCCGAGTAGATGGGACTACAGGCGTCCGCCACCACGCCTGGCTAATTTTTTGTATTTTTAGTAGAGACGGGGTTTCACCGTGTTAGAAAGAGGATGTTCTCGATCTCCTGACCTCGTGATCCGCCCGCCTGGGCCTCCCAAAATGCTGGGATTACAGGTGTGAGCCGCTTCGCCCAGCCAGTAAACTGTTAATGAGATCATGTTACTCCTCAGGTTAAATCTTTCACAGCACTTATAGAACAAAATCCTCACTCCTTCTTGTGGCCTGCAAAGACTTGGATCCTATGATTCCAGCCTCTGTGTCCTACCTCTTCTTATGCCATCTCCTCCTCGTCCATTGTCCTCTGGCCACACTGGTCATTCCTCCTTGAATGGCTGGCTTCTTCTCTTTTAGGTGTCCTGGTGGTTAATACTGAGTGTCAATTTGATTGGATTGAAGGATTCAAAGTATTGATCCTGGGTGTGTCTGTGAGGGTGTTGCCAAAGGAGATTAACATTTGAGTCAGTGGGCTGGGAAAGGCAGACCCACCCTTAATGTGAGTGGGCACCATCTAATTGCTGCCGGCAATATGTGCAGGCAGAAAAATGTGAAAAGAGAGACTGGCCTAGCCTCCCAGCCTACATCTTTCTCCCGTCCTGGATGTTTCCTGCCCTTGAATGTTGGACTCCAAGTTCTTCAGTTTTGGAACTTGGACTGTCTCTCCTTGCTCCTCAGCCTGCAGACGGCCTATTGTGGGACCTTGTGATCGTGTGAGTTAATACTTAATAAACTCCCCCCCTTTATATATTTTCTTTCTTTCCTTCCTTCCTTTTTTTTTTTTTTTTTTTTGGAATGACGTTTTGCTCTTGTTGCCCAGGCTGGAGCGCAATGGTGCAGTATCGGCTCACTCTGCAACCTCTGCCTCCTGGGTTCAAGCGATTCTCCTGCCTCAGCCTCCTGAGTAGCTGGGATTACAGGCGCCTGCCACCACGCCCAGCTAATTTTTGTATATTTAGTAGAGACGGGGTTTCACCATGTTGACCAGGCTGGTCTTGAACTTCTGACCTCAAGTGATCCGCCCGCTTAGGCCTCCCAAAGTGCTGGGATTAAGAGCCACCATGCCTGGCTCTTTCTTTTTTTTTTTTTTGAGACAGAGTCTTGCTCTGTCACCCAGGCTGGAGTGCAGTGACGCGATCTCGGCTCACTGCAACCTCCGCCTCCCAGGTTCAGGCAATTCTTCCACCTCAGCCTCCTGAGTCTCTGGGACTACAGGCATGGGCTACCATGCCCGGCTAATTTTTGTATTTTTAGTAGAGATGGGGTTTCACCATGTTGGCCAGCTGGTCTGGAACTCCTGACCTCAGGCGATCCGTCTGCCTTGGCCTCCCAAAGTGCTAGGATTACAGGCCTGAGCCATCACACCCGGCCCCTTTAGATATGTCTATTCCATTAGTTCTGTCCCTTTAGAGTTTAAACTAACACCTGTCTGGTTTGAACCCCCTTCCTGCATAAAAGCCCTACAGGCCAGATACTCACATTCCCAGCCTCTCTTGCATCTAAGAAAATCCAACCAATCTGGATGTACCTTCTCAGGGCTGTGAATCAAGTATTAGTGATGCAAAGAAGCAAGGACCATGGGGAATCCATTTTGGTGGTGGCAGTAGAATTGGTGGCAGTGCCATTGTCTCTCACTTGGCCCTTTGACTCATCAGATCCAGTGGTGTTTGAGGTGTCTGTGGCCAATTACCATGCAGTATGAAGCCCAAGAGCAGGTTGCTCACATTTCCAGCATGCTTGCTTCTGGGTCATTGTCACCTTTCCCTTAGTCTGCACCTGCAGCCTCATGGAGAGTTCTTGATGACCGTTGACTCATAAGCCAATTTTTCAGCTGGGTATATATTATTCTGCACAATTTTCTGGAACTAGTTTAGAGTGGATCACTATAGCATTAAGGCCCCATTCAGGGTGATCCTGAAAGACAGTGGTGGGCGGATCACGAGGTCAGGAGATCGAGACCATCCTGGCCAACATGGTGAAACCCCGTCTCTACTAAAAATACAAAAATTAGCTGGGTGTGGTGGCGCGTGCCTGTTAATTCCAGCTACTCAGGAGGCTGAGGCATGAGAATCGCTTGAACCCAGGAGGCGGAGGTTGCAGTGAGCCGAGATCGCGGCACTGCACTCTAGCCTGGTGACAGAGTGAGACGCCTTCTCAAAAAACTTCCATATTGTGGAAAGGACCATGTGCCAGTGAATGGCAGGCAGTTCTAGGAGCTGGGAGCTTCAGTCCTACAAGCACAACTACCAAAAATAGCAGTGAGTTTGGAAGAGGGCTCTGAGCCTCAGATGAGATTGCAGTGCTGGATGACATCTTGAGTTCATTTCTTTTATATTTTTAATTTTTATTTTTGCCTGACAGTCCAAATATGTTTGTATGACACCTTGAGTTCAGCCTAGTGAGGCCAAGATCAGAGGACCCAGTCAACCTAGACCTACACTGTTGGCTCACAGGAGCTGTGAGATAATAAATTTGAGTTATTTTAAGCTGCTAAATTTGTGGTGATTTATTTTACAGCAATAGAAAACCAATACAAGGCTGGGTGCAGTGGCTCATGCCTGTAATCTCAGCACTTTAGAGGACAAGGTGGGCAGATCACCTGAGGTCAGGAGTTTGAGACCAGCCTGGCCAACATGGTAAAACCCCATCTCTACTAAAAATACAAAAATTAGCCAAGCATGGTGAGGGGTGCCTGTAGTCCCAGCTACTTGGGAGGCTGAGGCAGGAGAATCGCTTGAATCTGGGAGGCGGAGGTTGCAGTGAGCCGAGATCGCACCACTGCACTCCAGCCTGGGCGACTGAGGGAGACCCTGTCTCAAAAAATAAAAAAATAAAAAATAAAATAAGAAAACCAATACAAGAAGAGAATAATAAATGTCAGCTAAGTCCCAGAACCAGTTGCAGAACTACTGACTGTAACTTTTATCCATATTCCCTTCCATGTGAAATGTGTCTATTTTTCTGTTCTTTAACTGACTCCTCTTTTCTTTTATCCTCCTTTATTGCATTCTTGAATATAGGTTGTTGTGGTGGTATTACTACTACTCAGCAAGATTCTGGTTTTACTTCTCATCTTGGGAGTTACCACCAAGACGTTAGGTATGGCTGTGTGACCCACTTTGGCCAATGAAATGTGAACAGAAATGGCATATGTCACTTGTGGACAAAAACATTTAAGCAAGAATTTCCCTTGCTGTCTTCCTTGACTGGAGCGACCATGGAAGCCTGTGTTGAGATGAAGAGGCTGCCAACAGATCAAAACACTTGAAAACTTGAGCAGCCACATGGACTACAACTGTGCTGGAGACTTGCCTGGACCCACAGCAGGCTTGGTATGCATGGGGAATAGAATTTTGTTGTATTACACTCCTCAGATTTGGATGTCATTTGTTATTACAGCATTACCTAGCCTATTCTGACCAATCAGATGTGTTGGTGGTGGTTACCAGGTGTTAAAAATAGAGATGTAAGATTACAGTAAAACTGGAGGGGGAAAACATGTCACCCCAATATCTTGGATTTAGAATCAGATGTTGCTATGGAATGAATTGTGTCCCCCCCCAAATTCGTATGTTAAGTCCTAACCCTAAATGTGACTGTATCTGAAGATGGGGTCTTTAGGAGGTAATTAAAGTTAAATGAGGCCGGGTGTGGTGGCTCACACCTGTAATCCCAGCCCTCTGGGAGACCGAGGTGGGTGGATCACCTGAGGTCAGGAGTTCGAGACCAGCTTGGCCAACATGGTGAAGCCCTGTCTCTACTAAAAATACAAAAATTAGCTGGGTGTGGTGGTGTGTACCTGTAGTCCCAGCTACTTGGGAGGCTGAGGCAGGAGAAGTGCTTGAACCCAGGAGTTGGAGATTGCATTGAGCCAAGATCATGCCACTGTACTCCAGCCTGGGTGACAGAGTGAGACTCCATCTCAAAAAAGAAGAAGAAGAAAAAAAAAGGTTAAATGAGGTCATAATCCGATAGGAGTATAGACTTAGAAGAAGAGGAAGGGACCTCTCTTTGTCTCTCTCTGTCACATAGTAAGAAGGCGGCTGGCTGGTTGCAAGCCACAAAAAAAGCCCTCACCAGAAAGTGACTATCTTGGCACTTTTTTTTTGAGGCAGGGTCTTGCTGTTGCCCAGGATGGAGTGCAGTGTCATGATCATGGCTCACTGCAGTCTCAGCCTCCTAGGCTCGAGAGTTCCTCCCAGCTCAGCTTCCCAAGTAACTGGGACTACAGGCACCTGCCACCACACCCGGCTAATTATTTCTATTTTTTTTTTTTTTTTTTTTTTTTTGTGGAGACATTGCCCAGACTGGTCTCAAATTCCTGGGCTGAAATGATCCTCCTGCTTTGGCCTCCCAAAGTGCAGGGATTACAGTCATGAACCACTGAGCCTGGCCCATCTTGGCACTTTTGATCGTGGACTTCTAACCTTTAGAACTGTGAGAAAATAAATTTCTGTTGTTTAAGCTACACAGTCTATGGTATTTTGTTATGACAACCTGAACAGACTAAGATGGATGTGGTAATTTCTAAGGCTCTGAGTTGTCTGTCTTTGGGGGGGGGTGAATTTTTTTTGGCTGTATAAACAAAGGTGATATTATGTTAGGTGATACGCTCAATTTTCTAAGAAGTCTAGGGTTTGGGAAGAAGGATGTATGTTGATCTTGGATAGCCATAGTGTGGACTATAGAGATATTTATTATTATTATTTTCATTGCCCACAAAGTTAGCCCCTTTCTGTGTTTGAGAAATTTCCTATTATATTACTCTTGGTTACTGGTAGACTTTGCTTTCCATCATAGAATCCCCAAAAGTCACATATTAATTTTCCCAGCCCCCTCTGCACTAGGACTTGGACACATGACCTAGGCTTTGCTAATCATAGGACTGTGAATAGGAAACTAGTAGTGATGTGAAGGAGTGGGGTTATTAGAGAATCCATTTTTGGTGGTGGTAGCCGTGGTGGTGAAAGTGATGTCTATTTTACAGGGGCAGCTGTAGCTATGATTCCAGAGGTGGCATCTGGCAGGCTGACCACCTAACACTGGTGAGGCTTGGGGCAATAGTACAAATGGAGGCCCACTATCTAAATATTTAAAAGGTAAAAATCAAGCGAACAAGTTGTCAAATAAAAAATGTGTCTGTCTTCCTTACCTTGAAAAATATACTTTCTTTCTTTCTCTCTTTTTTTTTTTTTTGAGACAGAGTTTTGCTCCGTTGCCCAGGCTGGAGTGCAATGGCACGATCTCAGCTCACTGCAACCTTTGCCTCCTGGGTTCAAGAGATTCTCCTGCCTCAGCCTCCCAAGTAGCTGGGATTACAGGCATGTGCCACCATACCTGGCTAATTTTTGTATTTTTAGTAGAGAAAGGGTTTTGCCATGTTGGCCAAGCTGGTCTCGAACTCCTGACCTCAGGTGATCCACCCGCCTTGGCCTCCCAAAGTGCTGGGATTAAAGGCGTAAGCCACCATGCCCAGCCAAAATATATACTTTCAAAACAACTTGGAGGCTAGGTTCAAGTTGAGAATTCTTGAACTCCTTGGAGATCCATGATGGAATGAGGTGGTAAGGGGAGAGCCCATCACCAGCCCTCCACTTGTCCCTCTCCTCTTCCTATCCACAGTTCTATCCTGCACCATGAAGGGTCTCACGTGTCTGGGTGTAAACACTCCAGCCCCATACATACAAGCTCCTTCTACATTCCCTGCAAATAGCTACTTCTTGGCTACCCTCTGGACCTGGTAGTGTGTATATCAGTAACATAGTCTATCCTAGGAAGAACAAATCTGAGGAAGAGGCCCATAATGATATTGGAAGCTACTTGGGGGCATTTGGCCAGGAAATTCTCTGTTTTTCAATTCCTGAAATATGGTCTAGAAGAAAAGAATGAGTTCTGGGTGGGTGCTCCCTTGGTCCTGTGGACTTTTTTTTCCTGTGTCCAGAGATATGATTAGAGGAGGGCCAGATCAGGGTCATCTAAAACATGGGATGCAGGGCAAGGGCCTCAGTTGTCTGGACATAAGCGTTGTCCTGGCCACTTGGCATCACCTTTTGGTGGTGCCACCATGCTGTCTTGGAGGCCTATCTGGACCATCTGTACTGTACCGTATGCTCTGGGAGTGGTTCTGGCTGCCTAGGCTCACTTATTCTCGCTATTTTCTGCATCTTCCCAGGGTCTTTTTAATAAACTCCTTTTCTGTTGGAATCAGCCAGTGAGTTTCAGTGGCTTGCAAGTAAGAATCCTGATCCACACTTTTGTTTATTTGCCTTTTGTTTTTGGAGAGAGGGGGAAGCTTCATGAAGACCAAGACCATATCTATCTTGTTCACTATCGTATCACCAGCACCTAGAATAGTGCCTGGAATGAATAAGTGTTCTGGGTTGCAGACAGTGATGAGGCATCACTTTAGACGTGAGGGGTTTTCCCAGGGCTGGAAACCTATGTGATGGCAGCGCTGAGACTCCTGGGGGCCTTACACTAACATTCAGAGTGATACTCTGGCACTCAGTGCTGCCATACCAGGAGCCATTTACGTAGACTACAGAGAGGATGGTGCCCCCTGGAGTTGTGCAGTGCTGCTGTCCTGCCTGACAGGTTTAAGTGTTCCTGACAGTGGTAGGGTTTCCTGAGAGGAATGGTGGCTTGATAGTAATGGGGGGACCTTGACATTAATGGGTGTCCTGTCAGCAATGAGGACATAATAGGCATTGGGACATCCTATCAGGAATGGGGGTTCCTCAACTGATGAGCACTTTGCAGTGTTGAGGCCCTGACAGAAGGGCTGGCTTCCTCTTGGGAGAGGACCCTTGAAATGATGGTTTGGCAGGAATGAGGTCGACGTGGTGATTGGGGTTTGGATTGTGTTAGGCTCAGATTTCCAGGGACTGGGATTCTGAGATCAAAAGCCCTAGGAGATCTGGTTGTCCCAGAATGGTAGTGTTCCTGTGGCTGGGGTGAAAGCTTTCCCACCTCTGCCAGGTTGGAGCCGAGGGCGGCTCACATCTTCTGCATCCCCTGGAGCCACGGGGAAGACCCAAAGGCCCTAGCAGTAGGGTGGGGAGGCCTGATTCCCTCATCTACCCTGATCCTTAGAGGTTCTGTCCTTGCTGTTTTCCTCCAACCCTGCCCTGCCTGCCCCTGGGCCCTTGGGAGATGGAAGTGTCCCTCAGAAATGGGCCTTTTGAGAGTTGATGCTGCCTTGCTGCCCTCAGATGCTTTGCTCTTCAGAGGTCCTCTGCCACCTGCCGATCAGACGCCTGGCCCCACTCCTTTCCAGGAGCCCTGCCTGTCACAAGGTTCCTTGTCCTGCCTCTACCCCTACCCTCCAGATCCCCAGCACTATTCCTACATTCCTCATTTCCTTTCAATATCACCAGGTCCTGGCATCTGATACTCCCCTGGGAATAGGAGTAGGGTGGGCATTGCTGTAGCCCAATCCCCTTCTCTACTCCTCTGTTGTTGGGAAAACTGAGGCCTGAGTAAACTCCCTCTTTGAGGCTCTGGGGAAGCTGATGCTCCTTCTACTGCAGAGGCCCAGGAAGCTGGAAGCCCTCTAGGGTATGTCTTTGTGTCTGGGTTCAGGTGTTAGGACCCCACCTTTGGCCACCAGCTTCCTCTCTTGTTTTTTCCCCAGCTCTTTCTAGCAAGCTGAGCTTTTCTACCCCAACTAGACTTCCCAGCCCCCAGCCCTCAGTCCAAGTGCTGCCCATCAGTCAGGCTTAGACTGCAATCCCAGCTTTGCCACTCACCAGTTGAGTTGACTTGGGAGGTCATTCTCCTCTGTGCTTCAAATTCCTTATACATAGAATGGTACTAATGATACCTCATGGGATCGTTTGAGGGTGCAGTGATGTAGTGCCAAGAAAGGACTCAGCTTGGAGACTCGCACATGGCCAGCACCCAAAAGTAGTGGCTTTCCCTATTTCCATGGGCTGCTTCTCCACATCTGGCCTTGCTGTACTGTTCTCCATTTGTAATTAGGAGATAGGTCAACTCAGAGAAGTGGTATGTGTAATAGTTCAGAGTAGATATTCTGGAGCCAAACTGCCCAGACAGGAACGCCAGCTCTGCCTTTTTTCTAGTTGTCTATCCTGGGCAGGCGAGTTAACCTCTGTACCTCAGTTTTCTCAGCTGCGACATAAGAATGGTAATAGCACTTAAAGCAGTGCCCAGTACCTGGTAAGCGTCAGTGGTGAATTAGCTAATACTCAGAGCCATGTCCTTCCATGTGGACAAAGTCTCAGGGATCACCTAGGAAGTTATCTGACTGGAGAAATGCCTGCTGATTCCTACAGAGGGGCACTTGGAGGAAATTTCCCAATTAGGAGTCCTGAGCCTTCATGAAACTGTTATATCTAAGGTTTTCTGGTGGTTTCTGAGTTTCCCGTAGCCTAGAAGGAGGGGGTGACATGGAGCTTGCCTGCCGAGAAGTTGAATATGAGATGATCAAAACATGATCAAAACCGTATGAAGCTGGCTCTGAACAAACGCTCAACCACACAACAGAGATAGCCCCAGCTGTCTTGAGAACTGGATGTGCTCCTGCTGGGGGGCGGGGCATGGTGGGAAAAGGCCATGTTCAGTTCCATTTTTGTTAATCATATGTGTATTGGGGCTTATTTCATGCCAGACCCTGGCAGAGCAATGTTAGCAATGGAGTTGGATGAGGCCCAACCTCTCCCTTGGGAGCTCCCTCAACAAATAGGAAAGGGAGATTTTCATCCCCCAAAGGCTAAGAGCAACCTGAGCAGGGATGTCAGATACTTTTAGGGAGATATTGGCTGCTGAGATATTGGCCTTTAGGATGGGAGGTATCACCCAGCTGCAGGCCTTGAACCTGTAACAGATGCCATGTGCCCTAGAGAAGAAGGTGTCTATCTAGAGGCAGGCAACAAGGCCTCCACATCCTAACTGGGAAGCTAGGAGTCCACACCACTCCTCAGAGATCTGACAATCTCTGGTGGGCTCCTGGCCCACCAGAACTCTGGATAAATGAAAATGCAACAATTGTCAGTGACTCACCGTGAAACAGGAAGCAGATGTTGATTAAATGTAGTCACAGTGCTGAGAATGTTAGAGTGGGGCAGGATGCTCTGTTGCTCCAATTGCTCAGATTGCTGGGCAATTGTACCTGGCAGGGAGATAAGGGGGTAAGACCCAGTGCCCAGGATGGGTTAGTATGGTTGGGGGGTGGGAAAAAGAGGAAGGCAGAAAGCTAGGATGGAAAGCATTGGCTGTAGAAGGGGTGGGGAGGGTTGCATGCCAGCTCCCCTGGGACTCTGGTGTCCACCCCTTCAGATTTCCTCCAAGTTCTTCATTTCCCAGGCTTCCAGGGTCAATTGAATCCAAGGCACTTCACTAGCTCCTAGATTATTTTCTCTTTTTATGAGCCTCAGCATCTCCTTTGATCTCAGAGGGTGGCCCCAGGGAGAGTTTTCTGGATGTGCAAGACTTTGTGGGGTGTCTATGCAAATGCTGGCGGTTTAGCATGAGAACCAAAGATTCAGGAGCCAAGTCTTTGTTTGGAAGGAGTCTCAAAAATCAAGCTCCTCTCTCCCATCTGACAAATAGGGAAACTGGATCTCGGGGTGCAGAGTGGAAAAGGAACTTGCCCAGAGTCACACAATGAGTGGGGCAGAGACAGGATCATGGGACTCTGGCCCAGGCAGTGAATTCAGGATTTGCTCTGTACCTCCTGGTGGCAGTGTCATGGAGGTAGCGTCCAGGGGCCCCTATCCTGGTAGCATCTTCTTCAAGGTTCCCACTCTCACCTGCCCTGCTCCGTCTGTGTGTTCCTCCGATAGTCCAGAAAGATCACTTTTGTTGCTTCTGTGGCAGGCTGACTTCCTCTAAATGTCACTGGCACTGAGAAGGATTTCAGGCAATGTGCTCCCCTCCCATGTGTGTTTGTTCTCTGAGACACCAGCCTGCTGGGATGCGGGGCACGGGGTCCACAGCTGGGAGACCTAGAACGCCATGGCTGGCTGACTTGGTGGATGGATGAAAGAATGGCTGGGTGGGAAGTGGGTGAGTGGACAGTTGGCTGGATGGAGGTCTGATGAATGCAGAAACAGCTGAATGAATGGATGCATGGATGCATGAATGGATGGGTTATTGCAGCTTTTCTTGAAAACTATCCCCATCCCTCCCACCCACCTGGTATCCCAGGTGATTCTGAGACCTGGGATACCCAAGGTTTTGAGCACCTGCATCTGGGAGCAGAGGAGAGGAAGAGGATGTCATGCTCTCAGTGAGGAGGGGCTTTCACAACTCCCTCACCATTTCTCCCTTTTCAAGGCCTGCCCAGGCCTGGTTTTGTTGCTGGCTGATGTATACCTGATATAATGACAGCTCTCTTCCCAGGCAGGGGTGCTCAATCTGGCCTCCTTGCTGTCATCTGACCCCAGTGGCACAGACTTGTCACTCCCAGCTGGAGAGGCCCTTAGAGAACACCATCTGGAGGCTACCCTGCTTCCCCAGGAGACTTCTCAAGTACGAGGCACTCACTCTGTACAGAGAAGCCCTGTGGGATGCTCCAAGAGTCACACGGCTCTCATCTCCCAGAGCTGAGATTCCTTTCTGGTCTCATCTGGGGAGATGTCTCTGGTCTCAGTGTTGCCTTTGAGCCCTGGAGCCCATGTAGACTGTAGGGGTGGTGGTAGGGCTCCTCTATGTGGAATCTCCTGTGCTTCCCTGGCTACTCCTTCTTCCACCCCGTGGGCCTCTCTCCTGTCTCTGACCTCTGACTCCCAGGTCTGTCTGTCAGTGTCCCTGAGAGGCATGGCCCCAGGATTGCAAAGATGGGGCTGGACCTTGCTCAGTTTGGCTGAGAGAGGAAGGCTGGCCTGGAGGTCAGATTCTGTATGGACAGAATGAACAGATGGACCCTCAGCCCTGGCTGCTGAGCCTTTCCTCACATATTTATTCATTCTCTAAACAAATATTTATTGAGGGACTGCCTTGTGCCAAGCAGCATGTTGGACACCAGAAAAACAGTGGAACCCAAAATAGATGTGATCCCAGTCCAAGAACATGGACAAATTTGGACAAACCAGCAACTATAAGTCAGGGTGATGAATGCTGTGAGGGGCCACTGCAGGAGGCTACCTAACCCAGCGTGGGGTCAGGGAAGGCTTCCTGGAGGAAGAGGCGTCTGGACCCAGATGGGAAGCCAGGTGGGCAGAGGAGAGAGAAGAGTGTGCCAGACCAAGGGAAGGGCATGGGTGGATGGGTATTTTCCCCCAGGCAGTAGAGCTGGGCCCTTTGTCCCACTCCACCTCCCCTAGCCGTGAGAGCTGGTTCCCCACAACTCCCTTCCCTCCAGTGACACTGGATTCCTCAGACACCTGGATGCTTGAACACCTGCCTTGGAGAGCAGAGTGGGAGGCATGAGACGCTGGCTCATTCAGGGAACTGACCCAAGCTTAGTGTCGCTGAACTATGGAAAGCAATGAGGCTGATCCTGAGAGCATCAGGTTGTTAAGTGGAGGTGAGCAAGGAGACCCCCTAGGCCACAGAAGAGAAAATAGATCCTGCCATTCCACCTCCCCCTTCCTATTCCTGTCCACCTGGCTAGACAGCAAACGGACAGCAGACAGATCTATGGGTGCCAGGTGCCTTTTTTTTTTTTTTTTTTTTTTTAAGGCTAGTTAAGCAGTGGGAGTGGAGAAAGAACAAAGAAATCTGTAACAGGTTGTGATCAATTAGTTGTAAACACCAGGTGGCTTTATTGGTAGCATTGCAATCTGGGGGTGGAGCAGCTTTACTCTGACCACACTCACCCTCTCGATCACACTCACACTCACACACACCCCAGGCCCTGTCCTGGCTGGTCAGGTCTGGTGCAGAGGAGCTGGAAGCCTGGTCCTTCCTTCTGGTCCTCGGTTCCCCAGGTTAGGTAATAATTCACAATGCTTCACTTGGACTCCGGGCTCCCTCTGCATGGTCATAGGTTAATTGCTGCGGCGCTTCATCTAGAGGAGGAAGGAGAGGAGGGATCATGGGCTGGAATCTTAGGAGCTCAGAGGGAGGAGACAGGGCCAGGGAGGGCCAGGCTTGCCTTGGCTGAGGTCCTCTGCAGTCTCTGGATGATGCGTTCTACCCAGGGCTGGTCTGGGGGTGCACAGAGCTGGCGGCCCCTTAGTGTGGTGAACCTGGGGTGAGAGGCCAGAGAGAATGGAGCCCCAGAATCCAGCGTGCCTGGGGACCATGTCTGGGAACCTGTTTCAGGGATTTCCTTGAAGGGGTTGGGCTTGGCATGGAGAAGGGGAATAAGAAGGTGGGAGTCTCAACAGGGGCTAAAACGGGAGATGAGGCTAGACACCCTCCCCACAACTCACACTACAGCAGGCACCCTGCAGCCATCCTTGATGAGAAGGTAGTGGAAGTTCCTCACGATGTACCCCGGGATGGGTTTCTGGGTCACAGACAGGCAGCAGTCTTCAGCATCATTGGTGCCACTCAGAGTTGGGGCTGGGATGGGGAAAGAAGGTGACAGGACACAGGGACCCTTGAGGGTGGCATGGCCATGGCCCTAGCTCGGATTGAGGACACCTGTGTGTGTGTGTGTGTGTGTGTGTGTGTGTGTGTGTGTCTGGTGGGGTGGGGGAGGAGTTAGACCTGGTATTCAGCCATTATGCACCAATATGGCTCTGGCTCTACTGGCTGCTAAATATATTGTCATACTTCTAAACTGTTTTGTAAATAACCACTGCCCTGAGCCCCACAAATGACTTCCTGCTGCCCTGATCACCCCAACCTCTCTCCCAGGACAATCCAGCAAGTAAAGAGTTAATGCAGGTCACAGTGTGGGAGGGGCGTGGGGTGGGGTAGGCTGGTGTTAGGAGCCTTATTAATTGCTAAAATTTTTGAATATCAGCCTTGGCTTAGTGTCTGCCATTCTCTCTACCTTAAGCAAATCTCCTTCTGCCTGGGAAACAGAGGCAGCAGGAAATAGAGCTTGCAGAGACAGCCACAGCCATAGGCCCCAGGATGTGCTAAGAGACACACCCGCATTGGGATTCAGGGGCACAGGGACACCCACACTTACAGGCACACATGCAGGGACCTGCCAGGCTCACCGAAACATACAGACCTAAGCATTTGCCTGAACTCACCATGTCCCTTACGTCCAGTGCCAAGCAATCTGAGATCTAGACATTACCCACTGCCAGCCCCCCACTGCCCCTGACCCTGACTCTCCCTTCAGCCTTACCTGGGGAAGTCCAGAGAACCAGCAGGCTGAGGGCCAGTAGCAGGGCCATGGAGGGTGAACAGAGGCAGGCCAACGGTGAATGTGTGAGCGCCAGCTGTCTGGGTGTGTGCAGGATCTGTGTGAGGCTGCAGGGCGACTGGGATGCAGGGGTGAAATGCAAGGTGTGAGTGATGTGAGGCTGGGAATGTGAGCCCTGCAGCTGACTCTTATTTATGGCCAGAGCTTCACTTTCTCTGCCTGAAATTCCCCTTCATGTCCCATTCTGTGATTCCCCTGTTGCCCCCCTCTTTCTGGCAGAATCGCACCCTGCCCCCCTTCTTCCCCCTGCGGTTGCCCTTTCCTTCTGCTTTCCTTGGCTCCTGCTCTGAGAACTTAAGTCTGCAGTCTGGCCCAGTAAAGGGGGCTGTGCACTGTTTCTCCAGAGAGAGGGATTGCCCTGTCATCCCATTGATGGCATTTGCATCATCAGCCATGAAGCTGGGGTTCAGAAGTGATGGTCAAAGGTGGGGGCCACAGTGAGGAACTGTGCTCCCTTCCTTAGGTTTATCCCTTGTCCTCACTGGTGCTTCTTTCTTGGGCTGGTGGTGAAGAAGGCTCCCTGGCACCCTCAGGACAACCATGAGATCCTGGGGTGGCCTCCAAGGTCATCACTGTGCCTGCCCACTATGTGGGAACCAGTCCTTCCCTTGGGGCAAGCAGAACTGAAAGGCCAGGTACCTTGGGAGGAGGCCCAGGACCCCCATCCCACATCTCAGGCCTCTGGGGCTCAGCAAACCCTCCCCTTCCTCTATTTACTGTTTTCCTATGTCCAACACCTGGGTCAAAGGAACAGCTGGAGGGAGCCTGGCTTGGAATAGCCCCCTTCATTTTCCCCCTTTTCTCAGTCCTGGGAACCAAGAGGGGATTTCTAAGGAGAGGGGCTGGCCAGCTCATATTCAGACAAATCTTAAAATTTCAAGGAATCGGCCGATGGGGGAGGGGACAAGTGACTTCCCATCCTTATGAGAAAGGTCAGAAGAGAAGGCCTCGAAAGAGAAACTAAATGTGAAACGCCCAGTCACCCGTCGTCACCCAAACCCTAGACCCTCTTTTGGATGGAGAGAGGGAGGGGGAACATTTCCCTCTTAAATTTCTGACTTAGCTTCTTTCCATTCATTAATCATAATAATAGTAATGGTATTTTTGATTGTTTACTATGTGCTAGGCTCTATGTCAAGGACTTTACCACTATTACCTTGCTTAACTTTCCCAAAACAATACCATTGATGTAGTTTTTCTTATTTTCACATTATTATTCTTATTTTACACATAAGGAACATGAGGCTCAGAGCACAAAGCCACACAGCTAGTAAGTACTGGAGCATGATTTGGACCCAGGTGTGCTCTAGGGTTTGCAGTCTTTACCTCCACCCCACACCGCCTGTCTGCCACTTGGTCATGGCACAGCATGGGTAGTCACGGTGCAGAGGAGGGAGACTCTGCAGACAGAGCGCCTAGCTTGGGATTCAGATTCCACCACTTACTAACTGCGACAAGGTGAAAATTCTCCAGTTTCTGTGTCTTAGTGTCCTTATTTGTAAAATGGGAATGGTAGAAGATCTACTTCTTAGGATTAAATGAGGAACCCTGAGTAAAGCCCTTAGCTTAGAGGCTGACGCACAATAAGCTCTGTTAGCCATTGTTCTTCTTTTGTCCTTTTTTTTTTTTTTTTTTTGAGACAGAGTCTCACTCTGTCACCCAGGCTGGAGTACAATGGCACGATCTTGGCTCAGAGCAACCTCCACCTCCTGGGCTCAAGGGATTCTCCTGCCTCAGCCTCCTGAGTAGCTGGGATTACAGGCACCCACCATCATGCCCGGCTAAATTTGGTATTTTTAGTAGAGGTGAGGTTTCACCTTGTTGGCTAGGCTGGTTTCGAACTCCTGACCTCAAATGATCTGCTTGCCTCCGCTTCCCAAAGTGTTGGGATTACAGGCGTGAGCCACCATGCCTGGCCTTCTATCCTTTTATTCAGGTATCTGTTCATTAATTCATCCATCCACCCCTCTTTCCATTGATCTATCCATTCTTCTGTCCATGATGGTTCTGGTTATTCTGTTTGCCCCAGCCTATCCATTCTCCACTCTTCACGGCACTGCTCTGCTCCCTGGAAGGCTGACCTCTGCAGATAGCATTACTCAGGGTCACCTGCTTTCTGGCTTCTGTTTGGGGCTGGCCCATGGGAAGCAGCAACAGATCAGTGGTGGAAGGAGAGAGGGGTATTAATTCCCCAAATCCTTCATCTTGCTGCAGTTCTGGCAGTGAATAATTTCCCCTGTGGCAGTTGTTCTCAAAGAGTAGCCTTTGGGCAGCAGCAGCAGCATCACTTGGGAGCTTGTTAGAAACACGAATTCTTAGATTTTACTTCCCACTTAACCACATCTGAGACTCTGAGGATGGGGTCCAGCAAACTGCATTTTCACATACCCTCCAAGTGACTCTGATATGTGCTAAAGTTTGAGATCCAAACGAGCCTCAGGGATACCATCAAATATACCTCATCACAGGAGTCTCAGGAGGAGAATAGAGAGAACAGGGCATTAAAAAAATTGAAGAAATAATGACAAAACATCTGAAATCTGATGAAAAGTATGAATATACATATCCAAGAAGTTCATTACGCCTGGCCTGCTATGTTGTTATGTTTATCAGAGATCTTTGTTTCTTTGTGTGGCTGTAAGTTATTACTTTTTGTCCTTTTGTTTCATTCTGAAGGTCTCCCTTTAGCATTTCTTTGTTTGTTTTTTGTTTTTTCTTTCTCCCTTTAGCTTTTCTTATGGGCAGGTGTACTATTAATGAACTTCCTAAGTTTTGTTTATCCAGAACAGGAGTTTGAGACAAGCCTGGCCAACATGGTGAAACCCCATCTCAACTCCTGACTACTCAGCTACTCAGGAGGCTGAGGCAGGAGAATCCCAAGGCTCACCTTGGCCTTCCAAAGTGGTCTACAGATTGAGGCCCACTGGTCTACAGTGATCCTTTTGGGTTGCCTCCCTTCCACAGGTCTATCTCTATTCTTTTTTTTTTTTTTTTTTTTTTTTTGATACAGAGTCTCAATATGTCGCCCAGGCTCTAGTGCAGTGGCACAGTCTCAGCTAACTGCAGCCTCTGCCTCCCATGTTCAAGTAATTCTCCTGTCTCAGCCACCCGAGTAGCTGGGATTAGAGGAACACACCACCACGCTTGGCTAATTTGTTTTTTTTTTGAGATGGAGTTTCACCCTTGTCACCCAGGCTGGAGTGCAATGGCACAATCTCAGTTCACTGCAACCTCCGCCTCCTGGGTTCAAGCGATTCTCCTGCCTCAGCCTCCTGAGTAGCTGGGATTACAGGGACCCGCCACCACACCCAGCTAAGTTTTTTGTATTTTTAGTAGAGATGGGGTTTCATCATGTTGGCCAGGGTGGTCTTGAACTCCTGACCTCAGGTGATCCACCTGCTTTGGCCTCCCAAAGTGCAGGGATTACAGGTGTGAGCCACCATGCCCGGCCTAATTTTTGTATTTTTAATACAGACGAGATTTCACCATGTTGGCCAGTCTGGTCTCAAATTCCTGACCTCAGGTGATCCACCCAACTCGGCCTCCCAAAGTGCTGGGATGACAGGCTTTGGAAACACTGTTCCCTCCTCTTGCCCCTTCAAGCCTTTGTATGGTAATGGTTTCTCACCATTGCTAGACCCCAACTGCCTATCATCCCATGTTAGTTCCTTAATCCTGACCTAATCTCTTAAATTGTCCCTTTATTAAAATCTTTCCAGTTAAATTTTTTTTGAGTGTATGTGATATTGTGAAATATATATCTGGTCTTCATCTTCCTTTTCTGACGTATAGCTCCTAAAATCCTTGGAATCTTGGGAGAGATTGTGTCTTTTGTATGCTAATGAGATAACTGGTGGCTGGGGGCCTCTAGACAGCCTCTGGATGGGAGCTAGTCAGCAGAAGAACCAGCCACATGGTTAGAGAGTTGGAACATTCTCTAACATTCTGTAGTGGTGGGGAGTCCCACCCACTCCCCACCTCTGGGTAGGGGAAGAGGGGTTGAAACTTGAGTTGATAAACCAATGGCTGATGATGTAATCAATTATACTTAGGTACTGATACTTCCATTAAAAACCCGAAAGGACTAAGTTGGGGTGGGGGCTTCTGGATAGCTGAAAACATGGAGGTTCTGGAGGAGGGTGCCCAGAGAGGGCATGGAAGCTCCACACCTTTTTTCCCCCATACCTCACTCTATGCATCCCTTTCATCTGGCTGTTTATCTGTCCTTTGTAATATCCTTTATAATAAATGGGTAAGCATAAGTAAGTGTTTCCCTGACTTCTGTGAGCCGCTGTAGCAAATTAATTGAACCCCAGGTGGGTTGTGGAAACCCTTATTTATAGCTGGTCAGTCAGAAGCATAGGCCACACTCTGTGCTTGCAATTGGTATCTGAAGTAGGGGGGCAGTCTTGTGGAATTGAACCCTCAACTTGTGGGATCTGATGCTACCTCCAGGTAAATGATGTCAGAATTGAACTGAATTAGGGGACACCCATCTGGTGTCCACTGAGGAACTGTCTGCCAGATAATTTCTTGGTGGGGAGAAATCCCCACACACTTATGGGTACCCAGAGGTCACAGAAGTATTGAGTGGTGAGAGGGAGTAGAGAGTAGGGAAACATGGTTTTCCCTGTATCCTTGGAGTGTGCTATCTGTTTCCTGCCAGGGTCCTCACTGATATAATTGGCAGTACCAGGACATAGATTCCCAAAATGGGATTCTAGGATTGGCTTGCCCTTGATGAGGGCATGGATAGTCTCTGTGGTTGGAAAAAGAAGACACAAGTAATCTGGAGCACGTAGGAGCATCACAGTCACTTAGACTATCACTCGTGAGGCATGGATGAAATGTTGGAAGTCAAGACATTAGGAGATAAAGTACCTGAGGCACTTACTTACTATGGTCACAAATGATGATTGCAAATGGTGATTACTATATTGTTACTATAGTACTATATTGAGGCCAGAACCTCACTGGCCATTTCTGATTGTGCTAGTAAAATTCCAATAAAAAAGATAAGGTTAGGCCAGGCACAGTGGCTCACGCCTGTAATCCCAACATTTTGGGAGGCTGAGGGGGGCAGATCACTTGAGGTCAGGAGTTTGAGACCAGCTTGACCAACATGGCGAAACCCTGTCTCTACTAAAAATACAAAAATTAGCCAGGCACGCTGGCGAGTGCCTGTAATCCCAGCTACTCAGGGGGCTGAGGCAGGAGAATCGCTTTAACCTGGGAGACAGAAGTTGCAGTGTGCAGAGATCATGCCATTGCACTCCAGGCTGGCGACAGAGCAAGACTCCATCTCAAAAAAAAAAAAAAAAAAAAAAAAAAAGTTTAGACCAGGAACTTCTAACTCAAATGGAAGTCTTAAGGAATGTTTATCGTATGTGGCCACATGACAGATATGGCTGAGGATCAGATCCAAGACCCGAGTGTCTTGGATTCATGTCTGAGTGATGATGCCCTTATCCTGGAATAAAGGCACTGTTGGGAAGGCATAGGACTCTGAAACTTGGAATGGTGACATTTGAGCAGAGATGAACAAAGCTGAGAACTTTGGACCTTCGAATCCCCCTGAATCTTCCTTGGTGGCAGAAGATAATTCCCCCTTCCCCTGTAAACCATGAAGGATCCAACCTTCCCTTCCGTTAGATAATAACTCTCTGGCAAAAGGCATGCCTTTTTCCCTCAGGACCCACCCTGACCAGCCCTCAGAGTCTCCAGGCCCATAGCAAGTTTAATCCTAACATTGTCTGGACAGGAAAGTACAGGATATGCTCCAAGAGCAAGAGCGTAGGTGCTGGGAAATTTGCAGGAACTTGTCAACTTGTCCTGGGAGAATCCCAGGAACCAGTGAGGACAAATTTATTGATATAGGTGTTCTCATGTAGGATTTGGGTATCATTGTGTTAATATTAACTGAGCACCTGGGAGTTGTGTTAATATTCTGTTGGGTTGATTCCTGGAAGCCTGGATTTGACAGTGGCCTGTGATCAGTGAGGCTGAGGTGCTAGAACCTCGCTGGCCTGTTGTAGAACTCCTCAAACTTTAATGTGTGCATGATTCGCCTAGGAGAATCTTATTAAACTGTAGATTCTATTCAGTAGGTCTGTAGTGAAGCCCAGGATGTTTCATGTTTCACATTCACAAATTTTTTTTTTTTGAGGTGGAGTCTTGCTCTGTCACCCAGGCTGGAGTGCAATGGCACGATCTCTGCTCACTGCGACCTCCACCTCCCGGGTTCAAGCGATTCTCTTGCCTCAGCCTCCCAAGTAGCTGGGATTACAGGCACACACCATCATGCCCGGCTGACTTTTGTATTTTTAGTAGAGATGGGGTTTCATCATGTTGGCCAGGCTGGTCTTGAACTCCTGACCTCAGACGATCCACCTGCCTCGGCCTCCCAAAGTACTGGGATTACAGGCCTGAGCCACCGCACCCAGCCTTCACGTTTCACAAACTTTTAAATGATGCTGATGCTGTGGTCCTTGGACTATACCTTGAATAGTAAAGTAGAGGAAGAGGTTCAAAGGTTAGAAATAAATGTTGAAATTACCTATTTTGTACACCTCCGAGGGGCCCAGAAAGATTCTTCTTCAAGGCACAAGAACACATTAGTGAGGGGAACGCCAACTCTTTGAAAAGCACTGTCTGGCTTCTTTAATAGGCTAGACATGAGGTTGTGAGATGCTCTCTTGGGACTGGGCAGCCTTATTTCAAGGTGAATGATGGAATTCTTGCGTGGTAGAGGACAGATGTTACCACCTAACCATGAGTGATAAGGTGAGTGAAATTACTATGAAATCTGTAGGGATGAGTGGTAATCATGTGCTTTGCCCCATAGGAATATGTGGTGGTAGCTAATTAATCATGGTGTTCCTAGTAATGAAATAGATGGACAGCTTACTAATGTTCTACTCGACCCATACAAGTGGAAAAATTCTAGACCTTGTAAACAGAAACTTGATTTTCAGGTTATATTAAGGATTTACAGTCTTACCCAGTTTTTGACTTAAGCCAGTTTCCCAGAACTGAATCCTCTTGATTGGGTGGGGGGCTGGGGGATCCTGGATCTCTTTCACAGGCGGATTCTATAAATCTTCCTCCTAGTCAGTGTTTTTCAAGATGTGGTGAAATTTCCAGGCTATGGAGATGGGGACAAGCTGAAAAATAGTCATCTAGGGCATAACGTTCCAGAGCATTTTGGGTTTTAGAGGCAATATATACTGTATTTATATGTACTACTGCAAAATGTACTGCAAAATGTACTACTGCAAAATGGCTGGATTATTGCATAAAGGCTCATAAAGATGACAGTTTGTTTTTGTTGTTCTTTTTTGAGACGGAGTTTCACTCTTGTTTGCCCAGGCTGGAGTGCAATCGCGCGATCTCGGCTCCCAGGTTCAAGTGGTTCTCCTGCCTCAGCCTCCTGAGTAGCTAGGACTGCGGGCATGCACCACCACACCTGGCTAATTTTGTCTTTTTAGTAGAGATGGGGTTTCTTCATGTTGGTTAGGCTGGTCTTGAACTCCTGACCTCCAGTGATCCACCTGCCTCGGCCTCCCAAAGTGCTGGGATTACAGGTGTGAGCCACCGTGCCCAGCCAAAGCCGATAGTTTTGAATGAGGTCCAGGCTCCAGGGAAAGTTGCCCTGCTGCTCTGGCTGAATGACCCACAAATCCAGTGAACTTCATGTCGTCTGTGGCAGATAAGGGTGTGCTGTAGGAGCCCTAGTAGGAGAGTTAAAGCAAAGAATCTTAGTGTAGTGGAGTAAGGCCATGCTTCTTCTGCTAACAGTTCTTTTCTATTTGAAAAGCAGCTCTTGATAGGCCTTGGGGCCCTGGTCTAAAACTCAGATTATAGTTCATCCAGTGACAACGTGACCTAAGGGTGCTATCTAAGCAAATCATATAGTTGGATGTGCACAGCAGCATTCATTATGAAATGAATTGTATATATGAGACCAGACCTTAGAAGTTTCAGAAGGTATGAATAAAGCATGGCCAGATGGCTTGGACTCCTACTTGTGTTGTTTTCTGCTTCTTCTTCTGATCACACTTACAGCTTCATGGAGATGTTCTCTACAAACAGTTAACAGAGGATCTGTAAGGTATGCTGGCATTAGCTGGAAGAGACAGCTGATTACAGCCCCAACCAGGGATGGTCCTGAAATACAGTGGTTAAGGGAAGTCCTCTCAGTGGGCAGAATTTGGGGCAGTACATTTAGTGTACACTTTGCCTAGAAGAAGAGATGGTCTGAGGTTTGGAGCTATACTAATTCATGTGCAGTGGCTGCCTGCAACAACCCTGCTCTCACCTCTGTAAGTGGTCCCTTCACTAAATTCTTTTCCATTAACCCTTTTTGAGCATGCCATTTGTTTCCTGCCAAGATCCTAAATGACACAATCGTATAGTGCAAAGCTGGCGGAGAGGTTTTAATTCAATTTCAATACCATCTGCCTGGAATGCCTGTTGGGAAGGACCCTGAGAATCAGCAGGAAAGGGTGAAATAATGAAATAATAATAAACAAGGCATCTGTTACACATTCATTCAATAAATATTTATTGAGGGCCTCCTATGTGCCAGACACCGTTCTTGGCACTGAGATACAGCAGTAAGCACAACAGGTACACGTTCCTGCTCTTGCAGAGTTGTTATGCTAATGAAAGAGACAAACAATAAGCAAACAAGAAAAATCTATACTATCTCAGATGGCAATAAGTGCTATGAAGAAAAATAAAGAAGGCAAGAGGGATAGGGAGTATTGAGGGAGGGGGTTATTTTAAATAAGGCAGTCAGGAAAACCTTTACTAATAACATTTGAGCAGAGAGCTGACCTGATGAAGGTGAGGGAGAAATCCATGCAGAGGTCTGTGGGAAGATGTTCTGGGTAGAGAAAACAGCAAGGGCAAAGAGTCAAGAGTGTATCTGAGGAATAGCAAGGAGGCCAAAAGGGGAGGGTGGTAGGAGATATACAGTCAGATAATAACAGGGGCCAGATAACACAGGGTTTTGTAGGCCACTGTTATATTCCGCGGAGTGAGATGGGGAGCTATTGGAAGGTATTGAACAAGTATGATGTGACATAAACTCGCTCTAGCTGTTGAATGGAGAGTAGATCAAACTGGTGCAAGAATGGAAGCAGGGAGACCAGGGTGGAGGCCGTTGCAACAATCCAGGGAGGAGATGATGGTGCATGGAGTTGGTGAGAAGTGCTCAGATTCTGGAAACAAAGTAGAGCCAATAGACTTTGCTGAGGGGTTCAGCATAGGATATGAGAGAAAGAAGAGGAGAGAATACTGCAAAATTTTTGACTTGAGAAACTTGGATATAATTTTAGTTAACAAGATGAGGATGATTGAAGAGGAGTGGGTTTGTGGGGAGATCAGGACCCTGGTATAGACTTAAGTTGAAGCTGCATGTTGGGCATATTAATGGCAATGTTAAGTAGGTAGCTGGGATGAGTCTGGAGTTCAGGGAAGAGATTCTAGCTGAAGACACACATTTGGGAGTAAATGGATGGTATTTAAAGGTATGAGACAATGAGGTCACCAAGAGAGTGAGTGTAGATAGAAGAGGTCCAAGTTCTAAGTCCTGGACCTCTCCAACATGAACAGATCAGGAAGAGAAACAGGAATCAGGGAAGGAGGTGGCAGTCAGGGTGTTCCGAAGGTACCCACTATCATGGCAAAAAGGGAAAGGACACAGGCCCGGTGGGTGAAGTGTTTAAGGCACCTACCCACAGCTGTTGGTTTAGATAATCCAATGGGGGTGGGGGACTGGAGGTCAGGGAGGTGTTTGAAACAGTTTCTGACCACAGGTACAGAGGCATCAGCGCTACGTGCTTCGCCTTGTTCACCCTCTTCCCAGCCAAGTCGTTTATACAGGGTTCTTGGTTCAGCCTGAGCCCTGGGAATCTTGTTCCAGCTCAGGGCAGATCAACCCATTCAGCCCAGCCTAGCCTCATCCTTTTTTCAAGGAGCCTGCCCAACTTTCGTGCTCCAGGTCTGGCCAAATCCCCGCCCCAGGGGTAGGAGATCCTGAATGCGCGCGTACTAGCCATTGGGGCGGGGGAGTCAACCAAGTTCGTGGTGGGGGTCGGGGTGGGTGAATGACTGTAGGGAGAGGACCCTGACTAGATGGTTAGTGTATGTCGCATGCATGAATGTGCGTATCCCGAACTGTGTCTGTGGGGCTCTGGGCGACCGGGGCATGTGTGCGGATGTGTGTCCGCGCCCGTGAGCGTGCCCATGCATCTCCCCTCCTGGGCCTGCAGGGGGCGCCCCGAGCCTGGGAAGGGAGGCTCTGGAGTGGGGCGCGGCTGCGGCAGAGGGGTGGGCGCATGCGGCTATGACCCTGCGAGCTCCTCAGAGAGGCTGCGGTGAGCGGGCGTCCGAAGTCCCTGGGCCTGGAACAGCCTCTGGCGCCCTCCCGGCTCCCTGGCCCTGCCGTCCCTGGGGTCCCCGAGCGCGGGCCGGGCGTATGGAGGGGAGGCTCGGGCTGTGGGTGGTGCCTGCGCATCCGATGACCTGGGCCGACAGTTACCCCGGGCCAGGACACCGCCGTCCGGCCAAACCCCTGCCACCCAGGCCCCCGAGCCTCGGGGGTCCTCTGCGGGGCCGGCCCAGCCCGGTGGCCGGGGGAAGGCCCGTGTTTGTCGGCGAATATGAAGCGTTTATCTTTCCCTCCCACGCCCCAAATAGTCCCGATTTACCCAGAGCCCAAGGTGTCCAATGTTGAAGTCTTGAAATAATTACTGTTTGGCTTAAAGGCTGAAGGAGGGTTCACATCACCTCTGGCACTTCGCTCGCACCCGATAGATATCTTACACCACTCATTACGGGGCCAACGCTAAGAAAGGTTTCCTTATTCCAAGGAAATATATTAGGCGCGAGGCTGGGGCTGGAGGATGAAGGGCTATAGCCTGACATGGGCGGAAAAGGAACTTGTCTTGCCCATAAGTGGACACAGGGAAACGCGCAACCTTTGGCCTAGAATGAGACACATGTGAGAACAAATCGTAAAAATAATTGAAAACAAATTGGTCCTAGAAAGATGAAGGAAATGAGAATGGAAAATTCAACCCCTACTCCTGTTTTCCTGTAGCAGACAGAGGACTGCTGCCTCCTGGTGGCCGAGCGGGGCAGTGAGCGCCTCCCAGCAGGCGGAGGCTCACACAGCGCAGGGGATACTCCGAGCAGAAGCTGGCGCTGGCTGCTTAGGCCTTCACAAGTGGTGTTCAGTTATTCTCTTAATATTGGATTGAAATTTATTATTACCACAACCCATGATTCTAAAGCAAAAGTCTCAAAGAATATGGTAACAGACTTTCTCTGGGGTGTTTTAGTTTGCTGCCTACTGAGAAATGGTTGTCTTGAAGAAAACAGAGCTTTCAGCTTCTTGACATAGCAATAGACGTAGGTCACCAAGGTCACAAGGTCATACAATTCCCCTTAAAGTAGGCACTACTAGAAGAATTACAAATATAGGCCTGGCACAGTGGCTCTTGCCTGTAATCCCAGCACTTTGGGAGGATGAGCCTGGAGGACCCCTTGAGGCCAAGAGTTGGAGACTGCAGTGAGCTATTACTGCACCACTGCACTCCAGCCTGGGCAACAGAGTAAGACCCTGTCTCAAAAAAAGAATTACAAATATAGGCGTTAGAAAAAAAGAGAGTTGGCAATTTCAGCATCCATAAAAATGGTAATCCAGCCCAAGACTGATGGCAAAGGATAGAAACGTTGATGACTTTAACAAAACAGCATTATTTTGTCCCCAGATACAAGGAGAAGTAACGCCTGGATGTGAGAAAGAAAAAGAACTTCACAAAGGATACCAGCTGAAGCTTAAGACATATTTCACAGGTAAGCGATTATAGCTGGGAAACAAATTAATGTCACCTTTCATAGACAACAAGTGACAGACCCCACCCCTCTGACTCCCACTAGGTCATTTGGCATGGTAGAGGATACCTAGTGTGTCATTCTGGTAGCCCCATAATTTAAATTTTTTTTTTTGAGACGGAGTCTTGCTCTGTTGCCCAGGCTGGAGCGCAATGGTGTGACCTCGGCTCACAGCAACCTCCTGGGTTCAAGCAATTCTCCTGCCTCAGCCTCCCGAATAGCTGGGATTACAAGCACCCACCACCATGCCTGGCTAATTTCTGTATTTTTAGTACAGATGGAGTTTCACCATGTTGGCCAGGCTGGTTTCGAACACCTGACCTCAGGTGATCCACCCGCCTCGGCCTCCCAAAGTGCTGGGATTACAGGCATGAGCCACTGCCCCCAGCCCATTATTTTTAATTTTTAAAAGAAAGGTATCAAAAGAAAGAACCCGACAGTTGTTGGTAATCACAGCCCTCTAAAAGGATATCATTAATAAGTAGGAACTGTGGCCAGCCAAAGTGTGGCCCACGTATCCTGAAGGGAGGGGTTCTTAAGAAATCTGATTGCTTACTCTTTAAGAGTTTTTTTGTAGGCTACTTTGCCTATGGAGTAACCATTCTTTTATTCCTCTACTTTCTTAATAAACTTGCTTTCACTTAAAAAAAAGTTTCTTGTAATAAAATGTAGAGACAGGGCCTTGCCATGTTGTTCAGTCTGATCTCAAACTCTTGGGCTTAAGCCGTTCTCCTACCTCTGCCTCCCAAAGTGCTGAGATTACAGGTGTGTGCCACCGCACCTGGCCAACTGCTTACTTTGGAATTGGTTTCAGGTTTATAGGACTAACTGAGGCTTGTTTGTTTTTCACTGCAGCCTCGAACTCCTGAGTTCAAGAGATCCTCCCACCTCAGCCTCCCAAAGTGCTGGGATTACAGGCATGAGCCACGGTTCCTGGCCTGAGATCTATTAGCTCTAATTTTTTGCTTTTTAAAGGTGGGGTATTGCTCCACTATGATCGGCTATGGTGTGATCATAGCTCACTGCAGCCTCGAACTCCTAGGCAATCAAGTGATCCTCCCACCTCAGCCTCCAAGTGGCTAGGACAATAGGCCTGTGCCACCGTGCCTGGCTAATTTTTTCTTTTTTTTTGTAGAGACAGGGGTCTTGCTTCGTTGCCCAGGCTGGTCTCAAACTCCTGGCTTCAAGCCATCTGCCCACCTCAGCCTCCCAAAGTGCTGGGATTATAGGCGTGAGCTGCCATGCCCAGCTAGCTCTAATTCTTTACTAGTCCCACCTATCCTCTATATCTGTATCAAAGAAGCCCTTAAAATATTGACAAGGAAGGAGTGAACTGGGAGAAGCAGGAGGAGATTCTGAGGCAACACTGACAAGTGGGAGTCAGCCCATGATTTCATTAGTGTGTGTGTGTGTATGTTATCATTTCGTGGAAGAGATAGTGGTGAAATTATTTAAAAACATGGTATGGCCAGGCACAGTGGCTCACGCCTGTAATCCCAGCACTTTGGGAGGCCAAGGTGGGAGGATCCCTTGAGCTCAGGAGTTTTAAGACCAGCCTGGGCAACATAATGAGACCTCGTCTCTACAAAAAATGAACAAAATTAGCTGGGCGTGGTGGTGTGTGCCTGTAGTCCTACCTACTCAGGAGGCTGAGGTGGGAGGATTGCTTGAGCCCAGGAGGTTGAGGCTGCAGTGAGCTGAGATTGCGCCACTCACTTCAGCCTGGGTGACAGAGCAAGACCCTATCTCAAAAAAGGAGCAAATAAAAACAACAAAAATACATGGTATTAGTAATTTTCTGGATGACACTGAGGAGGACTCATTGTTAGAACATAGTGATAACTCACTTTTAAAGCAATAAATTGCTTCTGTGGTTCTGTGATAAAGAAAAGTCAGGATTCCAGGGATTAAAATGAGTTTTCATGCTTAAGGAATGAAGATTTTGTAGATTTTAGAGATAATTCATCTTTAGGATTTTTTTTTCTTTTACATCTCTAGTAGAAGTCATTGTTTCCCTGTTGGATACTGGCATATGAATATTCAGTAAATATGAATTTTTACTGTATTCACGAATAAGACATTAGAAATCCTTCATATTTATAATTTGATTTTATGCTTTGTATCTATTTTTATTGAAATATTTACGTGTCTCAGCAGTAGGCTTTTGGAAAGTTACCTTTATCTCCTCTCCCATTTGGGCTCTTGTGGGTTTATGCTTTTATTTTATTTTTAAAATTAATTTATTTACTTTGAGACAGGGTCTCTCACTTTTTAGCCCAGGCTATATGGCTCCCAGGCTCAAGTGATCCTCCCACCTCAGCCTCCTGAGTAGCTGGGACCATAGGCACATGCCACTACACCAGCTACTTTTTTTATTTTTTGTACAGACGAGGTCTCATTGTGTTGCCCAGATTGGTCTCAAACTCCTGAGCTGAAGTGAGCGTCTTGGCCTCCCAAAGTGTTGGGATAACAGGCGTAAGCCACTGTGCCTGGCCTTGGTTTATGCCTTTACACGCATACATGCACCAAAAAAATTTACTGTAGTTTTAGTCGGGGCTCAGTGAGAAGTGAAAATAAAGGCATGTAATTAATTTTCCATCCCTACCCTGAACTCCGATTTGTTTTTAAATTTAATGGTGTTGATCTTTAATGATTTACATTTTATGGTTTTATGACTTGTTTAAGAAACTCTTTTTGGCCAAGCAGAGTGGCTCATGGCTGTAATCCCAGCACTTTGGGAGGCTGAGGCGGGTGGAGCGCTTGAGCCCAGGAGTTCAAGACCAGCTTGGGCAATATAGTGAGACCTGGTCTCCATTTTATTAAAAAAAAAAGTTATTTTATACCTCGAAGTTATAACCACATTCACCTATATTTTCTTCTACGTGTATCTTAAACATTATGTTTTGAATCCATCTCATATGATGAATAATTTGAAAGGCAATGTCAAGATAGAGGTATTTTAAAAAGGGAAGGGCATTAGAACCTTTAAGAAAAACAAAAAGATGAGTGACAAAGGAAAAGTGCACTACTTTTGTCTGCAGAGAACATTTATATAGTCAAAATAATGTAATATGTGATAATACATATTATGTAATAGTAATCCACAATAATATAAACTGTAATTATGATCTAAATATGGTAATATAATCATGATCTAAATATCATGGTATGACTATATTTAGAGGATGCAGTGACAGGAGAGGAGAGTTGGCAAGAGAGTTAAATCTTCACTTTTTATAGTAGGAAGTTATCTGGTAATGTTTAAAATAGGTAAATCAAGAAACAGAGGTATAGGCAAAGTACTTAGACATATGGCACTAAGAAATAGCATAGGAGTTAAAGTTGTAGGAAATGATGTTATTCAGAATAAACCTTTTGGTACTTTTGGATATATATTTTAACTGTGAGTGTGTATTATGTGATATTTTTTGAATTATGCATCAAGAGAATAAGAGAGAAAAGAGAAAGAACAGGACAATGTTGTCAAAGATGAAGGCAGACAAGGAGAGTGGCCAGTCATGATCTGATGGAATAAATAGTATATTGCATGCTTACTCAGAGCAGGGCTTGAGGCAAATACCAGGCATGCAGGTGTGGCAGGAGAATTTAGTGAAATAGAGAGTTTTGATTTTTCTGCCTATGTTTTTCTTTTCACTATAGAGTAGGCAAGAGTTTTGGCAGGGCTGGGAGTGATGTCCTGATGTCAAAGGGAGCCTGATGTCAAAGGCCTTTTGTAAATGTCTTACATCAGGGGAAAATGCCAGGCATAGAGGCTCACACCTGTAATCCCAGCAACTTGGAGCCTGAGGCAGGAGGATCCCTTGAGCCCAGGAGTTTGAGGTTACAGTGAGCTATGATCCTACCTTTGCACTCCAGCCTGGACTACAAAGCAAGCCTTAAAAAAAAAAGTCTTAAAAAAAAAAAAAAGTAAACTTGTAAACTTGGGGAAGAGGTTATGCCCTGGAGGGGCTGAGGAGAGGGAGACAATTGTTTAGGACTGCGAAGGGATTAGTGTGTACATCCAGCCAGAGTGGGCACTGGGCTCTAATTTCTGTCTGTGATGGGGCAAGTGACAGGACTGTTGAGTAGATGGCTTCGGGGGTATCTGGGGAGGTCAAGTCCAAGCCCAGAGGCTGTCATATCTGAATTCTTATGTCTCAAATGTGGAGTCTAGGACTTGAAGAGATATACCTGCTGGAACCACAGGGGTCAGAACACTCACTGGCGAGACTGATGTCCAATGATAGGATGGTGTAGGAGGCAGGTAGGAGGCCTCCCTTGGGCCTTGAGGTTTCTGTGACCTTTGCATAACCCTTGGCAGGTGGGATCCCACAAGAGTGCCTGATGTTGAATTTCTCATCAGCACTCTAGTGCAGTAGCTTGGAGTAGGAATTAAGTTCATTTAAGGAACATTTCAAAAGTAGTATTTCTTGCATATCTGAGTTTATAGATTAATTTCACACCTGCTGCCCTAGGACAGGTAGGGGAGAGGCCCTGTCTTCACCTGCTGCAAGAGGAGCAGACAAGCCAATACTTGAGGATGTTAGGATAGGTGGTAAGTGCTGTGGCATACTCAGGCTCCTACGGAAGGAAAAGTTGATGGAGCAGCCACTTCTAGCTTCTGAGGTTCCTACCTTTCTTCTTCTTCTTCTTCTTCTTTTTTTTTCTTTTCCTGAAATGGAGTCTTGCTCTTGTCGCCCAGACTGGAGTGCAATGGCACAATCGATCTTACCTCACTGCAACCTCCGCCTCCTGGGTTCAAGTGATTCTCCTTCCTCAGCCTCCCGAGTAGCTGGGATTACAGGCGCCCGCCACAATGCCCGGCTAATTTTTGTATTTTTAGTAGAGACGGGGTTTCACCATGTTGGCCAGGCTGGTCAGGAACTCCTGACCTCATGATCCGCCTGCCTTGGCCTCCCAAAGTGCTGGGATTACAGGCGTGAGCCACCGCGCCCGGCCTTGAGGTTCCTACCTTTCTTGCCCTTCCCCAGGATCTGTTCCCTTCTTTCTCACATTGTCTGGCCCAATCTGATGGCTTCTACTCTCCCCGCCTGGAGGTGAGTTGGGGAATAGAAGGGTCTTCACTCTGGGGAGGAAGAGGTAGAGGAGAGCCATCTGAGGCCTTCCAGGAGAGGAGACTGATTCACACCTGAATCGTGGGGTTCTGAAAACCTGCCCCAGGAGACTTATTCCTTGACTTCAGAGGGTTAAATGGGCTAAAGCAGTCTGGATCCCAGCCAGGAAAGAAAGGAGGGAAAAAAAAGGGAGGAGGTTTTTCCATCTGGAAGGAGGCTGAGCGAGTCCAGGGGCCCAGATAGGAATAGAAGGAGAGCACAACAGCCCCATTAAACAAAGAGGAGAGGTCGAGGCCCGAGCTTCACTGAATAGGGCTGAAGCAAGTCCCCTTGGGTCTTTGCCTCCCAGGGGCTCTCTCAGGGCTGGAACTGTGCTAGGGCAGGTTTCAATATAACTTGTGTTTGTCTGTGTTATAGATGGGCCCAAGCCACAGCTTCCCTCCTAGGGACCCTTCCAAAGAACCACTTGGAGGGTCTCATTGAATAGTTCCCAGGGAAAGGAGAGGAAGCCTCTGGGATATCTGGGGAAAGGTCTGAAGGTCATGGAAAAGATCCGAAGGTCACTCCTGGAGTTAGTGCAGGACAGAATCAGGGTCTCAGAGGTCTGCAGAGCTGTTGGGGGTGTGTGCTCCATGTCCACCATCTCTCCATTGGCAGGATGCCTCAGAAGACTGGGTCCTACCCTGTCCTTCAGCCTCCCTTTAACTGCTCAGGGGTGCAGGCACCTGAGAGGCAAGGAAACTCTTGGGGTAGATGGGAACATAGCATTTGTCAGCCTGAGCTTTCGGCTCAGAGTGTGTGACCCCACCCTGTAGGAACCTTGGCATCTCGGTGGACATAAACACATGGGAACAAGTACTTGGGTGGGAAGACAGAACAGCTTTTTATTCAGTTAGGTATAAATCATATTTACAAGGAAGAGGTGGGGTGTACTGGGGAGCCGTATCAGGTCCAGGGTCCTGATGATTCTCCTTCGAGGGGACAGTCCTGCTGCCTCCTCTCATGCTCCCTGGGAGACTCTCCCTCCTCGGTCTCTCTGGACCTGGCCTGCTGTGGGCAGCTCAGCCATGCAGGGTAGAGCTGGGAATGCAGATGGGGTGGTTAAAGCAGGAGAAAGAGTGTGGCAAGGCCAGCATGGGGTGGCTGCTCCAGGGCCCCTGAGCATAGCCTCCTTCTTGCATCTTGGGTTCAGGCTTCAAGCCCTGGTGAGGCTGGTGGGGTCTCCAGGGCTCCAGGCTGCTCACTGGGCTATGGCCCTTTAGGGGTCTGTGACCGCTCAGTCCTGTGAGGGCAGAAGAGGGGTGTGAGGGGCTGACTGAGGCTCCCCTTTACCCACATCCCTCAGGTTCCTCACCTCTTGCAGCCTTTGGAGCCCTTTCCTTTCTTGCCAGTCTTGGAGGCCCCCCTGTCCTTCCTGCAGCCCTGGGCTGGTTTCTGTGGGGATGGTGTCTTGTCCAGATGCTGCATCAGCTGCTGCACCCAGAGCTCCTTTGGGTCTGCACATAGCTCTGCCTGAGAGCGCTTGCGGGGCAAGAACCTGCGGGTGGGGGCTAGTAAGCCTTCTTAGTCTTGCCCACCAAGCCCTCCCCACCCCGTCACCAGCCAGTACCCACCCCTTTGTGTCCACTCACAGGATAGCTGGGATGGAGCAGCCTAAGCTTGGTTCCTGCTTCCGGTAGCTGCGGACAACCTTGGCGGGAATCTTCCTTTGGCTGTACTTGAGGCAACAGTCCTGAGCCCCTCCATCACTGCCTGCAGGGTGGGATTCACAGGGAGCCAGGGGCTGCTGGCAAGCTCCTACCCAGGCCTCTTGATCCCCTTAGCCCCATGCAAGGCCCCTCCCTGCCTTGGTACCTTGGGTCCTGGGGATGCCAAAGGCCAGAACCAGGATAAGGAGGCTCAGAGCCAGTGACTGAGCCATGTCTGTGGTAGAGGGTGAGTAAGAGGCCAGAGCTGAAGGTGAGGTGGGCAGCTGCAAGTTGGGGGTCTGTGCGTGGGCTGGGATTGGCCTGCTATTTATGTAGCTAGACACTTTCACTTCCCTTAACTTATCCCCACTCCTTTTCCTTCCTGAAAGCTGGATTTGCTGGCACCCAGCCCCACTTATCTCAAACTAAATGGACAGTCCTCAGCTGCCAAATTTTATGTCCTCATTAGTTGAATATGTCTGGGCCTGAGCCTTCCTTCTATTCCCAGCTACTGCTTTCATGCAGGCCTCACTGCCTCTCCCCTGGAACACCATGACTGTCTCCTCACTACGCTCCAGGATCCATACCCTTCTCCTCCTTCCAGCAAATCTGATTATTAAATTGTAAGAGTTCTTTTTTTTTTTTTTTTTTTTTGAGACAGGGTCTAACTCTGTCACCCAGGCTGGAGTGCAGTGGTTGATCTTGGTTCACTGAAATCTCCGCCTCCTGGGCTCGAGTGATCCTCCCACCTCAACCTCCCCAGGAGCTGAGACTACAGGCAAGCACCATTGCGCCTGGCTGATTTTTCTATTTTTTTTTTATAGAGACGAGGTTTCACGATGTCTAGCCCAGGCTAGTCTTGAGCTCCTGGGCTCAAATGATCTGCCTGCCTCAGCCTCTTGAGGAGCTGGGACCACAGGCACATGCCACTACGTCCGGCTACTGTTTTCATTTTTCATTTTTATTTTTTCTAGAGATGAGGTCTTGCTATGTTGCCCAGTCTGGTCTTGAACTCCTGGGCTCAAGCGATCCTCCTGCCTTGGCCTCCCAAAGTGCTGGAATTATAGGTATGAGCGACTGCACCTGGTCTGTAGCATAACCATTTTGATTCCCCTTTGCTTTCCTTTTCTATATATTTTGTAGTTATTTTCCTAATGGATACCTTGGTAATTATAATTAACATTCTAAACTGATAACAACCTAGTTTGAATAATACCAACTTAGTTTCAATAGTATATAAACATTTTGCTCGTATACATTTTAGTCCCTTCTTTATATTGTTATTGTCACAGATTACATCTTTATACATTGTGTTCCCATTGACATAGATTTATAATTATTGTTTAATGCATTTTCCTTTTAAATTATATAGAAAAAAGTGGAGCTACAAACTAAAAATACAATACTAGCTTTTATCTTTTTTTTTTTTTTTTTGACACAGGGTCTCGCTTTGTCACCCAGGCTGGAGTGTGGTGGCACAATCTCAGCTCACAGCAGCCTCGACCTCCTGGGCTCAAGTGATCCTTCCACCTCAGTCTCCTGAGTAGTGGGGCCACCATGCCTGGCTAATTTTTGTATTTTTTGTAGACACGAGGTCTCACTATGTTGCCCAGGCTAGTCTCGAACGCCTGACCTCAAGCAATTCACCTGCCTTGGCCTCCCAAAGTAATGGGATTACAAGTGTGAACGAGCATACCTGGCAATGTGGTTACTTTTTTTTTTTTTTTTTTGAGACAGAGTCTCACTCTTTCGCCCAGGCTGGAGTGCAGTGGCGCGATCTTGGCTCACTGCAACCTCCACCCTCCGGGTTCAAGCCATTCTCCTGCCTCAGCCTCCCGAGTAACTGGGATTATGGGCACCTGTCACCACATCCAGCTAATTTTTCTATTTTTTGTAGAGATGGGGTTTCACCATGTTGGCCTGGTTGGTCTCAAACTCCTGACCTCAAATGATCCGCTCACCTTGGCCTCCCAAAGTGCTGGGATTACAGACATGAGCCACTGCGCCCAGCCTGCTATGTTGTTATGTTTATCAGAGATCTTTGTTTCTTTGTGTGGCTGTGAGTTATTATTTTTTGTCCTTTTGTTTCATTCTGAAGGTCTTCCTTTAGCATTTCTTTGTTTGTTTGTTTGTTTTTTCTTTCTCCCGTTAGCTTTTCTTGTGGGCAGGTCTACTATTAATGAACTTCCTAAGTTTTGTTTATCTGGAAATGTCTTATTTCTCCTTAATTCTTGCAGCATAGTTTTGCTGGATATATATAATTCTTGTTTGACTTTTTTTTTTCTTCAGTCTTTAAATATATCCCCCATTGTCTTTTGGCCTCCCATGGTTTCTGAAATCAGCTAGTAATCTTATTGAGAATCTCTTGTACATAATGAGTTACTTCTCTCTTGCTGCTTTTAAAATCTTTGGGTTTCAACAATTTGACTATAATTTGTCTTGGTGTGGATCTCTGAGTTTATCCTTCTTAGAGTTTGTGAACTTCTTGGGTATGTATATTCATGCTTTTCATCAGATTTCAGATGTTTTGTCATTATTTCTTCAATTTTTTTAATGCCCTGTTCCCTCTATTCTCCTCCTGAGACTCCTGTGATGAGGTACATTTGATGGTATCCCTGAGGCTCGTTTATTTTTCTTCTCATACTTGATAATTTTAATTGTCTTATCATCAAGAATACTGATCCTTTTTTTTTCTGCTTAAATTAGTTGTTGATTGCCCCTAGTGAATTGTACATTTCAGTTATTGTATTTTTGCTTCCAGAATTTCTGCTTGAGTCCTTTTTTTCTTTTTACTAATTTCCATCTCTTTATTGATAGCTTCATTTTGTTCATACACCATTTTTCAGATTTCCCTTAACTCTTTGCCCATGGTTTTCTTCAGCTCTTTGAGCATATTTAAGACAGTTATTTTTTTTTTCCAAAAGGGCCATTATTTCCCAATTTAATTTGAGGTCATAATAAAACAAGCAACAAAGCAGTATTTGAGATTTCAGCTTCTCACCCTTATCATCAAACCTCCCATCATCAATATTTATTGAGCATTTACAGTAAGACAGTTAAAGTCTTCATCTACTATGTCCAATATCTGGGCTTCCTCAGGGATAGTCTCTGTCAAATTCCTTTCTTCCTGTGAATGGGCCATACTTTCCTATTTCTTTGTATTAGTAATTTTTTGTTGATAACTGGGCATTCTGAATATTACAGTGTGGTATCTTTAGAGATTCAATTTTTTCACTCCTTAGGGATTGCTGATATACACTTGTTGAGAACTCTGCCATCAATTTGTGGTGACTTTTTCAAACTGTTTTTTGCAAAGTGTGTATTCTTTGTTTTGTGGGGTTACTGAAATTTCTGTTTATGACCTGACAAAGGATTCTCTTCCTTCCCTGCAAAAAGATTCTGTCCCTTTAAATCTTCTGATATATGTGGCTCAGGAAGATCCTGAAGCCCAAGAGGGCTGAAACAAAGCAAGCCTGTCCCTTAGGGAACCAGAAGACAAACCCAAATGCAAAACCCCTCATTTTTGGAGGACAGGGTTCCCCCTGCCCACTCAGTGACCACCCAGCTACTTCAGGAATGTGGGCTGCTATCCCCACTGTGTTGGTTGGTAGCTAGTGCATGCATTATGCTCTCTTCTGAAAGACCAGCAACCTCTCCCTTCATCAAGTACCACCCCCCCCTGCTTGTTATAAGTGTCCAATCGGGCTCCAGACTTCTGAAAGAGTCGATTCCAATTGCTCTTTCCACCTCAATAGTTGCTTTGGTGGAGGGACCAACCCCTATAACTTCTTACTCTGCCATTTTGTATGATGTTTTTTCTGTAGTTTAATTTTTAACATTTTAAAATCTTTTATCCATTTGGAGTTTATTATGGTATATGATGTGTGAGGGTTATTGGGTCATACCTTAGAATCTATATTTAAAACTGGATTGGGACCTTAGAGTTGTAATCCTCACGTCAGAGCTGGAGAATCCATCTGGTTTCCAGAGTGCTAAACTCAGCAGCAAGCTCCTTACATCTTGTTTTTTGAAGGATGGCTTATGACAGGATAGGGAAACCATAGGAAGAGGAGGAAACGAGTGTCAGGAGAGATGTAGTCAGGACAGCCATGGCCAGAGACAGAAATATTGGGTTGCTCTTGGGGAAGGATGGGATGCAGAAGGCATGGGGTTGAAGATGGAGGTACTGTTGGGAGGGGGATAAAGAGGTGGTGTTTCATTCCAAGGTCCACAGAGTAGAGGGGCTGGAATTTGGTGGCCTAGAGGAGAAATAATTGAGCTCTTGAGTCTGAGATTTTCAGACTTAAGAGACCTTAAGGCTGAGACCTTAAGCAGGGCAGGGAGTGACTCTGTTGGCAAGAAGCTGGTGTTCCTGGAACAAGACTAGGCAAAAACAAGGAGATAAGATTTCTTGGATCTTTTACCTGGTCTAGAGGCAGATCCTGGAACCAGAAAGTTTTAAATTCCCAGCTCCCTGGTTTCCCCACCTGCCTAATGGGAGTGACTAAGAAAGTAGTGAGCAGCCTGTCTCTGAAGAATTCTCAGACAGATAGAATAGCATGGGCTTGGGAGGGGGCATGCAGATAATTCCGAAGTCATATTATATTAGTTTGCTTCCAAACTTGGCTGCACTTCAGAATCACCTGGGTGACTTTTTAAAAACAGAATTAGAAGCAACACGCCAGACCGCCTTAAATAGAATCTCAGAATAGAGCCAACGAATGTGTATTTTTACCAAGTTCTGCAGGTAATTCTAAGCATTTGGTGGGGTGGGGCTGGGAGAGCCACTTGGGCCTATTCTGCTCCCCATCCCACACTCTAGATTGACACAGAGCCGGTGAAAGGGAACAAAGTTGGTCTGGGGAAAGGAAAGCTGGAGTGATGCCCCCGCTACCTCCCCTGGAGGAGGAGACTTTCTGGCCTGGCACAGATTGTAGAAAAAAAGGGGAGATGGCAGGGAAGAGGAGGGGGCTGTACCTTTTTCTTTCCTAAAAGCTTAGGCTTGCTTTCTCTCCAAGATACCTGCCTGTCTCCCTTACCCTTATTCATGCCATGAAAGAAGCTTCTTGTTGTGTCAGATGGTGTGCACAACCCCCTAGGTCCCATCTCTGCCTGGTCTTCCTAGATGCAGGAATCTAGGTTGATTAGGCATCAACCCTAAGCCCCTGCCTGTGAACTTGAGCCTGCAGTGGTACAGCAGTCTCAGGGAGATGTTACATCCTGGAGATATTGAGGTCTGTCTGCTTGGTGCTGGAGCTTAGAATCAAGGTTAGGAGCCCTAAGGGAAATGAAGGAAGCAGTAGGGGCTTTTCTGGAGGTGGAAACCTGGCTGGACAAAATCCAGCGCAGAAAACAGCTGCCCTGAGAGTGAGGATGGGATAGCGAGTCCCTACCCCGTCTCCAGTCTGTGAGTGGACCTGGTGGCAGGGGTGGTGATAGGGAGGCACTGAAGCAGGGTAGAAGAGAGTGAGGAGCTCAGATGATGAGAGAGCCATTACCCTTTTCTGGGACCCCAAGTCTTCTGAGCCATTCCTCTGCCCTCAGCTGCTGGCCTGGGCTTATTGTACCCCACAGCCCCACTTGAACTGTAAGCTGGGTTTGGGGATTTGGAGCCTGCAGCTTTGACCCAAGCTCCTCTCAGTCCTCAGACCAGGCTGGATGCAGAGCTTGGGGAAGGGGACACAAAGACTCAGATGGCTGCACATCCGAGATGTGGGTTTCCACCTACAGTTCCAGTCCTCTGGGTGAAGATGTTGGCTTGGTGAGCTCCTGAGAGAAACTGGCTACTTTGTGACAACCTCTGGGATGGCCTAGGTGCAGAGGAGTGCTTCACTGGTACCTGGGGTGAAGGATAAAGGAGGTACACATGGCTGATTTCAGCCCTACCCGTGATGATGAATTCACCAGACTGAGATCCTGGGAGGGGGAGAGGAAGTGTGCTTATTCACACCTACCTCAGCAGGCCCACTACCTCTCTAGGACAGGCACCTGGAGTAGACATCCTAGGTGTGGGTGTTGCAAGAGTCTGGAAATCCCCTAATTGGAAAGGGCCACATTCCCTTCAGTCTCAGGCCCGTTTGCTCTTGCCTGGTGGGGTTTCCAGGGCAGCAGATGCTCCCAGCTTGGCAGGCAAGAGCCAGGGAGGGGTATGGCGGGAATTTCAGCTCAAGGGCTAGGCAAGTCCTGGAATAGGATTGGGGTGGGCTGGGGCCCATGGGCCTGTATATCCAACAAGGGTCAAAGGGCCTGGGTGCATTGCTGCTCCTGGGTTCTCAGCGGAGCATTGAGCCCTCTAGAAATAAGATGCCCTGTGGACTGTGCAGCCGTTACTGAAGGAGCTACTCAGTTTCTCGGAGTCATAAGTGTGCAAAATGTGTGTGTCTAGTGTAGTTGCATGCATTCATCAATGTGTAGCTCTACCAAGGGTTAGGGTTAGAGTTAGGATTATGCTTAGAACAGCATTGATGTTGTGGTTCCAAATTGGATAGGGCTGGAATCATGGTGATGTTAAAGTAGGATTTGGAATTGGGTGTGCGGTTCCTGTTGATAGAAACAGGCGTATCTCAGATGAGGATTGTGTTAGGGTTGGAGTAGGGCACTGCTTGCATTTAGGATTTGGATTAAGAGTGAGGAGATCTTAACCTAAATCCTAAATGATCTTAATCCGAGGAGATAAATTTTGTGTTGGAGGTTGCTTTTAAGTTTTCTCTCTCTCCTTTTTTGTTTTGTTTTGCTTTGTTTTGTTTTGTTTTGTTTTGTTTTGTTTTGTTTTGTTGAGACAGGGTCTAACTCTTGTCACCCAGGCTGGAGTGCAGTGGTGCAATCTCAGTTCACAGCAACCTCAGCTTCCCAGACTCAAGCTATTCTCCAGCCTCAGCCTCCTGAGTAGCTGGGACTACTGATGTGACCCACCATGCCCAGCTGTTTTATTTTATTTTATTTTATTTTTGTACATTTTTTTTTGTAGAAAGGGGGTTTCACCATATTGCCCAGGCTGGTCTCCAACTCTTGAGCTCAAAGCGATCTGCCCACCTCAGCCTTCCAAAGTACTGGGATTACAGGTGTGAGTCACTGCACCCGGCCTGGTTTTAAGCTTTCAAGCTAGTCTGGAGAGGGACTTACGCTTCTGCATAACGTGTGGTATTGATCTGATGTAGATGACAAGTCGTTGGCTGTTTTCCAGGACCTCCACAGGTGAGGGGCACAGAGTGGCCCCTGCAGCTATGATCCAGCTAGAGGAGGGAGGCATTCAGCTCCTGGGGAGAGGGCAGATCAGTTTTCTATCTCAAACTTATTTGGCCATGTAAACATTTTTGGATCACACCCACCAGCATTATCTGTCTGGGTACAGTTGTTCCCAGAGTCTTATTTGAAAAACTATGGTTTAGAGTTTTCTTTGGGAATGGGGTTGGAGTTGGGTTTAGAGGTATGGTCAATAAGATTGGGATTGTGGTTAACATGAAGTTTAGGCTAGAGCTACATATGAGATCATGTTTTGTGTAAGGGTTTTCTAACTGGGGAACCAGGACCTGGTTCTTCATGGTTTCCTGAGGATAATGTGGACTAAGTGTGTCTACGTGGTTTATTCTTCCCTTGTGTCTGCTATGTCAAAGAGTCTGAGAGTCAAGACCCTTCAAGGATGGAGCCAGCAGTAAATTGGGGGCCCTCGGGGAGATGGGTGTGTAGGTGAAGGATGAGGCTGCTGAAGAGGGCAGTGGGCTCTCTTCCTGACCCTGACATTCTTTAAGAGCACAGCCACATTGTTGAGACCAGGGGTATGCACGTGAATCCAAAGCTATCCTATTAAAGGACAAGCAATAGGACAGAAACGACAAACCAGAATTTAAAGGAGAGATGAACCTGGTCTGAGGTGGCCTAGAGGATTTATGGAGGAGAGGGTCTTTGCAGGATGGATTTGGACTGCATTTGTATCTGTGGGTCTGTGAGATAGGTTCTGTGTGCAAACCTGTCTTTGTGTCTGCATGTGTGTTTGTGCCCGTGTCTGCTCAGGCATGTCTGATGCAGGGTGTTCATGGGTCCATGTGAGTTTGTCTTCCTTGACGTGTTTGTCCTTACTCTGAACTAGTTTCTGAGTGGCATGGTTGACTTTTGTCTTTTTCTGTATGTACCTGTGTGGTGGGATGTCTGTGTCCATGTGTCTTTGACTGTGTGTATGTGATTCTTCCCTGGCCCCTTACTGTATCTTCCACCTCCCCTGACATACCCCAGCTGCTGGTACTATTTACCGCAAGGAGGGCTTCCCTTCCCGCCGTCTGGATTCCCATGGGTCAGTCTGCCTGCCCAGGGACCTGCCCCTGTGGCCTTTGTAGCAGGCCTGACCTTGGAAGTGACACATTCTGGAAATCCCCTAATATGCTACTTGCCTAGCCACTAGCTGAGTGTTTATAGTGGAGGAGAGGGACAAGGCAGAAAAGGGGGGCAGTTGGCAGCACTCACCCCTCCTTCTGGAAACTGGATCTCACTGGCCCCTTCCCAGGCCCCCCTCTCCCTCCCCATGCTCTCTCAGGGTCCTGGCCTCACTGTCTCTGGGCCTGAGAATGCACAGACCTCTGCAAGACTGGTCAGCCCTGTGAGGCATCTGGTCCTTTGTGTCCCCAAGCACTTTACATGCCTGCTTTGTGCTTACCTCTCATATTCCCACCTGAGCTCAAGGAAGTCCTTCCTTCTCTTCTGTCCCGGCAGAGGACACAGGGGCTATTCTGGCCCTTCCATCTATGGTAGGCCTGGCCTAGACCATGGGCTCCAGAGGCCAGGTAGAGTATTCAGCCCTGGTTAGCTGGTTAAGCAGCAGAGGCCCAGCCACCTCCCACATGGTGCAGGAAGCAGTGTCTCCATGGAGTCTATTCCTGTGTTCATCCTGTGTGCCTTGCCTTCCCTGCCTGGGCTGCAGTGAGCAGGTACAGAAGTGAAGCAGCCATGGTCCCTGCCCTCAACAACTCAGTGTTGAACACAAGTGATGTTGTGGAGAAGCCACCCTCCTCCCACTGCTGGTGGTCGGTTTCCTGAAATTCCCCCCAGCCAATTCTGAAGTGCCCTTCTGGAAAGCCCAAGAGAAGAGCTCTAGAAGGTCGGGGCCATTCACCATGACATGATGTTACCTGAGTGTGCCAGAGGTGAACCCAAAGATCCCAAGCAAGCACTGATGTATTCCTAGCATCTACCCCCAAACCTGAAGTAGTAAATTTTCTTTTTTCTTTTTTGAGATGGAGTCTGCCTCTGTCACCCAGGCTGGAGTGCAGTGGCACAATCTTGATCTTGGGTCACTGCAACTTCTGCCTCCTGGATTCAAGTGATTTTCCTCCTTCAGCCTCCTGAGAAGCTGGGATTAGAGGTGCACACTACCATGCCCGGCTAATTTTTGTAGTTTTAATAGAGACAGGGGTTTCACTACGTTGGCCAGATTGGTCTTGAACTTCTGACCTCAAGTGATCCACCCGCCTCGGCCTTCCAAAGTGTTGGGATTATAGGCGGGAGCCACAGCGCCTGGCCTGAAGTAGTAAATTCTTGAGTTTGTACTCTACATGTGAATTTTGCTTCTTGCCTCTCTTCACCCTGGGGAAGATAGAAGGTGGGGTTGTGCTGGGGTTATGGGATGGGATGAGCAAAGCTTCATCTGCCATCAGCATCCTGCATGAATCATAGGCTCTGACCCTGACTTTGCTTAGCTCTCAACTTTGCTGAGAACTCAGAATCCTGAAGGTATCAGTTCCAGCTCATCTTTGCCCCCAGTTCTGTCATGGGACTTTAGTTAGCAGCATGAGCCCATGCTGGCCTCAGGCAGGTGGGAGCCTGTAGGGAACCATGGGAGGGACCTGCTCCACCCTAAACCAGGATGTATGCACGCTAACCCCTGGCTTCCTACCTGATGCTGCTGTGACCCTCCTGAGTCAATTCCCTTTATTCTGGGCCTCCCTCTGTTCTAGCTGTGTGGCTGCCTGCCCCACTCCCACCAGGCAGGGAGGATGTGCCTGTCACAAGACCTCCTTTGATCTTTGGGGATGCTTTAGGAAAACATCTGTTGAATGTTGGTTCAGCAGGCCTGAACCTTGTGCTTCTCCATCCTGGAGACCATCCATGGGGTGGGCCCCCATCCCTTAGGCACAGAATCAGCATTCAGAGCAGGGACATATCCATGTTTCTTCCCATCCTGCCTCTTCTGTATCCAAGCAGTGGACACACTGTGCTAAATGCTGGGGTCCCATCAGAGGAAGCAAGTCCTGCCACCTCCTCCTCCTAGTGATGAGATGGTGAGTGATCCTGGGTTTCCTTAGGAACCAGGGGCATCCCACTGTCCCTCAAAACATGTCATAAAGAAGTCACAGCACTTCCTGCCCTTTTTCCAGCTCTTGGCTCCTCTGTGGTAGGTCAGAAGGGGAATGCAGAGGTGCCACCTCCTGAGGGATAATAGCTGTCCAAAATCGATGTCCCTTCCATCTTCTCAGGGCAGCTTCTTTGTCTTCCTGCTTCCCAATCCTCTCATCCCACCCATATAACCTCCCTGGTCCCTCACCTCACTGAGCACTAGGATGCCATCTCTGCCCTGTTTCTCCATCTCCAGCCTCATGCTCTTGTGCAGTCTCCATGCATTTAGAGCTTTCTCTGTGAGCTCTCCTGCTGGTACAGTGTTCCAAGAGCACCTGCTGCACAGATATCAGCAGCAGCTTTGATCACCTTTTCACCCACCTATGTACTCACAACCAACTGCTTGGGACCTAACAGAAACTTTCCATGGTAACTTCCAGAATCTTTCTCCACCTCCAGCTTTCCCGCTTTGGTTCTCCATACGGTTCCCCCTTCCCACAGACATGGTCCCTTCCCAGGTCCTCACTCATCCCTCTGGGTCTTTGCCCACATTCCCTTATATGTGGAGGAATCCTTTCTTCTAATCCATGAAGTCCTCCCTCATTAACTCTACCTTCTCTCTACCACCAGTGAAGTTCTGTATTTTTAGCCAAAGCCAGCCTGTCAACTTGGGGACTTGCTCCCATTCCTTCACTTCTGAACCACAACATTGTTCCAGCAGTTCTCCCCTTGAGCTCCTGCATCATTAATTTATCCATCTCCACGGGATGTTTTCCATTAACATCCACCATGCTATGTCTCCAGTCTTTTTTGAAAAGCCATTTTGGGTTCTAATGCCTCACATTTCTGTATCTTTATTTGAACAGACCTCTTTGAGGAGTTTATATTACCCTTTCTAACACTAATTGCTGTCTTTCCATTCTCTCTCTCTCTCTCTCTCTCGATGGAGTTTTGCTCTTGTCGCCCAGGCTGGAATGCAATGGCACAGTCTGGGCTCACTGCAACCTCCACCTCCTGGGTTCAAGTGATTCTCCTCAGCCTCCTGAGTAGCTGGGATTACAGGTGCGCACCACCACGCCCAGATAATTTTTGTATTTTTACTAGAGACAGAGTTTCACCATGTTGGCCAGGCTGGTCTCGAACTCTTGACCTCAGGTGATCCACCCGCCTCGGCCTCCCAAAGTGCCGGGATTACAGGTGTGAGCCACTGTGCCCAGCCGTCCACTCTCTCTTGAATCCACTCCAGTCACACCTTCATCTCCATCATTCACCTGAGGCTGCTCCTGTTAAGGTCATGAATGATCTCTGTGTGGCTAAATCTAACATGCCTCATCTTAATTGGCTGACTGGCAACTTTTCATGCAGTTGATCTCTCCTTGAAAAACTTTTTTGTTTGGCTTCTAGTATTCCACACTCATCTTGTTTTCCTTCCATCTCACTGGCCACTGCTTGTCAGTTTCCTCTGTTTACTAGTCCCTCCTTTACTTTCCAGTTTCTTAACATAGAAGAGTCTCAGGGCCCACTCCTTAGATGTCTCCATTTACACTTAGTTGTTTGGTGTGTTATCCAGTTGCATGATTTTTTCTTTCTCACTCTCTCTGTATTATCTGAAGCCAGGACCCTCCCTGAGGACCATCAGGCTTCTGTGTTGAGGATAAACTGTTGGTTGAATGGTCTCAGAATGAAATGGGGAGGTTAGTTATGATGCTACTGGAGTGATGGTAGCAGTAGAGAGGGTGAGAAGTGGGCATTTTCTCGATGCATGCTTGAAGGTAGAGAGAACAGGATTTACTGTGGGTTAGGAAAAAAATCAAGGATAACACCATTGTTTTTGTCCTAAATAACTGGAAAGATGGAGCTGCCATTCACTGAAGTGAGAAATATCGTGAATACAGTGGGTTTGGTATGTGTGACTGAGTGGTGGTGAAGGGTAGAAAACCAGTTCATTTATTTTTGTATGGTTTGAGATGAATATTGGACTTCTAAGTTTATAATTTGACTGGACAATTTGGGAGTAATAGACTGTCGACCCCATGGGATCATGAGCTCCACTGGGTCAAGGCCTGTGTCATGTTCATTGATGTGTTTTGCATAGTTCTTGGCACGTAATAAACACTCAGATATTTAATTGTTGAAAACAAGATGCTTCTCAAAGTAATTTTTATTATGGGTTCCTCCTCACCAGCTGATTGCTTCCTCCTGTGGCACTACCACACACCTCATAGCCCCATTACAATGATCAATGCTTTGTCTGTCTCCACAGCCCTGACTTTGGATTCAACTAATGTAAGGTCTTACTATGCATTAGCCACTCTCCTAGGCCCTGGAGTTATGGGACAGTGGAAAATATTCTGGTGGGATGGATGGTAAATGTTCAGAAATCAAGCATGACCTTTAACTTCAGTGCACTCTAGATAAAAGCTTTTCTTCTTTGATGTGGAATGGTGACCCATCTGAAAGGTAAGTTAAAGCTCCTTCCCTAGACAGGAAGGACTTTTTAGCCTCCCTCACACCTTCCCTTAACACAATACAGCAGAGACAAGGAGCAGACAGACAATGTATTGCTGAGAAATATAGAGTGTATTTCTAGTGGCATCTGTCCCACCTGCACATTTATGGAAATGACAATACTGGTCCTCTGGAGGGCTGCAGCAGTTGGGGAGCCTATAAACTCTTTTTCATGGCTCTGCATGTTCTCCTTGAGCGGACCAATATTTCTATCTGAGGTGAGGGTCAGGAGCTAGGTTGGGTGCCCTGGTTTGGTGGCACAAGCCTCTCGAGGACAGTGACGAGGGCAGTGGCGGGGGTAGCTCAGGGCTGAGGCAGAGCCAGGTTGTCTGGAGTGTAGCCAGAGCTTATCGTCTAGGGATTGGGGACCATCCAAGAAGGCTGGGCCCACCAGCTTCTGAGCAGGACGAGATTGGGCCCTGGAGCAACCTGTTGGCTTCTCCGTCTTACTTCTCCCCACAGGGCTCTTGGCTGGAGCCAGGCTCTTCGCAACATTTTCTTTTCTGGTTTTGGCCACCTTCGCAGCGGCTGAGAACATGGAGTCCTCATGCCCTTTACCTTTTGTCTTGGGGTTAATATGCTGCAGAAAACATTTAATTTTATTTCTGAAGCTAGACTCTGGAAGGCTGGGCTTCTTTTGAGCATGGGCTGGCGTCACCAGCCCATGCAAAACCTGGCCTTGCAAAGTTTGGCCCTGCAAAGGCTTAGCCTGAGTTGGTTGGCTCAGGAAAGGCTGACCCTGTGAAGCCTGGGGCAACACAGTCTGGGCATTCTCAGGAATTGTCGCTGGTTCAAGGATGACAGTTAGCTTGGTTTGACTGTCTTGCAGGTCCTTCTCAGACTCTTTCTCCCCAGGGACTCGTGGAGGTAGCTGTGGGAGCTTAAGCTGAGGGTGATGCTGGGGGCTGTGTTGACAGGGATCAGCAAGATGAAAGCTACGGCTCCATCGCCAGGACCCTCGGGGTGTCTTGTTTGGAAGCATCCCTGCTGGCCTCTGGTCTTCAGCAGGGCGTCTCTCTTCTCTGGTTGAGGAGCACCCAAACCCCGCATCCCCTTCTCTGTGGTCCCTGGCTGCTTTGGTTTCCTCTGGGTCCTCTCTGTTTCCTGCTAGCATGGGGACATGGGCTGGGTCCTTGCTCTTGCCAGGGCTTTGAGGCTCAGGGCCCCAGAGTTCCTCCAGGCTGGGTTTGTTCACATTGGCCTCTACCTGAACACAAAGCATGTGGGCCTCTGTCATGTCCCCACTGGGTTGTGAGATCTTGGAGACTGAGTGGGCAGAACCCTGGGGTACAGCTTTGGAATTGGATTGCTTTTGGTTCTGCTGCACTGCCTTCAAGTCATTGGCCAGCTGTTCTTTAAGGTGAACCCCTTCTGGATTAGGGGCAGGAAGAGTGTCTGGTAGGATGGGCAGTTCCTGGAGCAATGTCTCCCCTTGGTGGTTTAGACTTTCAAGAGACTTCTGTGTGCATATGTTCTCTGGTGCTGCAACAGTTTGTTCCCTGGACTTCCTTGCCCTAATGGGAATTCCCCATTGTATCTCTAGGACCTTTTTTCTCAGGTGGAAGTTTAGTTTGGTCAAGATATGTGTCTGGAGTGAGTGGGGGCTAGTAGGATGTGTCTGGCTTTCTAGAGGCAGTGTCTCCATTGTTCCTTTTACTGGCACTGCAGGCTGGAACTCTTTTGCAATGTCTGTACAACTCTCACTGTTGCCTTGAGGGCATGGCCCAAGACTTATACACTGTTCTTCAAATGAAACCATCTGAATCAGAGGCTCTGCTGGGATTTCCACGGGACTAGGCACCATCTCTGTGATGACAGATTGGCTAGTGACTGCCGGGGCCAGGGCCCTGGGGAGCGCCACATAATACAGAGCAGGCAGCCCTGACAGGAAGGCCAGATGCTTGTGCCGTAAAGTTGTCTCCAGTTTCTCAATGGCTTCCACAGACAAGACTCGGAGCAGCTTAGGGTGTTCAGTGACAGTACCTGGTAAAGCCTGTTGCTGCTGATCAAGGGCCGTTGGCATCCAGGGCATAACTTTGTGATGCAGGTCTGGGTCACTTGCTGTCTGCAGTTCCAGGAACTGGCTTTCTGGAATGCAGGGAAAAGGAGCCACTGCCAGGACCCCAGAAATTCTGCAGTCCCAGGACCTATGTACACAGGCGGGGATCTTGCCCTGGTGGATTTGTCCACATTTGGAGTTGATGTGGTTCTGCAGTATTGCCTTGACCTGAGTTAACAAGTGTGGCCTGGGGATGGACACTGGGGCCGCAATGGGTGACAGCACATCGCAAGCCCCGTTGGCCTCTAGGGCTACAGGCTGGGAGATGCTCACCTTGGCCAGGGCTGTGCTGCTGCAGGACACAGTCTGCTGGTCAGTGGAGGTAAGGAGCAACTGGATGGACTGCTGGATCTTCTGAGGCAGGCCCCAGCGATGGTGAATCGACTGTTTCTGGATGTGGAATTCCAGCAGCTTCCGGGCATGCTCCGGGAAGAAGAGTAGTTCCCTGGTGAGCACTGAGATGGACTTCCCTGTCTGGGAAGCTGTCGTGGTCTCAGGAGACTGAGCTTTGCTACAGGGCTCATGCTGCATGAGGCACTGGGTGTGCTGAGACCTCTGGAGGGCAGCTGGCCAGCCCCACTGAAGCTGGAGTTGCCTCTGTAGCAGGTGCCACTCCAAGGCTTCATACTCAGCCAGAGTCAGAAATGGGACATTGATCTGAGCTCGTTGATGGTCAGATGGAGACACCCAATTTGGGGAAAGTGGGGAAGAGGGTGGGGCTGACTGGGGTGAAGTTTTAGGGAGCAGTTGGGGGAAGGAGAGCTCATTGAAGAGAAAAGGATCCTTCAAGGGGGGCTTGGGCACATTTTCAATCTTGGGAAGGCCTTGAGATCCCGTGAAAGTGGCAACCAGGGACTCACTGTGCAGAGAAGGGAGCCCACAGAATAGCTGGCTGTATTTCTGCTGGAGATCACTCCCTGAGTCATTATCTTGTCCCCCAGACTGTGGATGGGGGCCACTTAGGGCTTGAAGGGCTGGAGAGGGCAAGGCTAGAGCCATAGGGTTTGGACTTTGCTGACAGTGGTGTCTTTGTTCTGGGTTCATTGTGGACCATTCAGAAACCCAGAAGGTCTGGATGGGCTGGCCAGCCACACATGAATACCAGGTCTGGAGGGAAATGGTCTCAAATCTGTGAAGAGAGACCTGAGGAGTATTCTTCAGGTTGAAAGAAACTGGCTGGTCATTTCCAGGTTGGTAATACAATGGTGGGTTTGGCATAAGCTGCCTCAGGGACTCCTCCACACGCCTTGGGAGCCCCCACCTCTGGAAATGCATCCATTTTTTAACATGTACCTCAAGAAGCCTCAGCACTTCAGGACTGAGAAATGGCAGGTGGGCAGGGAGGACCATATGCAAGGCTATTGGATGCATCCGGTTCAGGGTTTCTGGGTTCAGGGACAGCAAGGAGACCTGGGAATTCAAGTGATGCTGGCCTTGGTTTCCCTGGACAAGGCTGGGGTTGCTCTGCATCATCTCCTCCTGGTTCAGTGGAGCCCTTGGCTTCTCAAGCCTTGAAGAAGCTATGGTGTTTGGGCCCCGGAGCACATCTGGCACTTGAAATTCCTGCCCTAGCTGGAGGTGATCAGCCCAGTAATCTTGTATGCCATCTGCATACGTTGACTGGGCAGCTGACTGGGTTAAAGATTTCTGATCTGTTAATTGTGACAGTGTTGGGGTTACAGATGACAGTGAAAGCTCTCTGGTGTGCCAGGAATGAAACTCCAGACTCTGATCTAAAGACATACTAGACGTAGACAGCATCTCTAGGCAAGAGGAGCCCTGCAATGGCCCCGATAAAGTCAGGGAGATCTGGTTGTTCTCACCCACCAGCAATTGCTGAATCTCCAGAGCCACAGAATTGCAGATTTGGCAGCAGGGATCTGCACACAGGATTCGCCGCACACTTCCCTCCAGAGGAAGCCAGCCCTGGCTAGGAAGGGAAACACGGCAAAATTAACGATGGGGTGACATCTGCCTTCTTGGAAGAGTGTGGGCTGGAGTGGGCACTCTCCTTTCCCAGTCCTGAAAACCCTGGGGCCTATACCATCTTGTTGTCTACCTGTCTGCTTTCCTTGCTAAGAAAATGCCATTTGGCAAGGTGTGGTGGGCTGGGCTGATGGTCTGGAGCTTGTTGGGCAAGGCCTCAGACAACCCATGGGAGGGCATGGCCCTCAGAGAGGGCTGGGAGTTGGAGTCAGTTCTCTGTTGACCTTGTTGAAAAGCTGAACTAGGAGAATGGAGCTAGGCAGTTAGCTGATGGGGCATCACCAGGAACATCACCAGTTAGAACCCAGACCAGTCTTATTTGAGGCTAAGAAATCCAAAGCCTGTATTCAGTACTTCCAAGCTGTAGAAAATGAGGTCCTTGTGGGACTCCTGCATTCTGGGGTATTTGGTACCCCTAATGTTATACCCAGTATCTCTTCGGAACCAGTCCTGTTCTCTAGAGCTCTTAAGGAGAGGATAATATAATAGACTCCTATCTAAGGAGTGTCCCAAGTACTGGCCTCACTGAAGACAGAACCGGAGGAGGTCATGTCAGCAGAGTCTAGCCAGAGTCAGGTATTTTCCCATGAAAGGGTATAGCTTTATTCCCTTGAAAGAGTATAAAGAGAATAAGACAAGGATGACTTCCTTATTCAAAACCCATTCTCTTAACTGGGTAACTTATCTCATGGCTGAGTGCAGCTCCATGTAATATGTTTTATGAATTATACACTAGTAAAATCCTGAATCGTAGAACTGCTGTTACCCTAGCACAGAACTGAACTGGGCGGCTCATCTCTCCTGAGACATGTGAACCCCACTCTTCCCTGGCAACCCTCTCAACCAGTGTCCCTGCTTCCACTGTGTATGTCTCCCTCCCAGCCATTATCTTTCTCCTTAGTCCTGCCCCAGGCCAAGCCAAGAAATCATCATAGGCCAGGCTGGTTGTTGATAGAGTGCAAAGAGCAATAGATCACCTTTTAATGATGGAGAGCAGCTTCTGTGGCTTCTCAGCTTCTTCCCGGGAACGTCTCCTAGCTGAGGAACGGGGAGACAGTGTTATATGGCATGGGATAATTTCATAGGCATCCTATAGGAAGCTGAATAGTAAGGCCTTTGACTTTCATCAAGAAAAGACTACAGTCCTGAAAAGTCCGTACTCTAAGGCATGTCTGAGTACAGCATCGCTGTAACACAATGTCCCATATCTAATTTCATTTGATTTTTACAACCACGATGTGATTGAGGCAGGATTGTCAGTGTTTTGCTCATTTTGTCTATAAGAATGAGAGATGAAATGACTTCCACAGGGTCATAAAACTAGTAAGTTATACAATTAAGAACATCTGCTCTACTTTCTTAATTCTTCATTTCCAGGGCATTGAGGTACAGGATTTTGGAACATTCTCAAGTTATGATTTCCCACCCATGGAAATTTCAGTCTGGGGAACTGGAGTCTTCAGTGGCAGAGCACCTGGCTCTTGGCTCCAGAGGTCACAGAGGGACAGGATTCATGGGAAACACCCACAGTGGAAGGGAGTCAGAGGAGAGATTGGGACTTTACCTGTTGATGCTGCATCTCTAGCTCTTTGCCTGACTTTTTGGTGACACTTAGAAGACAAAAACATTAGAATGTGAAGCTGGGACACCATTTTCTTCCTGATGTCCAAAATGAGACAAAACTTATATACATTTTCCACTCGCTTTCTATATATCTATCTGTATTTTATACACTCTCCTGGACTTCCTTTGCCTATTCCACATTTTACCCCATTTTCCTTCTCTGCTTATTTTGGATTCACTTGGAGGCTTTTCCAAATTCTATACCTCCCATCTGATTCACAGAGAAGTCCTGCTGGATGCTGAGGATGACACAGGAGGAAAAGCAGAACAGACGAAAGGGTAAATGGTTCTAACAACCAAAGGACTTCTGCTTACAAAGCCCACCAACCAGAAAAATCCCCCATATTCAGAGATCTTCCGAGATCCAGCAAGATAGACTTCATATTATCTAGTTCTCAATCCAAGCCAAATAGAGAGGTTCTTGGCTTTTCAATCAGAGTATGTTGCGGGAAGGGCCTGGTAAGGAATTATAGTCTCTGAGAAGAAAAGTATTACACAAAGGTAACTGAAAGTATGCTATAAAAATTCTGGGGTGGGGATTATAAGGGAGCACGCTAAGAACTTATAGGCTTCTTATCTGAGGCTTAATTAGTTCAGTTGGGATCACAGCCCTACCCGGCAGCAGCTCCTTTTAGGTTCTGAACTCAATTCATGGTGGCTCCTTTTCACTTGCCAGATAATTACAATAACGATGAAGATGGAGCCATAGATGTATAAGGGATATCCAACTTCCCACAGAACAAAAGTAGGGCTCAACATGGTCTAAACTTCATTAGCATGAGATCAGCCATCCCTCTATCTCAGAATTCAGGGTTCTGGTGCCTAATGACTCCCAGTGCTAGGCCTTGTCATGTCCACCTCACAGAGGACGGAACTAGGCCACCAGACTGCATCACAAAGCCCTCCTGTTTCATAAGGTACATGTAGTAGGGAAGCTCATGTGGTGATTCAGTCTGTAGATGAGGGTGTTTTGAGCCTGGGACTGAAGGTGCCACAAGCAGTGTCTATTTCCTAGTCTGTCTTCACTTTCCACTCCCTATACCAGCCTGATGTCTCGGCTCTCTCCTTCACAACTGTATGGTCACCTGTCCTCAGAAAACTGAGTGCTTTGGCACAGGTGTCACCTCATAAGAAGGGGTGGATAGGCCAGAGGAACCTCCACTAACTCTCCCACTAGTTTTGGTAATATACCTGAGAAACACACATGAATTTAGGGAGGGCGGAGTCTGGTTATGGCTTGGAAATGGAGATCTTTGATGTTTTAGGCAATGGGTGATTGGTAACAGAGGTGCACGAAGGGGACCATGGCTGATGTGGTAGGGTGGTAGGGAGAGGCCAAGGTGGTTGTACGTATCTGGTCTGTGTGGCCTCAAGCTTGCAGATGGGTTGGGAGAGACTGTAAATGCTACCTTCCATGGAGGCACATTCATGCTTAGGGAGATGAATGCCTGCAGAGATGGGTTAGTGGCCGCTTCTGACTGTGGGTCACAAGTGACTAGTTGCTGTTCATGGTTGGATGTATGCTGTTTGCCTGAGGATGTTTTTTTTGTTTGTTTGTTTATTTTTCTCAAATCCGGATTTTGTAAATTTTTAGGCAGGGCATGTGTTTTCCAATTCAGCTTCAGGACCCATTACTTCCATAGCCAGACTATTGATTTACCTGCCTAGCTTTTGTAGATATTGTGATATGCCACCAACACCTCAGTATTCCTGAATTTCCTTGAGAGAGTTCTGCTCTGGTAATGGTGGTCTCAGGCCAAGAAACCTTTGGGCTGAAAATCTCTGAAGAGGCTTTGGTCCTTCCTCAGTATCCAGCCCACCCAGCAGATGTGGTAAGCACCCAATATGTGCTCAGCCCTAAGCTGGGGAGTGTTGAGGATACAAAGACATTTGAGCCGCATTGGCTTTCTGCTTTCAAGATACTTAAAAATGTAGTTTCAAAGACAAGACTAATTCATACAAAGCAAGAGCCAACAATCACTACAAATAGACTTATATACTCATTTGTAAGGCTCTGGCCACAAACATTCCATTTCAGAAAAGAGAAATCATAGTGAGGATCATGGTCATCAGAGAGGGCTCCTGGGTAGTCGAAGTTAAGTTTGACAGTGCAGGTTGTGGGTAAAAGGACTCTTCCTGGTGGGAGAAAAACTTACCAGCTCATGCTGAAACTAGGGAATGGGCCATGGAGTTCATTTGGCAATAAGAAATGCAGTGTATCTCTAGGAGAATATAGAAGGGTGGACTGGAGAGCAACTGTGAGAAGGATTGGAGGATCAGGATAGAGGCCTCTTGATGGAGGGAGGGCCTTTGTATCTATTTTATTTCAATCCCTAAGACTATTTTTTTTAAAGTAAGTATACTTACACATGTCACAAACTTTAAAAGGCAGAAGAGGTGTATAGCTGTCTCTTTCTCATCCCTGTCTCCTCCTATTTTTCTTCCTCATGTATCTCTCTTTTAAAAAATGTTTTATTTTTATTTTGTATGGGTACATAGTAGGTGTATCTATTTATGGGGTACGTGAGATATGTTGATACAGGCATACAATGCATAATAATCACATCAGGGTAAATGGGGTATCCATCACCTCAAGTATTTATCCTTTCTTTGTGTTACAAACATTCCAATTATACTTCTAGTTATTTGAAAATGTACAATAAATTATTATTGACTGTAACCACCCTGTTGTGCTATCAAATACTAGGTCTTATTTATTCTATCTAATTATATTTTTTGTATACATTAACCATCTGCCCTTCTCCCACCCAAACCCCCACACCTCACCCCGCTACCTTTCCCAGCCTCTGGTAACCATCATTCTATTCTCTATCTCCATGAGTTCAATTGTTTTAATTTTTAGCTCCCACAAATGAGTGAGAACATGCAAAATTATTTTGCCATTCCTGGCTTATTTCACTTAATGTAATGTTCTTCAGTTCCATTCATGTTGTTGCAAATGACGGGACCACATTCTTTTTTTATGGCTGAATAGCACTCCATTGTGTATATGTACCACATTTTCTTTATCCATTCGTCTGTTGATGGACATTTAGTTTGCTTCCAAATCTTGGCTATTGTGTAACTATAGGAGTGCAGATATCTCTTCAATATACTGATTTCCTTTCTTTTGGTTATTGGTTATATACCTAGCAGTGGTATTGCTGGATCATATAGTAGTTGTACTTTTAGGGTTTTTTTTTTTTTTTTTGGACAGGTTTTTGCTCTGTTACCCAGGCTGGAGTGCAGTGGCGTGATCATGGCTCACTGGAGCCTCAACCTCCTGGACTCAAGCAATCCTCCTGCCTCAGCCTCCCAGGTAGCTGGGACCACAGACATGCATCACCACACTCAGCTAATTTTTGGATTTTTTTTTTTTTTGTAGAGATGAGGTCTCACTTTATTGCCCATGTTGGTCTTGAACTCATAGGCTCAGGTGATCCTCCCACCTCGGCCTCCTAAAGTGTTGGGATTACAGGTGTGAGCCTATTTTTAGTTTTTTTGGGGAACCTCCATACTGGTCTCCATAGTAGCTGTACTAATTTACATTCCCACCATCAGTGTGCAGGGGTTCTCTTTTTCTCCACATCCTTGCCAGCATTCATTATTACCTGTCTTTTGGATAAAAGCCATTTTAACTGGGGTGAGATGATATCTCAGTGTAGTTTTGATTTGCATTTCTCTGATGATCACTGACATTGAGCACCTTTTCAGAGACCTGTTTGAAATTTGTATATCTTCTTTTGAGAAATGTCTTCTTTTGACAAAAGATCTTTTGTCCATTTTTCAATAGGATTATTAGATTTTTTTTTCTAATGAGTTGTTTGAGCTCCTTATATGTTCTGGTTATCAATCCCATGTCCAGATGAATAGTTTGTAAATATATTTTCTCCCATTCTGGGCTTGTCTCTTCACTTTGTTGATTGTTTCCTTTGCTGTGCAAAAGCTTTTTAACTTGATGTGAGCCCATTTGTCCACTTTTGCTGCTTTGGCTGTTTGTGCTTATGGGGTATTGCTCCACAAAGAAATCTTTGCCCCTAGACCAATTTCCTGGAGAGTTTCCTCAATACTCGTGTATCTTTCAGAATTAATTTAGCATGGGAAGCATAAATAAATTGATATATTTTCTTCATAAATGGAAACATGCTAGATACTGTTTTCCCTTTTCTTTTACTTTTAATTATTGTGAATATATCTTCTGTATATAATTTTCTTTAATGTTTGTACAGTCTTCTTTGGTAAAACTATAACATGACTTATTTTCAATCCTATATCTGTGGATATTTCTTTAAAGTTTTTTTGTTCTACCAAATAACACTGACATGAACCTCATGTGTATAAGTTCTTGTACACTGGTATGAGTATATAACTAGGAGAAATTCCTAAGAGTTGAATTAATGGGTCAAAAGGTGTGTGTATTTTAAATGTTGATATTGCATAATTGCCTACCAATTGTATGAATTTGCACTCTCACCAAAACTCTGTAAGGGTGCCTCTCTTCCTATGCTTGTTGACTCAATATTATCAAATTTTTGATCTTTGTCGATATGAGAAGTGCAAATTTGTATTTTACATATTTATAAATGTGTTTCAATGTATGATAATCACCTTTTTGCTTCTTTTCTGTGAAATATCTCTTCCTATTCTTAGCTCACAGATTATTGGGCAAAAATCACTTATTGATGTATAAGTGTTTTTTAATATTAAGAAATTATATATGTATCAGAAATACTTTTTCTCAGTTTGTCATTTGATATTTATGATGAGTTTTTGCCACACGTAAATTTTTGGATTTTATGTAGTTGAATTTATTAGTCTTTTATTTTATGGCTTCTGTGGGTCTTTTTTTTTTTTTTTGAGACGGAGTCTCACTGTGTTGCCATGATGCTGGATTTCAGTGGTGCCATTATGGCTCACTGCAACCTTGATCTCTTGGGCTCAAGCGATCTTCCCACCTCAGCCTCCCTAGTAGCTGGGATCACAGGCACATGCCACCATACCTGGCTAATTTTTATTTTTATTTTGTAGAGATGGGGGTCTCCTGTGTTGTCCAGGATGGTTTTGAACCCCTAGTCTCATGCAATCCTCCTGCCTCGGCCCTCCAAATTGCTGCTATTATAGGCATGTACTACTGTGCCCGGCCATGGCTTCTGTGTTTTAAGTCACACTTAGAAAGGTTTTTCTCTTCCTGAAGTTATAAAAAAGTTACAATTCTTCAGGTACTCATGGTTTCATTATTTTTGATAAATGAATGAAGTTAGAACCTGTATTAGTTAAGAATTACACTGAGGTACATCTAACAGAGATTCAACTACAAAATAGGGTTTCTCGGGCTTCTGGATTCCTGAGAAAGGAAAGTTGGAAGTAGCATTACTTTCACTCTTACAACAAAAGAAATCACACATACAAGAAGAAAAGAAATCACAAGACACTCTGTAAATTCACAACTTTTCTTGAATTTGTCAGCAAGCTGAAGTTCTAGGTCAACTCAATTAACCTTAATCTAAGGAAAGACATCTTGAAGGAGATGTAGCACAGGTATACTTGCTTATTTGGAGCCGACTCCCCCACTCCCCTCCCATCAAGCTTGTAAGAATCCAGATAAAAGTTTTAATGAATTGCTAAAGGCCAACTGTAGCCCAGCGTGAGAATACAGAAATGCTGGGACTTACAAGTACAGGGAGAATTCACACTCACTTGCAGGGTCCTTTCCACGAACCTTAGTGTGTATTCACAAGAAAGACTGGGGGTAGTGTGAGAGTCCTGAAAAAATATCACTCGTGGTACAGGCCTGGGGAAAAGGAAGAGCAGCTGCTGAGGGGAAAGGCACCAAGCCCTTCCCAGATTCTTCTCCCTTCTCTTCGCTATGGAAACAAAAGCCTTAAGTTGCTAGATGAAGAGCAGTAAGTCCTGTCGTGAGGCCGTAAATCACGTATAGGTGAAGACCCATTGCAGCTGGAAAAAGGGAAAAGAAAAAAATCCTCTACCTTTGTAGGCCCCAGACCATCAGAAGTATTCCAGCTGGGGGTGGCATAGGATCAGGGAGAAGGCCCTGTCCTGAGATTCAGGGGCACAGTGCCTGTCTAAAACTGAAGCTGAATCAGAAAAACAGAATCTCCCCACCCTGACCAACCAGGCTAATAAGCATTAAGTAACAACTGCAGTCTACTGCTGAAATACCATCAAAAGCATGGAGGATGACATTGAGCAAACCTCTGGCAAACCAGCCTCAACCGTAAACACAAAGTAATATTAGAGAAACCTGGAGCCTGTTATGCACTGACAGTAACATAGCAAGAACAAAACCCAAACACAGCTCAGCTCCTGACCAGACTGAATCAATCTCCCATACTAAAGTCCTAGCAGAAGGAAAGGGGTGATCATTTTCAGGTATAAAAATGATTTAACTCAGTCTACTCTCTTACAATAGATGTCCAGCTTTCTTTTTTCTTTTTTTTTTTTGAGACAGAGTCTCACTTTGTCGCCAGGGCTGGAGTGCAATGGCTCAATCTCAGCTCACTGCAACCTCCGCCTCCTGGGTTCAAGCGATTCTCCTGCCTCAGCCTCCCAAGTAGCTGGGATTACAGGCACCTGCCACTATGCCCAGCTAATTTGTTGTATTTTTAGTAGAGATGGGGTTTCACCATATTGGCCAGGCAGGTCTTGAACTCCCGACTTTGTGATTCGCCCACCTCGGCCTCCCAAAGTGCTGGAATTACAAGCGTGAGCCACCGCACCCGGCCCAGATATCCAGCTTTCAACAAAATATTATTACAAGGCATATGAAGAAGCAAGAGAAAATCACCATACTATAAAGTGACAAAGCAGGCCGGGCGCGGTGGCTCACGCCTGTAATCCTGGCACTTTGGGAGGCCTTGGCCGGTGGATCATGAGGTCAGGAGTTCAAGACCAGCCTGGCCAATATGGTGAAACCCTGTCTCTACCAAAAATACAAAAATTAGCTGGGCGCGGTGGCAGATGCCTGTAATCCCAGCTACTCAGGAGGCTGAGACAGGAGAATCGCTTGAATCCGGGTAGCGGAGGTTGCAGTGAGCCAAGATTGTGCCATTGCACTCCAGCCTGGGTGAAAGAGTAAGAGACTCCCTCTAAAAAAAAAAAAAAGACAAAGCAATTAACATAACCAGACTTAGATATATGATACATATATTGGAATTATCAGAAAGAGAAACTTAAGGAACTATGTTTAATATGTTAAAGGATCTAGTGGAAATGGTAGACAGCCTTCCTGATCAGATGGGTAATTTCATCAGAGAGATGGCAACTCTAAGAAATAATAAAATGGAAATTCTGGAAATAGTAAGTATAGTTACACAGATAAAGGTTGCTTTTGTCAGGCTCACCTGTAGTAGTTTTTTTCCTCCACAGTGGAGGAAAAAATAAGTGAACCTGAAGATAATTCCATAGAAATTATCCGACATGAAACAGAAAGAAAAAAGTGAAAAAAGCAAAACAATACCAGAACAGAGCATCCAAGAGCTGTGGCACAATATTAAACAAACACACGTATATGCAACTGACATCCCAGGAGAAAAGAAAGATGATGGAACAGAAGAAATATTTGAAGAAATAATGGCCAGGGGTTTTTCAAAAAAAGAAAAACAACTTTTTTTTTGAGACAGGGTCTCATTCTCACCCAGACTGGAGTGCAGTGGCACAATGATGGCTCACTGTAGCCTCGACCTCTCAGCCTCAAGAGACCCTCCCATCTCAGCCTCCTGAGTAGCTGGGACTATAGGCATGCACCATCTCACCCAGTTAATTTTTTATTTTTTGTAGAGATAGGGGTCTCCCTATGTTGCCCAGGCTGGTCTTGAATTCCTGGGCTCAAGTGATTCTCCCACCTTGGCCTCCCAGAGTGTTAGGATTACAGGCATAAGCCAACATGCCTGGCTGAAATTTTCAAAACTAATGATAAATACCAAGCTAAAAATCCAAGAAGCTCAGAGAATACTAACCAGGGTAAACATTTAAGAACAGACCTAGACATGTATTATTTGAACTGCTGACAAAGGAAGACAAAGATGCTAAAGGCAGCTTGAGAAAAAAGGAAACATTACATAAAGAGTAACAAAGATAAGAATTATAGTAGACTTCTGATCAAATCTATGTAAGCTAGAAGACAGTGGAGTGGCATCTTTAAAGCACTGGAAAAAATGTGTCAGCGTGGAATTCTATACCACGCAAATGATATATTTCAAAAATGAGAGAGAGATAAATATGTTTTTCAGGCCACTAGGGTTTCTCTTCTTCAAAAAGTTGGCTGCCAATCATTTATTCTCTCACTTCTTCCTAGCTAACTGAACCCGTATTTTAAAAATTAAGGTAAAATTTACATGTCATAAATTCACCATTGAACTATTTTAAAGTGTGTAATTCAGTAGGTTTCAGTACATTCACAACATTGTGCAATCATCACCACTAATTCTAGAACATTTTCATCACTCTCAAAGAGAAACCCTGTATTTATTAGGCATTCACCTACTATTCTACCTTCCCCCTAGTCCCCAGCAACCATGAATCTGCTTTCTGTCTCTGTGGAATTTCCTATTCTGAACATTTCATATAAATGGAATCAGAATATGTGACCTTTTGCACCTGACTTCTTTCACTTAACACAATGTTTTTAAGGTTCACCCGTGTTGTGGAACCTATTACTACTTTATTTCTTTTTATGGCTGAAGAATAATCAATTATATGGACATACCACATTTTGTTTACCCATTCATCATTTGGATTATTTCCAGTTTTTGGCTACCATGAATAATGCTGCTATGCACATTTGTATACAAGGTTTTGTTCCTGTTTTCAGTTCTCTTGGGTATATACATAGCAGTAGAATTGCTGGGTCATGTGGTAATTCTATGTTTAACTTTTTGAGGACCTATCAAACTGTTTTCCATAGTAACTGCACCATTTTACATTTTCACCAACAATGTATGACGAACCCTAATTTTTAGTTAGAGCTGCAGAACCCTGAGAACACTGCAATTCCCAGTTCCCCAGGATGAATTGTGATTTCTAAAAGCCAATTGAGGCATATTATATTTTCCAAAAATTGCCACGATATTTATAGTCTGACATGCTTTTACTGTAACTTGTCACTTTGTCATCATGAGATGGTGTCTGTTTCCTCTCCTCTTGACACTGAACAGATCTTTGTGACTGATTTAACAAATAGAAGATAGTGTAAGCGTTGTTGTGTCATAAAAGGCAATATGGCTTTTGTCTAGCTTTTTTTTTTCCTCAGGATACGTGCCCTTGAATCCCTGAGTAGCCATACAGGAAGTCCAGAAGATTATGCAGAGAGACTACATAGAAATAGAGTGAGATGTTCAAGGACCCCCAGTTGTTACAGCCTCAGCTATTTATCTTCTCAACCCAGGCATCAGATATGTGAATAAGTGAGTCTTCAGATGATCCAGCACCAGCATTATCTGACCGCCACTGTGGCCAGATCCCAAACAAGACTGCCTAGCTGATCCCAGTCAGTCCCACAAACAGAGATAATAATATTGTAATTGTTTTTTAAGCCACTCACTTGGGGGTGATTTATTAATCAACAATAGATATCAAAGCAATTGGTCCCCTTTGTCAGATTCCCAATTTTTAGACTTTTTAAAATTTTTTTTTATTTTTATTGAGACAGAGTCTCGCTCTGTCGCCCAGGCTGGAGTGCAGTGGTGCAATCTCGGCTCACTGCAATCTCTGCCTCCCGGGTTCGAGCGATTCTCCTGCCTCAGCCTCCTGAGTAGCTGGGATTACAGGCACCTGCCACCATGCCCGGCTAATTGTATTTTTAGTAGAGATGGGGTTTCACTGTGTTAGCCAGGATGGTCTTGATCTCCTGACCTCATGATCTGCCCGCCTCGGCCTCCCAAAGTGCTGGGATTACAGGTGTAAGCCACCACGCCCTGCCTAGACTTCTTTACATCTAAGGATGGACATGGGACCCAGTTCTGACTAAGAACATACGGGGAAACTTTCTGGGAGGACTTCTGGGAAGGAGTTTCTTTCTAATATAAGAGATGGGATATAGGAGGACTTGCTTACAGCTCCCCAGCTTATGCTCCCTTGCTTCCTGCCCTTCGGTAAGAAGTATGGACATCATGCTTATACCTAGAGCAGCCATTTGTGGTCCTGAGGTGATGGGCCAGAGGTTAAAACATCAGTATTTGAGGATGATGGAGAAGAACGGACAGTGTTAGGATGTCCAATGACATTAATCTCTAAAGGAACCCTGGAACCTCCTGAGTTTGAGTACTGTTTCTGAGCCAGAACACTTCTATTTCCTCTACCTAGTTTTCATTTTCATGTACCATGATTCTGGGTTTTAGCTGTTTCCTAGTTTCATTCAAGTTGCAGTTTTCTATTTTTCTTGTTGTTTTGAGGTGATTTTCTAGAGAAGGAGTAAGAAACCTATTTATTCATTATCTTGAAACTGATCAACTTTATTCATAGTAAGAAAGTTCAAGTTAAAACAAGATCTCATTTTCATTTCACGTTGACAAAAATAATATTTGATTATACAATATGTTAGGAAAGGTATGGGAAAGAGACACTCCTATATAATGCTGGTTGGAACATAAATTGGAACAAACGTTTGGAGTGCCATTTAGGGGTACTTATAGAAATGTGAAATGCACATAGCCTTTGATCCAGCAGTTCCCCTTCTGGGAATTTACCTAATAGATAAACTCATATATTTCCACAAAGACATATGAAAGGATAGTCACTGCATCATTATGTGTCCGGAATTGGTGGGTTCTTGGTCTCACTGACTTCAAGAATGAAGCCGTGGAGGCTCACGGTGAGTGTTACAGCTCTTAAGGTGGCGCGTCCGGAGTTTGTTCCTTCTGATGTTCGGATGTGTTCGGAGTTTCTTCCTTCCAGTGGGTTCGTGGTCTCGCTGGCTCAGGAGTGAAGCTGCAGACCTTCGCAGTGAGTGTTACAGCTCATAAAGGCAGTGTGCACCCAAAGAGTGAGCAGCAGCAAGAGTTATTGCAAAGAGTGAAAGAATAAAGCTTCCACACTGTGGAAGGATACCCCAGCGAGTTGCCGCTGCTGGCTGGGGCAGCCTGCTTTTATTCTCTTATCTGGCCCCACCCACATCCTGCTGATTGGTAGAGCCAGGTGGTCTGTTTTGACAGGGCGCTGATTGGTGCGTTTACAATCCCTGAGCTAGACACAAAGGTTCTCCACCTCCACACCAGAGTAGCTAGATACACAGTGTCCACACAAAGGTTCTCCAAGTCCCCACCAGAGTAGCTAGATACAGAGTGTCGATTGATGCATTCACAAACCCTGAGCTAGATACAGGGTGCTGATTGGTGTGTTTACAAACCTTGAACTAGATACAGAGTGCCGATTGGTGTATTAACAATCCCTGAGCTAGACATAAAGGTTCTCCATGTCCCCACCAGACTCAGGAGCCCAGCTGTCTTCACCCAGTGGATCCCGCACCGGGGCTGCAGGTGCAGCTGTCTGCCAGTCCCTGGCCATGCGCCCGCACTCCTCAGCCCTTGGGTGGTCGATGGGACTGGGTGCCGTGGAGCAGGGGGCGGCGCTAGTCAGGGAGGCTTGGGCCGCCCAGGAGCCCACGGAGCGGGTGGGAGGCTCAGGCATGGTGGGTTGCAGGTCCTGAGCCCTGCCCCGCGGGAAGGCAGCTAAGGCCTGGCGAGAAATCGAGCGCAGCGCCGGTGGGCCGGCACTGCTGGGGGACCCAGTACACCCTCCACAGCCGCTGGCCTGGGTGCTAAGCCACTCATTGCCCGGGGCCGGCAGGGCCAGCCAGCTGCTCCGAGTGCGGGGCCCGCCAAGCCCACGCCCACCTGGAACTCCAGCTGGCCCGCAAGCGCCTCGCGCAGCCCCGGTTCCCGCTGGTGCCTCTCCCTCCACACCTCCCTGCAAGCTGAGGGAGCTGGCTCCGGCCTTGGTCAGCCCAGAAAGGGGTTCCCACAGTGCAGTGGTGGGCTGAAGGGCTCCTCAATTATTTAGAATAGTGAAGCAGTGGAAACAACCTAAGCGTGAGACTCATTAAATAAATTATTATATATCCTTACAATGGAATATTATGCTACCATTAAAAAGGATGAGGTAGATACATATGGTCTCGTATGTAAGTGAAACAAGTGTATATAGTGTCCTCTCTTTCTCTCTCTTTTTTTTTTTGGTGGTGGAGTTCCACTCTTGTCGCCCAGATTGGAGTGCAGTGGTGTGATCTCAGCTCACTGCAACTTCTGCCTCTCAGGTTCAAGCAATTCTCTTGCTTCAGCCTCCCGAGTAGCTGGAATTACAGGTTTGTGTCACCATGCCCGGCTAATTTTTGTATTATTAGTAGAGACGGGGTTTCACCATGTTGGCCAGGCTGGTCTTGAACTCCTGACCTCAGGTGATCCACCTGCCTTGGCCTCCCAAAGTGTTGGGATTACAGGCATGAGCCACTGCGCCTGGCCTGTGTCCTCTCATTTTTGTAAAAAAAAGTTTAGAAACACACACACACACACACACACACACGTATATATATGGATCATTAAGGGCTATCTTAAAGGCTGGCTACTAGACAGGTAGATGAGTTTTCTATTTTCCACTTCTAACAGATTGTTACAAGGCAGTATTTCTTTTCTTTTCTTTTCTTTTTTATTTTTTCTTTTTTTTTTTTGAGACGGAGCTTCACTCTTGTTGCCCAGGCTGCAGTGCAATGCTATGATCTTGGCTCACCGCAACCTCCACCTCCCAGGTTCAAGTGATTCTCCTGCCTCAGCCTCCCGAGTAGCTGGGATTACAGGCATGTGCCACCACGCCCAGCTAATTTTGTATTTTTAGTAGAGACGGGGTTTCTCCATGTTGGTCAGGCTGGCCTCGAACTCCCGACCTCAGGTGATCCACCTGCCTTGGCCTCCCAAAGTGCTGGGATTATAGGCATGAGCCACCGCACCTGGCCTGGTAGTATTTCTCTATCGCCTGTCCAGCGATGTTCTGCATGGCCAAGTGACGGCTGGGCTGGCTGTGTAATGTACTACCTTCTATTTGCTTTCCATCCTTTCCTGTCTCATGTCCCTTTTCCTTGACTGTCCTTGTGAAGAATTAGTACTTAAGCTTTGCCTGGCCTCTGTTTTCTAAGCAGATGGAACTAAGACAAACAGTGCAGCTTAAGTATTTCATCATACTAGTTTTAAATGGGGGGGTGGGGAGAGAACAGGAAGTGCTCTCAGGATATGCGATTCTCAGTGTGTTCCATATCAATGTACTTGTCGAGAAAACTCTTGAAAGTACAGAGGGAATAGAAGTCATAGTATAAAAGATCTGCCAGTGAGTACTGAACCTTTGGAGATTCCTTTTCCATTTAATTTGTTTCTCTTCAAAATCACAATTGAAATGCCCAAGAGAATATAAAAATAGAACATCTGTATCTGTATTAGAAGGACATTTATATTTTGTGAAATATCAGCAAGATACAGCGCAAATATGCCCAGATTGAAGGGAATATTAATCAGCTTTTAATTTCAGGAATGTAGAAGAAAAACTCACTTGGAAAATAAGTAGATTAAAGTCTCCCAAAGAGGTCCCCTCACAAACTCAAGTTCAGAGGAGCAGAGCTGGGAGTGAGAGTGGGCTGTGGGATAGCATGGGGAGGGGACCAATGACCTTGGACTCTGACCGTGGCCCAGTCTTGGAGCAGCTCTCTCCTTGCTCACTCTCAGCATTTCCTCAGAGTAGATACCTCTGGGCACTACTACAGTACCATTGCTGCAGGCCCCCCAACAAAGAACTGTGCCTCAACTAACTTACGGTTGTCACACCATCACAGAAAAAAAGCAACTGCCAGCTATGTCACCAAATGTGGTGTACCTACTCTTTTTTAAAATTTATTTTTATTTTTTATTTTTTTTATAGAGACAGGGTCTCTCTATGTTGCCCAGGCTGGTCTCAAACTCCCTGACTCAAGAGATCCTCCTGCCTCGGCCTCCCAAAGTGCTGGGATTACAGGTGTGAGCCACAATGCTCGGCTTCTTTTTTTCTTTTTTTAAACGGTGAAAAATTATGCACTTTATTTATACAACTTTGCATTAAACACTTGCATTTTAGAGTAGTCACACTTTAACAAGACAATTACCTATAATAAAGTCATGCTTCATGAACATGTAGTATAGTTCAGGTATTGAACTGCTTGTTTTTGTAAATAAAGTTTTATTGGAACATAGTCATGCCCATTTGTTGATGTATTGTCTGTGGCTGCTTTCTCACTGCAATGGCAGAGTTGGGTATTTGGAACAGATGCCTGCCAGTCTAAAATATTTAGTATTTCACAATGTGGCTTGCAACAACACTGTAGTTAAAAGCAGCCCATGATAAATAGCTTCAGTAACAGTATATTCTCTCACTTGAACATTTTCCCCAAGCCCTAGTACAAGCATGTCCTATAGGCTCAAAGACCTTTTATCTCTAGATATAAATGCTGTATAAAGGCTTTTCCTTTATAAAAAATCATGTCTTTTAGAAACATTTTAATCCTAACCTACCTGATACGTGGTGTTACAATTTGACAAAGTAGTAAACTCTATAAAGCACCTTTAGGTGAGGACCAGTTTTCTACTGAAAGGGGACACAATTTAATACAGAATGAGAAAATTTGGACTTCAAGCACAGAAAGGGTTAACCCCTCTAGAGCGTCTTCTTCCATTTCAGAGGATTATTTACAACCATAGTAAACCCTAAAGTTCATATTCACTTCTCCAGATAACTGCAGAAAGGACTATTTTAGGCTATTTATTTCTAATTCACCTACATCTATCTCTTGGAAATATGAGGACCAGTAATTGTTTTAACTACATGGGATTTTGGGAAGAACTCACGATATTAGCCATCATTATAATTTCAGGGAGCATGACTCCAATATCCTAGGAGTGTCACTTTTATATTTACAGCTCTTCTTGAGTTTGTGTGAAAAATTTACATTCCCATGTGGGTCCTATATAGGTGTCTAATAACCATACCATTTTCTCCTTTTGGAAATGGTTGGTCCCTTTCCCACCCTTTCCCTATGTCTTAGTCTGTTTTTGCTGCTCTAACAGAATACTTGAGACTGGATAATTTATCATGAACAGAGATTTATTCAGTTCACAGTTCTGGAGGCTGGGAAGCCCAAGCACATGACGCTGGGATCTGGTGAGTCGTCCCATGGTGGAAGGCAGAAGGCAGAAGTGAGTGCATGAGACAAAGGGAGGCACTAGGGGCTGAAATCACTTTATAACAACTTACTCTCATGGTAACTAACCTGCTCCTGTGATAACGGCATTAATCCTTTCATGAGGGCTCTGCTCTTGTGACCTAATTACCTTTTATTAGGCCTCATCTCTTAATACCTTTGCACTGGAGATCAGGTTTCCAACACATGAACTTTGGGAGGCACATTCAAACCATAGCACCCTGTTTCTCCCGAGCAATTGTAATTCCAAGCTGGCAAAAGTACTCAAGATTAGGGGCTGAAGATAACGACGGACCATGGGTGGTGGTCAGTGGGGAACAAAGCTCAATTGGATATCATCAGTGGCTTCACTGGAGAATAAATAGGCTTAGAATTTTGAAGAACCAATAAACTGCTTGTATGTAAGAGTGAGAAAGATGTAATGCACAAAAATCATAGAGCTGTAAGTTCAAATTTGGGGTAAAAACTATAACAAAATTGGCTTGCTTATGGCCAACTACAAAGTAGGTTGCAACCTGGCTCAGTGCTGCATACTCAGAAGGTTCCTAGTAATTGCTTTCTGATGAGGAGGTGAATCACCACAGAACAGTGGTTTTCAACCTTGTTCATTTGTCACTAAATATTGTGCCAAAATATTTTAATGTTTTACATGATGAAAGAATAAAGGCAACTTAAATTTATCTCTATAATATGCTACTTTTACTTTCATTCTGCAATGCTTTGCTGAGGGAGAGAAAGGGGTAGAGTTACAGCACATATGCTGGAAATTGTGCACTGGGTAACACTGGGCACTTGAATATCATTTCCCAAATGTGTCAGGGTGTAAAAAAGGTTGGGAGCTGCTGCTCTAAAGAATAGGTCTTGCCAAAATCAGGTAATCTTTAATACAGAAACATTCCAAGTGGATGGAGGTGGAGATATCACCTGTCATGACTTGGCAAGATTTAAAAAAAAATCCAGGTCCATGACATACTCATTAATCATCTGCTCCACCAGCCAGACAGGTGTTGAACAGGAAGCCAGGGGTTAGTTACAGCTTGACAGGAATATTTTAGCACAGAATCAGAAGAGACAATATCATTTCCTAACTAGAAGGCTTGGGCAGAAGCTGCTATCCTTGCTGGGATGGATGCTAAAGGAGCGCAGGGGTGTACTGAGTACACAGGAGCAGAGGAGGGATTAGAGCAAGGAGCAGCCAGCTGGCAGACTATCCTCCATGACTCAGAGCAGAGAGGTCAGGAAGGAGCTGAAGTAGGCTGACTACAAAGTCCCCACAGCTGGAGTGTTGTTAATTCTGATCAGCCTCCTGATTCTTGCTGCTCCATACTGGCTTCTTGGATCCACAGCTATACTGGCCAAGCTTGGTGAGCCATGGTCAAGAGGACCAACAGAGTGGGCTACTCAATTTTCCATCCATCAATCAGCTTCACTTTATAGGCTAGCTGCTTCACTGGAGTGTGAGAAGTAGCTGTAGGTACTCTCGTAGGAGAATGAAAAAAGCGGTGGGGAAAGAATTTACTAGCTTTTCAAGAAGAAATGATATTTACAATAAGAGGTAGGTAGGTAAAATACTGACGGGAATAATGTTAAAGGAAAAAAACCAGCATGTGAAATTATTTGAGCACTAAGAGTATATAACCATGCAAAAATGTGTCCATGAGAAAAAAGACCAGAAATACCCCATACTGATAGCATTATTTATTATGGGGGGTAAAGTTGTGGGTATATTTTTCCATTTCCCATTCAGAATTCTGAAAATGGAAAAATATACCCACAACTTTACCCCCCTAACAAATAATGAAGATGCACTATACTTCTATAGTTTAAAAAAGCATTTCAAAAGTAAACAATTAGGGCACTTTCAATCCAATGATAGATTAAGTTGATTCAGACCATTTCTCCTGCCAAGAACAACTAGAAAATAGTGACAAAATATTTTTAAATAATGTTGAAAGGCATTGTAAAACCTCAACAAAAGTTTGATAAAACTATCAAAAATTACTTTAAAAACTTTGGTAAAACTACCAAAGCACTGAGGAATTATGGGGTCAAGATTCAAGTGAGAGGGAAAGCTTACTGAAATGAGCCTGACATTTGGGGCTGTTCTTCCTCTTAAGGTCAATGACAAGGGCTAACAGGCTGAAAAACTGAGCAGAAAATTTGAAAGATTTATAGGTTAAAGGGAACAAAACTTGGAATTTGCTTGATAAGAAGGAGGGGTTCTGGTAAAAACCACAGGCTTTTGGTCAATCCTGAAGAGCTGTACCATAGCAGTAAGTATGAACTGGAAATAGATAAGCTGTCACAGGAATTGAATCTACTTTGAATCCTCTCAGTCTCTGATTGAACTATGGTGATCTGGAATTGCCAGTGCCTCTAGCTTAGCTACCAGCCATGAGATACCAAAGCCTGACAACTATAGTAAGAGAAAGGAAAAGTGCAAGCTAGTTTCATTTATGAACGTAGATATTAGCAAACTAAACAAAAGATTACCAAACTAAATCCACATATAAAATCAGCAATACACTATGAGTGAATTGGGTTTATTTCAGGAGTACAAAGCAAGTGTAAGATTGAAAGAGCAATCACTGCAATTCACATTAAGAGAATTAGGAATAAAAATTGTATGATAATATTGATGTAGAAAAATATTTTGATAATATTAAACATTCATTCATTAGGAAAACTTCTCTCAAACAAGGAATGGATGAAATCTGATAAAGAATACTAAGCAAACATTAAAAACTGTGAGTCAGTCTCCTTTCCTTGCTCAGTAAAGCCATTTTGGCAGCTTGGGAGGCATGCCCTGCTCCCAGAGACCTCAATTATGTGAGTAATAAACCTTTTTATACCCTCTTATTGTGTGTGGCATCATCAGTCTTGATATTCAAACCAGATTTTGGGTGTGGGCCCATCCTGTTGCTTTAGGGTGGTCAAACAAATCATAAAGCTTTTAGAATATAACATAGAAGACTATCTTCATTACTTTGAGGTTAGGAAAAATTTCTTAAAAAGGACACAAAAAGCACTAATCATAAAGAAAGATTGACACATTGGACTACATTAAAATCAAGATCTTTTATTTATCAAAAGATGCCTTTAAGAGAGTATAAAGGTAAGTACAGAAGGGGAAAAATATATATACAAAATGTTTAGCCAACAAGGCGGTTGTATTCAGAATATATAAAGTTCTGCAGGACATAGTGGCACACACCTACAATCCCAGTGCTTTGGGAGACTGTGGGTTGGGGGGTGGGGGTTGTTTGAGGCCAGGAGTTCAAGACCAGCCTGGGCAACACAGCAAGACCCTGTCTCTACAAAAAATTTAAAAAGTTAGCAGGGCAGAGTGGCCTGTGCCTATAGTTTTAGCCACTTGGGAGGCTGAAGTGCATGGATCGCTTGAGCCCAGGAGCTCAAGGCTACATTGAGCTATGATTACACCACTGCACTCCAGCCTGGGTGATAGAGCAAGACCTTGTCTCTTAAAAAGAAAAAAAAGTTCTACAAATCAACAAGAAACAGACAGACAACCCAACAGACAAATGAGCAAGGGACCAGAACAAGCATTTTACAGGAAAAGATAACTATTAATAAATTGCTAACAAATGAAAAGGTTTGCAAACTCACTTGAAATCTCAGAAATATAAATAAAGCCACAATGAGTTACTAATATAGGCCTACCAGAGAATATAAAATTTAAAAAATTGTCAATGCCAAGAGATGATGAGGATCTGGAGCAACTGAAACTCCCAAACACAGCTGGTGGCAGTGTAAATTGGTACAACCACTATAGAAAACTGTTTGGCAGGATCTGGTAAAGCTGAATATGTGCATTTCCTGATGACCCAGAAATTCCACTGTTAGATTTATACTCAAGAGAAACACACACGTGTTCACCAAAAGACATATATTTGAAAGTTCAAGGTGGCATCATTTATAATAATCTCAAACCAGAAGCAAAAAAAAATATTGTACATCAGCAGTAGAATGGATAAGTAGATTGTGACATATTCATATAATGAAATGCTAAACAACAATGAAAATGAATGAATTACTCCTATATGTAACTGCACAAACATAATGTTGAATAAAATAGTATATACTATATAATTCCATTTGCAGTTCAAAAATAAGGATGTTAAAAGGATAGAAATTACCTTTGGGGAGAAGGGAGGGTAGGAGGTGATTAGGAGGGGATACAATAGAGTTTTGAGGTGCTAGTAACATTATATTTCTCAAATATCATAGAAGTGGATAATTTGGTGTGGTCCCTTTGTGCTAATTCATCAAGATGTACACTTGAGATTTGTATATTTTTCTGTATGTATGTTATACTTGGATATGGTTTGGATCTGTGTTCCCACCCAAATCTCATGTTCAATTATAGTCTCCAGTGTTAGAAGTGGGGCCTGGTGGGAGGTGATTGGATCATGGGGGCAGATTTCTCATGAATGGTTTAGTGTCATCCCCTTGGTACTGTCCTCACAATAGTGAGTGAGTTCTCATGAGATCAGGTCTGACCCAGCACAGTCCCAGTTGTGGTGGCCACAGGCTTGCTTGTTTCACCACAGCCCCAGCCTCAGATGGCTCAGCACAGAGAGACTCTGTTTGGGAGAAAGTAAGGGAAGAGAACAAGAGTTTCTGCCTGGTAATCCAGATAATTCTTCTGGATCTTAGCCATAGAGTTACCAAGGTGGTTGGGGCGTCCCTTAATGCAGATATGGCTACAGTGATCAAAAACATAGTATCACAACACCCAAATACCTTTGAATAATTAGAAAGTCTTCCCAAGAAGGATGGGTATGAACAAGCCCAAACTGAGGAGACTACAATAAATACCTAACTCTTCAATGCCTAATGCACTGGTGAACATTTGCAACCATCAAGACCATCCAGGAAAACATGACCTCACCAAATGAATGAAATAAGGCACCAGGGACCAATCCCAGAGAGACAGAAGTATGTGACTTTTCAGACAGAGAATTCAAAATAGCTGTTTTGAGGAAACTCAAAGAAATTCAATATAACACAGAGAAAAAATTCAGAATTCTATCAGATAAATGTAACAAAGAAATTGGTATAATTAAAAAGAATCAAGTAGACATTCTCAAGTTGAAAAACACAATTGACATACTGAGGAATGCATCTGTCTCTTAATTGTAGAATTGATCAAGCAGAAGAAAGAATTAGTGAGCTTAAAAACAGGCTACTTAAAAATACATAACCAGGGGAGACAAAAGAAAAAAGAATGAAATACAATGAAGCATGCCTACAAGATCTAGAAAATACCCTCAAAAGGGCAAATCTAAGGGTTATCGGTCTGAAAGAGGTGATAGAGAGATACATATAGAAGTTTCTTCAAAGGCATAGTAACAAAGAACTCCCCAAACCTAGAGAAAGACATCAATATTCAAGTACAAGAAAGTTATAGAATACCAAGCAAATTTAACCCAAAGAAGACTACCTCAAGGCATTTAATAATCAAACTCCTTAAAGTCAAGGATATATAAAGGATCCAGCCAGGTGTGGTGGCTCACACCTCTAATCTGAGCACCTTGAAAGGCCAAGGTGGGAGGATTGCTTGAGGTCAGGAGTTCAAGACCAGCCTGGGCAACACAGCGAGACCCTGTCTCAATTTTTTTTTTTCTGTTCAGTTCTCTTGTTATTCATTCTTTTTTTTTTTTTTTTAATTTTACTTTAAGTTCTGGGATACATGTGCAGAATGTGCAGGTTTGTTACATAGGTATACATGTGCCATGGTGGCTTGCTGCACCTATCAACCTGTTTTCTAGGTTTTAAGCCCCACATGCATTAGGTATTTGTCCTAATGCTCTCCCTCCCCTTGCCCCCCATCCCCCGCTGTCTCAACTTTAAAATAAAAAGGAAAGGATCCTAAAACACCAAGAGAAAAGGAACAACATGTAATGGAGCTCCAATATGTTTGGCAGGGCAGCAGACTTTTCAGTGGAAACCTTACAGGGCAGGAGAGAATAATATGACATATTTGAAGTGCTGAAGGAAAAAACTTTTACCCTAGAATAGTATATCTAGCAAAAATATCCTTCACACATGAAGGAGAATTAAACACTTTCCCAGGCAAACAAAAGCTGAGGAATTTCATCAATACCAGACCTGTCCTACAAGAAATGCTTCAGTCTAAAAGAAAAGAACATTAATGAGCAGCAAAAAATGATCCAAATGTACAAAACTTACTGGTAATTGTAACTACACAGAAAAACACAGATGAAACAATCAAAAATAATAACTCCAACAACTTTTCAAGACATAGTACAATAAGAAATAGAAACAACAACAAAGTTAAAAAGCAGGGTATTGGTGGATCACTTGAGACCAAGAGTTTGAGACCAGACTGGTCAACATGGTGAAACCCTGTCTCCACTAAAAATACAAAAATTGACTGGCTGGTGCATGCCTGTAGTCCCAGCTACTTAGGAGGGTGTGGCATGAGAATTGCTTGAACCCAGGAGGCAGAGGTTGCAGTGAGCCAAGACTACGCCACTGCACTCCAGTCTGGGTGACAGAGCGAGACTCTATCTCAAACATAAATAAATAAATAAATAAATAAATAAAGTGGGGGTATGAAGTTAAAATACAGAGTTTTTGTTAGTTTTCCCTTTGCATGTTTATTAGCTTATTTATGCAGTCAGTGTTATAATCAGTTTAAAATAATGGGTTATAAGATATTATTTGCAAGTCTCACAGTAACTTAAAATCAGAAAAACATACAATAGATACACAAAAGACAGGAAGCAAGAAATTAAAACATACAACCAGAGGAAATCATTTTCAATAAGAGGAAGACAGAAAGAAGGGAAAAAAGGAAGACAATACCACAAAACAACCAGAAAACAAATTTTTTTAAAATGACAGGAGTAAGTCTTTATTATGGACTTAGTATTTTACTATGTTATTATCCATAATAACATTGAATGTGAATGGACTAAACTCTTCAATCAAAAGACATGGAGTGGCTGAATCAATAAAAAAACAAGACCCAGTGATTTGTTGCCTACAAAAAAACACACTTCACCTATAAACACACATATGGGCTGAAAATAAATGGATGGGAAAAGATACTCCATGCAAATGGAAACCAAAAAAGAGCAGGAGTTGGCTGGGTGCAGTGGCTCAAGCCTGTAATCCCAGCACTTTGGGAGGCCAAGGAGGGTGGATCACCTGACGTCATGAGTTCAAGACTAGCCTGGCCAACATGGTGAAACCCCACCTCTACTAAAAATACAAAAATTAGCCAGGCATGGTGGCAGGTGCCTATAATCCCAGATACTTGGGAGGTTGAGGCAGGAGAATCACTTGAACGCAGGAGGTGGAGGTTGCAGTGAGAAGAGATTGTGCCATTGCACTCCAGCCTGGGCAACAAGAGCAAAACTCTGTCTCAAAAAAAATAAATAAATAAAAGAGTAGGAGTAGCTATCCTTATATCAGACAAAATAGATTTGAAGACAAAAACTGTAAAAAGAGACAAAGAAGGTCATTATATAATAATGAAGGGGCCAATTCAGCAAGAGATATGGCAATTGTAAATATATATTCACCCAATACTGGGGCACCCAGATATATAAACAAATATTATTAGAGCTAAAGAGAGAGATAGATTCCAGTATAATAATAGCTGGAGACTTTAACACCCCACTTTCAGCATTAAACAAATCATCCAGACAGAAAATCAACAAAGAAAAATCAGACTTAATATGCACTATAGACCAAATGGACCTAATGGATATTTATAGAACATTTTACCCACTGGCTGCAGAAGATACATTCTTCTCCTCAGCACATGGATCATTCTCAAGGATAGATCATTTGTTAGGCCATAAAACAAGTCTTAAAACTTAAAAAAAATTGAAATAATATCAAGTATCTTCTCTGAGCACAATGGAATAAAACTAGAACTCAATAACAAGAGAAAATTTGGAAATTATATAAACAGATGGAAATTAAATAATATGTTCCTAAATGACCAGTGGGTCAATGAAAAAAATAACAAGGAAATTATTATAAAATTTGAAACAAATGATAATGGAAACACAACATACCAAAACCTATAGGATACAGTGAAAGCAATACTAACGGGTAAGTTTATAGCTATTAGTGCCTACATCAAAAAAGTAGAAAAATTTCAGATAACCTAATGATGCATCTTAAAGAACCATAAAAGCAAAACAAAACAAAACCCAAAGTTAGTAGAAGAAAAGAAATAATAGAGTTCAGAGCAGAAATAAGTGAAATTGAAATGTAAAAAATACATAAGATCAATGAAATAAAAAGTTGCCTTTTTGAAAAGATAAACAAAATTGACAAACCTTTAGCCAGGCTAAGAAAAAAGAGAGAAGACTCACATAAAATCAGAGATGAAAAAGGAGACATTTCAACCAACACCACAGAAATTCAAAAGACCATTAGAGGCTACTAGGGGCAACTATATGCCAATAAATTGGAAAACCTAGGAGAAATGGATAAATTCCTAGATACAAACAACTTACCAACACTGAATCATGAAGAAATCCAAAACCTGAACAGTTCAGTAACAAGTAATGAGATCAAAGCCATAATAAAAGCCTCCCAGCAAAGAAAAGCCCAGGACCTGATAGCGTCACTGCTGAATTTTACCAAACATTTAAAGAAGAACTAATACCAATCCTACTCAAACTATTTTGAAAAATAGAGGAGGAGGGAATACTTCCAAAGTCATTCTACAAGGGCAGTGTTACCCTGACACCAAAACCAGACAAAGACACATCAAAAACAGAAAACCACAGGCCAGTGTTCCTGATGAACATTACCGGAAATGTCATTAACAAAATACTAGCAAACCAAATTCAACAATGCATTGAAAAGATCATTCATCATGAACAAGTAGAATTTATCCCAGGGATACAAGGATGGTTCAACATATGCAAATCAATCAATGTGATATATCATATCAACAGAATGAAGGACCAAATCATGTGATCATTTCAATTATTAATGAATAAGCATTTGATAAAATTTAACATCCCTTCATGATAAAAACCCTCAAAATACTGCATATAGAAGGAACATGCCTCAACATAATAAAAGCCATGTACAACAAAACCACAGCTAGTATCATACTGAATGGGGAAAAACAAAAAGCCTTTCCTCTAGATCTGGAACATGACAAAGATGCCTGTTTTCACCATTGTACTGGAAGTCCTAGCTACAGCAACCAGGTAAGAGTAAGAAACAAAGGGCAAAAACATCAAATTATCCTTGTTTGCAGATGATATGATTCTATATTTGGAAAAACCTAGAAACTTCACCAAAAAACTATTAGAGCTAATAAACAAATTTAGTAGTGGTGAGATACAAAATCAACATATGAAAATCAGTAGCAATTCTATATGTAATAACTATCTGAAAAAGAAATCAAGAAAGTAATCCCACTGATAACAGCTACAAGTAAAATTCAATACCTAGGAATTAACCAGACAAGTGAAAGATCTCTATGATAAAAATTATGAAACATTGATGAAAGAAATTGAAGAGGACACAAAAAATAAAAAGATATTCCATGCTCATGTATCGAAAGGCTCCATGTTGTTAAAATATCTATACTACCCCAAGCAATCTACAGAATCAACATAATACCTATCAAAACACCAATGACATTCTTCACAGAAATAGAAAAAACAATCCTAAAATGTATATGGAACTACAAAAGAAACAGAATAGCCAAAGCTATCCTGAGCAAAAGAACAAAACTAGAGGAATCACATTACCTGACTTCAAATTATACTACAGAGGTACAGTAACCAAAACAGCATGGTACTGGCATAAAAACAGACACATGGATCAATGGAACAGAATAAACTCAGAAACAAATCCGTGCATCTACAGTGAACTCATTTTTGACACAGGTGCCAAGAAAATATGTTGGAGAAAGGACAGTCTCTTCAATAAATGCTGCTGGGAAAACTGGAAATCCATATGCAGAAGAATGAAACTAGATCCATATCTCTCACCATATACAAAAGTCAATCGATTGGGTCTAGATTTTATATTTTGATTTCAAAATGTATTAAAGACTTAAATATAAGACCTCAAACCATGAAACTACATTGGGGAAACTCTCCAGGACATTGGACTGGCCAAAAATGTATGGAGTAATACTCTACAAGTACAGTCAACCAAAGCAAAAAAAGATAAATGGGATCACACTAAGTTAAAAAGCTTCCGCACGCAAAGGAAACAATCAACAAAGTGAAGAGACAACCCGCAAATGGAAAAAATGTTTACAAACGATCTCTCTGACAAGAAATTAATATTTGCAAACTATTCATCTGACAAGAGCTCTGGAATATATTAGGAGCACTCTATAGGAAACAAATCAAATAATCTGATTTATAAATGGGCAAAATACCTGAACTGATATTTGTCAAAAGAAGACATACCAATGGCAAACAGGTCTAAGAAAAGGTGCTCAACATAAGTGATCATCAGATAAATGAAAATCTATCTGAATGAAAATGAAAATGAAAATCACTACAAAAAGATATCGTCTTGCCCCAGTTAAAATAGTTTTTATCCAAAAGACAGGCAATAAAAACAGCTGGCAAGGATGTGGAGAAGGAACCCTTGTACACTGTTGAGGGAATGTAAATTAGTAAACCATTATGGAGAATAGTTTGGAGGTTTCTCAAAAAACTAAAAATAGAACTACCATATGACCCAGCAATCCCACTCCTAGATTTATAGCCAAAAGAAAAGAAGTCAGTATATCAAAGAGGTACCTGTACTCCCGTTTATTGCAGCGCTATTCACAATAGCCAAGATTTGGAACCAATCTAAGTGTCCATCAGCAGATGACTTGATAAAGCAAATATGGTACATACACACAACAGAGTACTAATCATCCATAAAAAACGATGAGGTTCTGTCATTTGCAACAACATGGTTGTAACTGGAAGTCATTATGTTAAGTGAAATAAGCCATGCATAGAAAGACAAACTTTGTATGCTCTCACTCATTTGTGGGAGCTAAAAATGAAAACAATTGAACTCATGGAGAGAGAGAGAGTAGAATAATGGTTACCAGAGGCTGGGAGGGGTAGTTGGAGGGTTGGGGGAAGTAGGATCGGTTAATAGGTAAAAGAATAGAAGGAATGAATGAAATCTAGTATTCGATAGCACTTCAGAGTGACTATAGTCAATAATAGTTTAATTGTATATTTAAAAGTAACTTAAAAAGCATAACTGGATTATTTGTAAGACAAAGGATAAATGCTTGAAGTGATGGATACCCCATTTATCCTGATGTGATTATTACACATTGTATGCCTGTATAAAAATATCTCATATATTCCATAAATATGTACACTTACAATGTACCCACAAAAATAAAAAATGAAGAATTCGCTTTTCTCTGCATCCTCATCAGCATTGATTTTTTTTCTTTTTGATAATAGGCATTCTAACTGGGGTGAGATGATACCTCATTTTGGTTTTGATTTGCATTTCTCTGACAGTGCTATTGAGCATTTTTTTGTATATTTGTTGTATATTTTTTGTATATTTGAGAAATGTCTGTTCAGATCATTTGCTCATTTTTAATTGGATTGTTGTTGTTTGCTGTTGAGATGTTTGAGTTCCTTGTATGTTGTTTTTAATTTTAGTTATTATTATTAATATTTTAATTTTATTATTTTTAGAGACAGGGTCTTGCTCTGTTGCCCAAGCTGGAGTGTGGTGGAGCAATCATAGCTCACTCTAACCTTGAACTCCTGGACTCAAGCAATCTTCCTGCCTCAGACACCCAATAGCAGCTGGGATTGCAGGTGTGTGCCATTGTGCTCAGCCTCTATAATCTGGATATAAATCACCTGTTAGATGAATAGTTTGTTAATATTTTTACCCATTCTGTTGGTTGTCTATTCACTATGTTGATTATTTCCTTGCTGTTCAGAAGCTTTTCAGTTTGGTATAATCTCATTTGTTTATTTTTGCTCTTGTTGCCTGTGCTTTTGAGGTCTTATTCATAAAACGTATTACCAGACCAATGTCCTGAAACATTTCTCATGTTTTTTTCTGGTAGTTTTAAAGTTTTGGGTCTTACACTTCACCCTGTAATTAATTTTGAGTTGATCTCTTTCTCTCTTTCTTTCTCGAAGTTTTGCTCTTGTTGCCCAGGCTGGAGGGCAGTGGCATGATCTCGGCTCACTGCAACCTCTGCCTCCTGGGTTCAAGTGATTCTTGTGCCTCAGCCTCCCGAGTAGCTGGGATGATGCAGTGCACCACCACGCCTGGCTAATTTTGTATTTTTAGTAGAGATGGGGTTTTGCCATGTTGGTCAGGCTGGTCTCGAACTCCCGACCTCAGGGGATCCAACCACCTTGGCCTCCTGAAGTGCTGGGATTACAGGTGTGAGCCACTGTGCCTGGCCCGATTTTTCTGTATGGTGAGTATTCATTCTTCTGCATACGGATATTCTGTTTTGCCACTTAAGAAGAGAGTGTTTTTCCCCCAGTGTATGTTCCTGGTGCTTTTGTTGAAAATCAGTTGGCTGTAAATTCATGGATTTATTTCTTGGTTCTCTAGTCTGTTCCATTGGTCTATGTGTCACCTTTATGGTAGTGCCATGCTGTTTTGCCTACTAGAGCTTTGTAGTATATTTTGAAGTCAAGCAGTGTGATTCCTCCAGCTTTGTTCTTTTTGCTCAGGATTGATTTGGCTATTCGAGGTCTTCTATGGTTGCATATAAATTTTAAGGTTTTATTTTCTATTTCTGTGAAGAATGTCATTGGTATTTTCATAGGGATTGCATTGACTCTGTAGATCACTCTGGGTACAATGGTCATTTTAAGATATTAATTCATCCAATCTGTGAGCATAGAATGTCTTCTTATTTGCTTTTATCCTCTTCAGATTCCTTCGTCAGTGTTTTTCTTTTTTTTTCTTTTTTTTTTTGAGATGGAGTCTTGCTGTCTCACCCAGGCTGGAGTGCAGTCGCGTGACTTGGCTCACTGCAACCTCGACCCCCAGGTTCAAGCAATTCTCCTGCCTCTGCTTCCTGAGTAGCTGGGATTACAGGCACCCGCCACCACACCTAGGCACTTTTTGTATTTTTAGCAGAGACGGAGTTTCACCATGTTGGCCAGGCTGGTCTCGAACTCCTGACCTCATGAGCCTCCCACTTCGGTCTCCCAAAGTGCTGGGATTACAGGCGTGAGCCACTGCACCCTGCCCATCAGTGTTTTTCATAGATTTCTTTGTAGAGATCCTACACTTCCTTGGTTAAATTTATTTCTAGTTTTTTTTTTTTTTGTAGCTTTTGTAAATGGGATTGCTTTCCTGATTTCTTTTTCAGCTAGTTTGTTGTTCACATATAGAAATGCTACTGATTTTGTATGTTGATTTTGTATCCTGCAACTTGGCTGAATGTGTTTATCATCTCTAAAATTTTTGGCAGGGTATAGTTTGGGGTTTTCTATGTATAATATGTCATGTGCAAACAGGGATAATCTCCTTTGGAGATTTCATATTTCCTTGCTTTTTCATGTTTGATGTGTCCCTATGTTGAGTTCTATGAATCTGGTGGAACAGTCACCTTTTCTCATTTTATGGGTTAGATTTCATAGGGAAAGGCTTATTCATATGGATGGGTCTTGGGGTGTTGGTTTGGTGAAGTGCATTGGCTTTGGTTCTAGGTGGATGCAAAAGTGTAGTCTCTATATAGTTTCATCAGTTGTAATCCATGCTAGTGATGTTTGCATGTGTCTCAGTGGGCTAGGCTGTAATAGTTTATGGAAGTGGTGGTGCTCCTTTGCTGGGGGTAGACTTGCTGGGCTGTTTCTCAGGTTAGTGGTGCATATATATGCACATGGTGTGTTGGCCAGTTTGGGGTCTGGCTTGCTGGGGTTAGGGCCATAGGGCTATTACTCTGGTTAGGAGAACATGTGTGGTTGCTCAGTCTGCCTTGGGGTGTACCTGGCAGGGGTGGTCCATGGGCTATTTCTCAGGACTGGGATATAGCCATATTGTTTCTTAGCTGGTTTTGGTGTATGTCTGCTGAGGGCAGCCCACAGGGCTATTTCTCAGGTCCAAGATGACATCGCAAGTCTGCTTGGCTGGCTTGGGGATATGTTTGCTGAGTCTCCCATGGGGCTATTCATCAGGCCAGGAGCATAGGCACAAGGCTGCTCAGCTGGCCTGGGTGCATCTTTGCCAAGGGTAGCCCTGCAGGGATGTTTCTCAGACCTTGATAGCAGGCATGGAGCCTTGGGCAGGAACAGGGTAATGGACATGGGGCCTGTTTCTCAGGCTCTGGGTGTGGACGTGTAGCTACTCCACCAGCCTGGGGGCATATCAGTTGTTTGGTGGTTTGGGGACATCTCCTGCTTGGGACAGGACACACAGTGGCTTGGCTGGCTTAAGGGCGGGTTCACCAGCTTAGGAGTGGGTTTGCCCTGGGTGAACTGGCAGACTGTTCCTCTGGCTGGAAGTATAGGCAGCAGGGGTTGCTTTCCCTGCTGTGCAGGACCCAAGTCACAGCTGATCCTGGTCCCAGGTTCCATGCACCTGGGATTGCGGCATTCAGCAACCCTTGTGGGCTTGGCATAATGAAGATGGAGCCACAGTGCTAGGGAGGTGCAGTGGCTACTGGCCCCCAGAGCAGGGTACACTTCAGAGGTGGCTTTTGTCTCAAGATGGCACCACGCTGCAGCAGCTTGGCTCACAGGGGATTGGCGGGGGATAGGCAGTACACATCTTGCTCTTCTAATGCAGGGCAATGTACCTGTGTGAATATTAGGCAGCTCTCTATACTGGGCTCAGGACTTGTGAGGACTGTGGGATTCTCCTGTAGTAAGGACTGTGGGTGTTCGCAGTGGCAGTGGGCACTGGCGAGCATCTTCTGCTTACCTTTTCCCCACAAAGGGAAGTCCTACCTGATTCTAGGCTAATCCAATCTGGCGAGGGAGGTGGGGCTTCAGAGGCTGGGTGCCTCCTCACTGCTCCCGTCACCACAGGTGCATCTCCACTCCTCCACTGCACTCCACCGCTCTCCCCTCAATACTGCAGTCAAATCTTAGCTGTTTATTCATCGCCTTGTTCCTTTTTGTAGTGGACACAAATGCCAGGTGTTTCTAATCAGCCATCTTGCTGCTGTCACTGAGCTGCCCTGTAAGTATTATTAGGCCTAAAACAGGCTGCCTTGATGTCTTAGAACCTTAAAGGACTCCAAAGGCCTAACCATGAGTTCACCAGCTCTGCCCAGTTATGTTCACCCCCACTCACTAGTTTCTCTATCAGCTGGACCAGCTGTACCCAATCCATAGAATTGTTCAAACAAGCCAATCACATCCTCCCTGAGGCACCAACACCTCATCATGTTATTATAAAACCTGCCTCCTATGGCCCCTGTTTTTTCACTCTACTCCTGAGTGCAACCTCATGCTGCCCTGCATAGTGTGTGGAGTCCTCCTTCTGTGAGTGGTGAATGTACATGTGAGTAGTAAAATGCTGTCAATCTCTTCTGTCCAGTGTTGGGTGTAGGGTGTTCAGCCATCCCCAGAATCCTAAAGTGGGACCCTCTTCCTCGCCAATAAGTTGAAAAAGAGGTGAGCAGAGCACCATATTACCTATCCAAACAGCTCCGGCTCCCTGCAGCTGCTGCTGCCCTCTATGTGGCTGTAACAGTTCTATCACCCGTTAGCCTGACCTCTTGCCCCCAGCAGAATCACCATGTTCTGCAAATCCTGCACCTGCTCCTGCCGGTGCGCTACTTACCTCACAGATAACCCACAGCCACTGCCCTCCCACCAAATCATTAAAACCATCTGCTGCAAACTCCTCTCCAGCAACTTGCCTGGCCCTTGCTCCTCTGCCTCAGAGCTCAGCCAAGGGCTGAGCCAAAAATAGTCTCATGTGTTTTTGCAGGGTAGGCCTTTAGCATACGTTTATTTACTGGTTTGGGACTCATTGATGAAGGGTGCTTGTGCGGACAGGACAGTGGGATCAGTGTCTTCCTGAACAAGGGCGCATTCATGTAATGATCACAGCTAAGCCTGGCATTTCTCACGATGTGGGCATGGATCATCACATTTGCCCTTACTGCCTCGTGGTTGAGAGCGAACAGCAAACGAGGGAGATGAAGTACACGAAAACCCTCTGTGGACGCTGGAGGGCTGCACAACTATCAAGGATTCTTCTTCATTTGTTTCTAGAAAACTTGCTTTAAGCCAGACCCTGCTTTCATTATAATGCTGCAGAGCCACAATGATTGCAATAGAATTTCTTCAAGGAACTGTTCATGGCTACCAATTCATACGTACCCATGAGTCCTATCGCCTTGTAAAGAAACATGTGACTGACATGCCACTGGTGTGAGACTTGTCCCTCCACACAAGCCTTACAAAAGAGCTTCGCTGTGTCTCATACTCAGAAAATACTAATGAACATCTCAAATATACCAAGGTGCCGGGGACAGAGATGCATAGTTGCTGCGACTCAGCGGCAACACTTTTACAGGTGAGCACCTTTGTTAATGCCCAAGAGCTAGAATTTCCAAGAAGTTGGGCAGGAAGCCCCAGAGTAGTGCAGGCAGCAAAACCACCGGAGCTCACACAGCCGGTTACCGCCCGGTGCAGAAGCGTGGCGGGTAGCGGTAGACGGCAGCCAGAGACACTAGAGGGCAGCACGCTCCCACCCAATACTCCTAGTCCTGCGACGTCTCGGCCCCGCCAGGGGTCCTGGGCCAAACGCGGTGGCTCACGCCTGAAAGCCTAACACTTTGTGAGGCCGAGGTGGGAGACTTGATTCAGCCCGGAAGGTCAAGACCAGCCTGGGCAACATGGCGAAAACTGTTCTTTACAAAAATTACAAAAATCAGCCGGGTGTAGTGGCGAGCGCCTGTAGTCCCAGCTACACGGGAGGCTGAGGTGGGAGGATTGCTTCAGCCCAGGAGGTAGAGGCTGCAGTGAGCCGTGATCGCGCCACTGCACTCTAGCCTGGGTGACAGAGTGAAACTCCGTGTCAAAAAAAAAAAAAAAAAAAGTAATCTGCTCCAGTGGTTCTCAATCCTGCCATTACATCAGAATCTCTGGGAGGCTTGTTAAAAACAGGACTAGCTGTAGAATATGTGGTGCTTGTAAAATGAAAATGTAGGCCTTTTGTTCAAAAAGTAGGGAAAAAATGCCATTAAGAGTATTAAAATATAATTCTTTTCCCTTTTTACTTTGGTCTCTCTCCTCTCTCAACTTCTGGTGTTTTTTGTTATTTAATGTTGTTCTAAATAAAGGAAAATTGAAACTTTAAATAATCGGCATGAATTTTACTATTCATCTTTATATTGCACATTGTCAGTTTTTTTTTAATAGATGGGGTATGATTTATTCATTCATCCAACAAATTTTGACCCCTTCTGTATGCCAGACACTATTCTTGATACTAGGAGTACAGAAAAGAACATACTGATATAGAGCTTACATTATAGAAAGAGAGCAGATGATAAATAAATGGATAAATACCGTAGTGTCAGGGAGTGATAAATGCTATGAAGAAAGATGAAGTACCTTCTCAAATCTCTGAGACTTGGTAAGGGGAAAAAGATGTAGAACATATATGGGACACTTACTAGAATTTTTTAAAGACTTTGTGGTTGGTTGCTATTAGAGACTGGTGGTCAGGGTATGGCATGGTAGAGAGAGAGCCCTACTCATACACTTTTGTGCTGTTTGATTTTTCTAAATTTTATTATTATTATACGTTAAGTTTTAGGGTACATGTGCACAATGTGCAGGTTAGTTACATATGTATACATGTGCCATGCTGGTGTGCTGCACCCATTAACTCGTCATTTAGCATTAGGTATATCTCCTAATGCTATCCCTCCCCCCTCACCCTACCCCACAACAGTCCTCAGAGTGTGATGCTCCCCTTCCTGTGTCCGTGTGTTCTCATTATTCAATTCCCACCTATGAGTGAGAATATGCGGTGTTTGGTTTTTTGTTCTTGCGATAGTTTACTGAGAATGATGATTTCCAATTTCATCCATGTCCCTACAAAGGACATGAACTCATCATTTTTTATGGCTGCATAGTATTCCATGGTGTATATGTGCCACATTTTCTTAATCCAGTCTATCATTGTTGGACATTTGGGTTGGTTCCGAGTCTTTGCTATTGTGAATAGTGCCGCAATAAACATACGTGTGCATGTGTCTTTATAGCAGCATGATATATATAGTCCTTTGGGTATATACCCAGTAATGGGATGGCTGGGTCAAATGGTATTTCTAGTTCTAGATCCCTGAGGAATCGCCACACTGACTTCCACACTGGTTGAACTAGTTTACAGTCCCACCAACAGTGTAAAAGTGTTCCTATTTCTCCACATCCTCTCCAGCACCTGTTGTTTCCTGACTTTTTAATGATTGCCATTCTAACTGGTGTGAGATGGTATCTCATTGTGGTTTTGATTTGCATTTCTCTGATGGTCAGTGATGGTGAGCATTTTTTCATGTGTTTTTTGGCTGCATAAATGTCTTCTTTTGAGAAGTGTCTGTTCATGTCCTTTGCCCACTTTTTGATGGGGTTGTTTGTTTTTTTCTTGTAAATTTGTTTGAGTTCATTGTAGATTCTGGATATTAGCCCTTTGTCAGATGAGTAGGTTGCAAAAATTTTCTCCCATTTTGTAGGTTGCCTGTTCACTCTGATGGTAGTTTCTTTTGCTGTGCAGAAGCTCTTTAGTTTAATTAGATCCCATTTGTCAGTTTTGGCTTTTGTTGCCATTGCTTTTGGTGTTTTAGACATGAAGTCATTGCCCATGCCTATGTCTTGAATTGTATTGCCTAGGTTTTCTTCTAGGGTTTTTATGGTTTTAGGTCTAACGTTTAAGTCTTTAATCCATCTTGAATTAATTTTTGTATAAGGTGTAAGGAAGGGATCCAGTTTCAGCTTTCTACATATGGCTAGCCAGTTTTCCTAGCACCATTTATTAAATAGGGAATCCTTTCCCCATTGCTTGTTTTTCTCAGGTTTGTCAAAGATCAGATAGTTGTAGATATGCGGCATTATTTCTGAGGGCTCTGTTCTGTTCCATTGATCTATATCTCTGTTTTGGTACCAGTACCATGCTGTTTTGATTACTGTAGCCTTGTAGTATAGTTTGAAGTCAGGTAGCGTGATGCCTCCAGCTTTGTTCTTTTGGCTTAGGATTGACTTGGCGATGTGGGCTCTTTTTTGGTTCCATATGAACTTTAAAGTAGTTTTTTCCAATTCTGTGAAGAAAGTCATTGGTAGCTTGATGGGGATGGCATTGAATCTATGAATTACCTTGGGCAGTATGGCCATTTTCACGATATTGATTCTTCCTACCCATGAGCATGGAATGTTCTTCCATTTGTTTGTATCCTCTTTTATTTCATTGAGCAGTGGTTGTAGTTCTCCTTGAAGAGGTCCTTCACGTCCCTTGTAAGTTAGATTCCTAGGTATTTTATTCTCTTTGAAGCAATTGTGAATGGGAGTTCACTCATGATTTGGCTCTCTGTTTGTCTGTTATTGGTGTACAAGAATGCTTGTGATTTTTGTACATTGATTTTGTATCATGAGACTCTGCTGAATTTGCTTATCAGCTTAAGGAGATTTTGGGCTGAGACAGTGGGGTTTTCTAGATACACAATCATGTCATCTGCAAACAGGGACAATTGGACTTCCTCTTTCCCTAATTGAATACCCTTTATTTCCTTCTCCTGCCTAATTGCCCTGGCCAGAACTTCCAACACTATGTTGAATAGGAGTGGTGAGAGAGGGCATCCCTGTCTTGTGCCAGTTTTCAAAGGGAGTGCTTCCAGTTTTTGCCCATTCAGTATGATATTGGCTGTGGGTTTGTCATAAATAGCTCTTAGTATTTTGAGATACGTCCCATCAATACCTAATTTATTGAGAGTTTTTAGCACGAAGGGTTGTTGAATTTTGTCAAAGGCCTTTTCTGCATCTATTGAGATAATCATGTGGTTTTTGTCTTTGGTTCTGTTTATATGCTGGATTACATTTATTGATTTGCGTATATTGAACTAGCCTTGCATCCCAGGGATGAAGCCCACTTGATCATGGTGGATAAGCTTTTTGATGTGCTGCTGGATTCGGTTTGCCAGTATTTTATTGAGGATTTTTGCATCAATGTTCATCAAGGATATTGGTCTAAAATTCTCTTTTTTGGTTGTGTCTCTGCCCGGCTTTGGTATCAGGATGATGCCGGCCTCATAAAATGAATTAGGGAGGATTCCCTCTTTTTCTGTTGATTGGAATAGTTTCAGAAGGAATGGTACCAGTTCCTCCTTGTACCTCTGGTAGAATTCGGCTGTGAATCCATCTGGTCCTGGACTCTTTTTGGTTGGTAAGCTATTGATTATTGCCCCAATTTCAGAGCCTGTTATTGGTCTATTCAGAGAGTCAACTTCTTCCTGGTTTAGCCTTGGGAGGCTGTATGTGTCGAGGAATTTATTCATTTCTTCTAGATTTTCTAGTTTATTTGCGTAGAGGTGTTTGTAGTATTCTCTGGTGGTAGTCTGTATTTCTGTGGGATCGGTGGTGATATCCCCTTTGTCATTTTTTATTGCGTCTATTTGATTCTTCTCTCTTGTCTTCTTTATTAGTCTTGCTAGCGGTCTATCAATTTTGTTAATCCTTTCAAAAAACCAGCTCCTGGATTCATTAATTTTTTGAAGGGTTTTTTGTGTCTCTATTTCCTTCAGTTCTGCTCTGATTTTAGTTATTTCTTGCCTTCTGCTAGCTTTTGAATGTGTTTGCTCTTGCTTTTCTAGTTCTTTTAATTGTGATGTTAGGGTGTCCATTTTGGATCTTTCCTGCTTTCTCTTGTGGGCATTTAGTGCTATAAATTTCCCTCTACACACTGCTTTGAATGTGTCCCAGAGATTCTGGTATGTTGTGTCTTTGTTCTCATTGGTTTCAAAGAACATCTTGATTTCTGCCTTCATTTCGTTATGTACCCAGTAGTCATTCAGGAGCAGATTGTTGAGTTTCCATGTAGTTGAGCGGTTTTGAGTGAGTTTCTTAATCGTGAGTTCTAGTTTGATTGCACTGTGGTCTGAGAGACAGTTTGTTATAATTTCTGTTCTTTTACATTTGCTGAGGAGAGCTTTACTTCCAACTATGTGGTCAATTTTGGAATAGGTGTGGTGTGGTGCTGAAAAAAATGTATATTCTGTTGATTTGGGGTGGAGAGTTCTGTAGATGTCTATTAAGTCCGCTTGGTGCAGAGCTGAGTTCAATTCCTGGGTATCCTTGTTAACTTTCTGTCTCGTTGATCTGTCTAATGTTGACAGTGGGGTGTTAAAGTCTCCCATTATTATTGTGTGGGAGTCTAAGTCTCTTTGTAGGTCACTCAGGACTTGCTTTATGAATCTGGGTGCTCCTGTATTGGGTGCATATATATTTAGGATAGTTAGCTCTTCTTGTTGAATTGATCCCTTTCCCATTATGTAATGGCCTTCTTTGTCTCTTTTGATCTTTGTTGGTTTAAAGTCTGTTTTATCAGAGACTAGGATTGCAACCCCTGCCTTTTTTTGTTTTCCATCTGCTTGGTAGATCTTCCTCCATCCTTTTATTTTGAGCCTATGTGTGTCTCTGCACGTGAGATGGGTTTCCTGAATACAGCACACTGATGGGTCTTGACTCTTGATCCAATTTGCCAGTCTGTGTCTTTTAATTGGAGCATTTAGTCCATTTACCTTTAAAGTTAATATTGTTATGTGTGAATTTGAACCTGTTGTTATGATGTTAGCTGGTGATTTTGCTCGTTAGTTGATGCAGTTTCTTCCTAGCCTCGATGGTCTTTACAATTTGGCATGATTTTGCAGTGGCTGGTTCCGGTTGTTCCTTTCCATGTTTAGTGCTTCCTTCAGGAGCTCTTGTAGGGCAGGCCTGGTGGTGACAAAATCTCTCAGCATTTGCTTGTCTGTAAAGTATTTTATTTCTCCTTCACTTATGAAGCTTAGTTTGGCTGGATATGAAATTCTGGGTTGAAAATTATTTTCTTTAAGAATGTTGAATATTGGCCCCCACTCTCTTCTGGCTTGTAGAGTTTCTGCTGAGAGATCCGCTGTTATTCTGATGGGCTTCCCTTTGTGGGTAACCTGACCTTTCTCTCTGGCTGCCCTTAACATTTTTTCCTTCATTTCAACTTTGGTGAATCTGACAATTATATGTCTTAGAGTTGCTCTTCTCGAATAGTATCTTTGTGGCGTTCTCTGTATTTCCTGAATCTGAACGTTGGCCTGCCTTGCTAGATTGGGGAAGTTCTCCTGGATAATATCTTGCAGAGTGTTTTCCAACTTGGTTCCATTCTCCCTGTCACTTTCAGGTATACCAATCAGACATAGATTTGGTCTTTTCACATAGTCCCATATTTCTTGGAGGCTTTATTAGTTTCTTTTTATTCTTTTTTCTCTAAACTTCCCTTCTCGCTTCATTTCATTCATTTCATCTTCCATCACTGATACCTTTTCTTCCAGTTGGTCTCATCAGCTCCTGAGGCTTCTGCATTCTTCACATAGTTCTTGAGCCTTGGCTTTCAGCTCCATCAGCTCCTTTAAGCACTTCTCTGTATTGGTTATTCTAGTTATACATTCGTCTAATTTTTTTTCAAAGTTTTTAACTTCTTTGCCTTTGGTTTGAATTTCCTCCTGTAGCTCGGAGTAGTTTGATCGTCTGAAGCCTTCTTCTCTCAACTCGTCAAAGTCATTCTCCATCCAGCTTTGTTCCATTGCTGGTGAGGAGCTGCATTCCTTTGGAGGAGGAGAGGTGCTCTGCTTTTTAGAGTTTCCAGTTTTTCTGCTCTGTTTTTTTCCCCATCTTTGTGGTTTTATCTACTTTTGGTCTTTGATGATGGTGATGTACAGATGGGTTTTTGGTGTGGATGTCCTTTCTGTTCATTAGTTTTCCTTCTAACAGACAGGACCCTCAGCTGCAGGTCTGTTGGAGTTTGCTAGAGGTCCACTCCAGACCCTGTTTGCCTGTGTATCAGCAGCGGTGGCTGCAGATCAGCGGATTTTCGTGAACCGCGAATGCTGCTGTCTGATCGTTCCTCTGGAAGTTTTGTCTCAGAGGAGTACCCGGCCATGTGAGGTGTCAGTCTGCCCCTACTGGGGGGTGTCTCCCAGTTAGGCTGCTCGGGGGTCAGGGGTCAGGGACCCACTTGAGGAGGCAGTCTGCCCGTTCTCAGATCTCCAGCTGCATGCTGGGAGAACCACTGCTCTCCTCAAAGCTGTCAGACAAGGACATTTAAGTCTGCAGAGGTTACTGCTAACTTTTTGTTTGTCCATGCCCTTCCCCCAGAGGTGGAGCCTACAGAGGCATGCAGGCCTCCTTGAGCTGTGGTGGGCTCCACCCAGTTCGAGCTTCCAGGCTGCTTTGTTTACCTAAGCAAGCCTGGGCAATGGCGGGCGCCCCTCCCCCAGCCTCGCTGCTGCCTTGCAGTTTGATCTCAGACTGCTGTGCTAGCAATCAGCGAGACTCCGTGGGCGTAGGACCCTCCAAGCCAGGTGCGGGATATAGTCTTCTGGTGTGCCATTTTTTAAGCCCGTCGGAAAGGCGCAGTATTAGGGTGGGAGTGACCCGAATTTCCAGGTGCCGTCTGTCACCCCTTTCTTTGACTAGGAAAGGGAACTCCCTGACCCCTTGCGCTTCCCGAGTGAGGCAATGCCTCGCCCTGCTTCGGCTCGCGCATGGTGCGCTGCACCCACTGTCCTGCGCCCGCTGTCTGGCACTCCCTAGTGAGATGAACCCGGTACCTCAGATGGAAATGCAGAAATCACCCATCTTCTGCTTCGCTCACGCTGGGAGCCGTAGACCGGAGCTGTTCCTATTCGGCCATCTTGGCTGCCCCCATTGTCAGTTTTAAATGTAAATATCAGAGCACTTCACTTTCATGCGGTATCACTAACATTACAGAATTCATATTCTGGATGCGTGCACATCTACCGACACTATGGAAGTCAGTGGCTTCCATAATATGCTTACCTTATACTCACTTTGAGTCTTGCTGAACTCAGACATTGGTCCACCAGAATTCTGTGTTCATGGGGCATTGCAAATGCTATATTTGAATGGTGACAGACATATTGCATCTATCTCCTCTGCTCATGCACATACTACATTATTTCACTGGACATGGCTACAAATGACAAGTTCAAAGACAAAATTAGACTCTGCACTCCCAGAGCTTATTCTCTTTCAGAGGTTATGGGCAATGGGAAACACATTCAGGGATATTTTAGGGCTATCCCATGCAAGCTGTTTAAGAAGCTTGAATCTGGATCCGGCCAAAACCACAGACTACGGCTCAAATATGGGCCTCAGCAAGACCAGAGTCCTTCTTTTCTGGGAAGTTACAGCAAAGGGCACCTTATGCTATTCTGGGTTGTATGCAACTAGCATGGTAGTTGAGTGGTTTCTTTGGAATTAGACCTAGATTTGAATCTTACTTTTACCACTTTTTTTGTGACCTTGGGCAATTTTTTTCCCTTTCTGCATTTCAGACTTTTTAAAAAATCTGTAAAATGGAGCCAATAGTAATATCAACTTCACAGAATGCTTGTAGGATTAAATGGGATGTTGTAAATTAAGTTTAGCACTGTGCCTGGCGTACGTTGGTGGCTATAATAGAAGAAAAGCTATGACAAAACACAAACCTAAGGAACACTCTCACTAAAGACTTCTTCTGGCCCTGCTACCTGCTTATCTTGCTCTTCATTGCCTTTGTTTGGTAGAGAGTGGAGTGAGCAACACAACTGGAAAACAGGAAGAAATTGAAAGCATTAAAAAATGGTAAAGTGAAAGTAAAACTGTCACTATTGGAACGTGGTATGACTGTATTCCTGAAAAACCCAAGGTAATCAACTAAAATTTACTACTACTAGTAGGTGGGGGGAGAGAGAGAGAGAGGGAGAGAGAGAGAGAATTCAGTCAGGTAGCAGAATGTAAAAATTAATATGCAGAAATAAAAAACTTTTGTGTATACAAATGACAATTAGAAGATATATTGGAGGAGAAGATCCCCTTTACAATAGCAACACAAGGAATAAATACCCAGAAACAAAATATGTAAAACCTTTTTGAGAAAAAAGGTAAATCATTTTCAAATATATAAATGCAATCCTTTTTTTGGAGACAGAATCTTGCTCTGTCACCGAGGCTGGAGTGCAGTGGCGCAGTCTTGGCTCACTGCAACTTTGCCTCCCGGGTTCAAGTGATTTTCCTGCCTCAGCCTCCCTAGTAGCTGGGATTACAGGCACCCAACACCATGCCTGGCTAATTTTTGTATTTTTACAAAATGCAAAATAGGGTTTCACCATGTTGGCCAGGCTGGTCTTGAACTCCTGACCTCAGGTGATCCGCGTGCCTCGGCCTCCCAAAGTGCTGGGATTACAGGCATGAGCCACCATGCCTGGCCATAAATGCAATCTTGAACAAATAGATATACCATATTCTAAGGGATAGAAAGACTCAACAATTCTTCCCAAGGTAATTTATAAACTAATGTGATCCCAACAAAAATTCCAATAGATTTCTCTGGTTAGGGGGCCCAATTAGACAAGCTGATTCTAAATTTATGGTTGAAGGTAAGCAAAAATATCCAGGAAAACTCTTAAAAGAAAGAAATATGATAGCACTGAGATTAGTGCTGTCAGTTAATAAGAGACTATATAGTCTTAATAATTAAAACAGTATGGTACTTATGCATAAACTGACAGACAAACAGAGCAGAACAAAATATCCAGGAATAGAGCATGTATGTATTAGTATACGAGAGAGGTAGCATCTCAAATCAGTAGAATAAACATGTATCTTTTGAATAAATGGTTTTAGGACAACTGGCTAGCCTTCTTGAAAAAGATAGGCAAATTCATAGGTTGTATCATATACTTGGGTTAACTTCAAATTAATAGAGGATTTAATTTGAAAAAATCATATATAAATAGTGCTTACGTGAAAATAGTAGAAGAATACATGGAATGACTCTTTTAGAACCTTATTGAGAGGAAAGACTTTCTAGTTAAGACAATGAAACCATAAAATAAAGGATTAATTTATTCTACTACATAGAATAAATATAGTGTGTTTTGCATAGTATAACACACTATAAGCAAAGCCAAAAGACAAACTACAACCTGAAAAAGTTGCAAACCTTATTAGACAAAACACTGATTTGCCTTATATGTAAAGAGTACCCAATGATCCAACAGAAAAATTGGCAAATGACATAAACAGTCCACAGAAAAAGAAATACTAATGACCCCTAAAGACATGAAAAGATGGTCAAACTTATAAGATAGATGCAAATTAAAATCACACCTTTTTTCTCACAGCAGATTGACAAAATTCAAAAGTTTCATGGCACACTCTTTTGGCAAGATGAGGAGCTACTGCAATCTCACACTTCGTTGGTGAGAGTGCAAAATAGTACAATTCCTGTGGAGAAAAATTTTAGAAGTATTTATTATTAATTTCAAATATATTTTCCTTTTGACCCAATAATCCCAATTCTGATAATTATTCTCACATTTAAGTCTGTCTTGACAACAGCTTTTCAGAGGACCCAAATTAACACATACCCTTTGTGTGCGAAAGGTGGGAAAAATAAGAATATGTTCATATTTGCCTATATTTATACAAAAAAACACCAGAAAGATATAGAAGAAAAGAAGTTAGGGGAAGCAATAGAAATGGGATGGTGGTATGGGTTAGGTGGAGAAATGGAAGAGGGCAACACTTTTGAAACCGTGTGAGTGTATTATCTATGCAAAAAAAAGTAAAGTCTCTTAAGGTAATTCTTGGAGAAAGATTTTTAAAATTTATTGTGGCCGGGCATGGTGGCTCATACCTATAATCCCAGCACTTTGGGAGGCTGAGGTGGGTGTATTACTTGAGGTCAGGAGTTAGAGACCGGCCTGACCAACATGGTGAAACCCCGTCTCTACTAAAAATACAAAATTAGCCAAGCATTGTGGCGCACGCCTGTAATCCCAGCTACTCGGGAGGCTGAGGCAGGAGAATCACTTGAAACCAGGAGGCAGAGGTTGCAGTGAGCCGAGATAGAGCCATTGCACTCCAGTGTGGGTGACAAGAGCAAAACTTTGTCTCAAAGTAAATAAATAAATAAATAAATATCTATTGTGAAATACAGTCATGTGTCACTTAGTGACAAGGATACATTCTGACAAATGAGTCACTGGACAATTTCATTGTTGTGCCAGCATCATAGACTGTATTTACACAAACCTAGATGGTATAGCCTACTACATGCTGAGGCTATATATTGTGTAGTCTATTGCTGCTAGGCTATAAATCTATACAGCATGTTACTGTACTGAATACTGTAGGCACTTGTAACAAAATGGTAAGTATTTGTATGCCTGAACATAGAAAAGGTACAGAAAAAATACAGTTTAATCTTACGAGACCACCATTGTGTATGCAGTCCATCATTAACCAAAAAGTTATTATGTGGTACATGACTATAATTATAGACTCATGGAAAATTACAAAGATAGTACAGAGAGGACATATATGCCTTTTGCTTGGGTTTTCCCCAATGGTTACATTTTATATAACTATAGTAAAATAATCAGAACCAGGAAATTTACATTTATATAATGTATATGATTACTTTATGCCATTTTATCACATGTGTAGATGTGTGTAACCACCACTGCTATCAAGGTACAGAACTATTACATCATTATAAATAATCAGGAGAAAGATTTTGATTGTACATACTAGAGAGAAAGCTAACAGCTGCGGTGTTAGGAATTTAGGTCTGAACCAGGGCTCGAACCCAGAATGATTTGTTTTAAAGAAAACATTTTGTGGTGCATTTCTCCAAGGTAAGGTTGCGGAGGCTTCAGTCAAACAGATCAATAAAATGTCCCTGTCCCCATCCTCATTTTGAGATTGGCTGAGACGTGCTAGGATTTAAGATTAAAAGCTGTGTTTTATTATGGAAATTCATCAAGATAATAGCCGTTAAATAACACCAGGTGCTAAATATTAAGAAAGCTAATTTGAAAGCTGATTCTTAATTCTGAACATTAAATCAGCCTTACAAAGGTTTCAGCTCAGGTTTCAGCTGAGGTTTCAGCTCAGATTTCAGTATCTTTATGCCATAAGAACAAGTTATAATGAATTAAATTAAACTCCCCAAGAGACTGATTCCTAGGATCAGTCAACAATGCATAAGAGCCTTGCTGATGGGAATGTGAATTGTAAAAACTCTTCTGGAGGGAAATTTCCTTAGAGATATCAAAGGCTTTAAAATATGCCAATATTTAGACTTAATAATTTCACTTTTTGAAATTTTTCCTAAGGAAATAATTGTGTGTATAAAAATTGATTACCTAGTATGTTCATCAAATGATTTATGAGAAGAAAACTGGAGACAACCTACGTGACTGGTTTGAACCTAAAAGGCTAAGGACTTGCAGAGAGGAAGGTCGGACAAAAATCTTTTATGGAGTAATAGTTAGCTATGTGTATTCATACAAGATATATAAAAAATGATTAAAGAAGAATGAATAAAAATGATTTAAAAATGACAAAGTAGGTAAATAAGTAGGAAAATAAAAATGGAAAATATTCTTTCTATACATGAATACATATTTAATCTCAAAATTCTATTTAAAATTACACATTAAAAAGGAATCCTCACTGAACTAAATTTAGTAAGTGGATGATGGAGTTTGGAGCCAGGTTGCTTACGACTGGAGTGGGAATTTGCAGATGAGCAGGGGAGGAGGCTAGCATGATCCATGTACTAGTGGATTACAGTTGGCAATACCAGTATAACCTCATGTTTAGCTTAATATAGATACATATGGTTACAAATAGAAATATGTAGAAATATTTACAAATATGTGTATATATACCGGTTAGTATATATACCTATTTCCTTGCTCTGTCAGCTGAGAGGATCTAAAAGACCAGGAGCACCAGTAGCAATGAGCATATCTAGCTCTCAGAATTCTGTTGTTTTTTTTTTTTTTTTGAGATGGAATTTTGCTCTTGTTGCCCAGGCTGGAGTGCAACGGCGCGATCTCGGCTCACCGCAACCTCCGCCTCGTGGGTTCAAGTGATTCTCCTGCCTCAGCCTCCCAAATAGCTGGGACTACAGGCATGCGACACCACGCCCAGCTAGTTTTGTATTTTTAGTAGAGACGGGGTTTCTCCATGTTGGTCAGGCTGGTCTCGAACTCCCAACCTCAGGTGATCCGCCCATCTTGGCCTCCCAAAGTGCTGGGATTACAGGCGTGAGCCACCGTGCCCGGCCCAGAGTTTGGTTTTTAATACCATCCTCCAATAAAATGAAGCAGGGCTTCTTAGAGAAATGGCTGATTTTAGGACTGGGTCAGAAAACATGCAAGATGAGCTTGAAGCGTCTTCTAGTGCCAGAAAGAAACAAGTGCTAAAAAAAAAAAAAATTGGTGGAGATGTCAAAGGAATTCAGAAGTCAACTGCAAGAGTTCCCAATGACTAAGCCTGGAATAATTTGAGAAACAAAATAAACAAAGCAATGTTGGATTACAATCCAAAGGATAAAACAAATATCACAAGTCTACACTGATATAAATAAATGATTGAATAAACAAATAAACGGGGAGAATAAACAAGTAAACGGGAGAGAAGAGTGTGTACCCTTGACATGATATGATGAAAATGGCATTTTAGATTTTTAGTCTTTCTCCCCAGAACCCATAACCCCAGTCTAATTATGAGAAAAACATCAAACAAATTCCAGTAGAGGAGCCTCCTACAAAATATTTGACCAATATTTCTCAAAACTGTCAAGGTCATAAAAAACAAGGAACATCTGATAAACTGTCACAGGCAAGAGGAACCTGAGGATTTATGACAACTAAATGTAATGTGGGGTCCTGGATGGGATCCAGGGATGGAAAATAGCATTGGGTAAAAACTAAGGAAATCTGAGTAAAATGTGGACTTAACGAATAATGATGTATCAATATTAGTATATTGATGGTAGCAAATGTACTATACTAATGTAAGATGTCATCAACAGGTGACTACATGCAAAAATGCAGCTGGACCTTTACCTTATACTATACACAGAAATTAACTCAAAATGAGTCAGAGACCTAAATGTAGAGCTAAATAAGACTCTTGGCAGAAAACATCAGGGAAAAATTTTATGGCATTGGATTTGGCAATGATTTCTTGGCTATGACACCAAAAGCACAGATGATACCAAAAGATAAAGATGTAACTTAAACTTCATCAAAATAAAAAACTTTTGTGCATCGAAAGACACTATCAACAGAGTGAAAAGTCAACCCACAGAATGGGATAAAATACTTGCAAATCATATATCTGATGAGGGATTGCTATCCAGAATATATGAAGAACTCCTACAACACAGCAACAACAACAAAAAAAACAAACAATCCAATGTGAACATGGGAAAAAGACTTGAGAAGGCATTTCTTTAAAGAAGATATAGAAATAAGCCAAACCGGCCGGGTGTGGTGGTTTACGCCTGTAATCCCAGTACTTTGGAAGGCCGAGGTGGGTGGATCACCTGAGGTCAGGAGTTGGAGACCAGCCTGGCCAACATGGTGAAACCCTCTCTCCACTAAAAATACAAAAAAATTACTGGGAGCAGTGGCGGGCACCTGTAATTCCAACTATTCGGGAGGCTGAGACAGGAGAATCGCTTGAACCTGGGAAGCAGAGGTTGCAGTGAGCGGAGATCGTGCCACTGCACTCCAGCCTAGGCGACAAGAGTGAGACTCCATCTCACACACACACAAAAAAAGCCAAACCACAGTGAAAGATGTTTGATATCAGGAATTAATAGGGAAATTATGCAAATCCAAACAACAGTGATTTGTACTTCACACCCACTAGGATGGCTAATATTAATAATAATAATAATTGTTGGTGAGGATGTGCAGAAATTGGAACCCTGGTGCATTGCATCTGGAAAAGTAAAATGTTACAGTTGTTGGGGAAAACAGTATGGTAGTTCCTCAAAAAATTAAAGGATTACCATATGATCCAGCAATTCTACTTTTGGGAATATACCAAGAATAATTGAAAATGGGAACTTGAAGAGATATTCGTACACCCATTTGTAACAGTATTGTTTACAATAACCAAAAGGTGGAAACAATCCAAATACTCTTCAGCAGATGAAGAGATAAACAATATATATAATAGAATATTATTCAGCCTTAAAGAGGGATGAAATTCTAATACATGCTACAACATGGATGAACTTTGAAGATTTTATACTAAGTGATATAAGGATACAAAAGGACAGATATTATGTGATTCCACTTATGTAAGGTACCTAGAATAGTCAAATTCATAGAGACAGAAAGCATACTTGTTAGCAGGGACTGGAAAAAGGGAGTAATGGAGAGTGATTGTTTAATGTGTACAGAGTTCCAGTTGGGATAATGAAAATTTCTGGATATGGATGGTGGTGATGGTTGTACAGCAAGTGGGAATGCACTTAATGCCAGTGAACTGTACACTCAACAATGATTAAAATGGCAAATTTTATGTTTTGTATATTTTACTACAATAAAAATATATATGCAATTGGGTGTGAGGTACATGGAAACTGTACTATCTCCTCATTTTTTCAGTAAATCTAAAAACGTTCTAAAAATAAAATCCATTTAAAAAAATTAATCCTTGTTTCCCAAAGGGTTAAACATAGGTACCACAGGACTCAGCAATTCCATTCCTAGATATTTGCCCAAAAGAAATGAAAACATATGTCCACACAAAAATTTGTACACAAATACTCATGACAGCATTATTTATAATAGCCTCCAAATGAAACCAACCTAAATGCCCAGCACTGAATATCCATTCATTGTTGTATATCCATATATGGAAATATTATTTGGCAATAAAAAGGAATGAAGTAGTTATATATGTTGCCACATGGATGAACCTTGAAAAGATGCAAAGTAAAAGGAGCCAGAGAAGACCACATACTGTATGATTCCACTTATATAAAATGTCCAGAATAGGCAAATCTGTGGAGATAGAAAATAGATTAGTGGCTGCCAGAGGCTGGTTGAAGGAAATTTTAGGAGTGATTGCCAACAGGAATCATCAGAGTTTCTCTTAGAGGGATGAAAATATTCTAAAATAATTTTGGTGATGGTTGCAAAATTCTGAACATACTAAAAATCATAGAATTGTATATTTTAACTGTACTCTTAAAACTTACTTTTAGGATGGAAATTCCACAACTGGAGAAGTAATCCAAGATTACATGCCACTGTTTCCACCCAGAACCTTGCTCTGGAACCCCAATAATTTATAAATTTGGCTGCTTTGTGGTGTCCCATATGTCATGAAGGCTTTGCTCATTCTATTATATCCTTTTATTTATCTGACTGGATTATTTCAAAACACTTATCTTCAAGTTTAGAGATTCTTTCTTTGTTTGGCCTAGTCTATTGTTAAGGTGTTTGAATGTATTTTGCATTTCATTAAATAAATTATTGAGTTCCAGAATTTTTGTTGGTTCTCGTTTATATTTATCTATCTCTTTAGCAAATTTCTCATTCATATCCTGAATTGTTTTCTGATTTCTCTGTATTGGTTTTCAGAATTCTCTTGTATCTCACTGAGCTTCATCTAAATCAATAATTTGAATTATTTTTCTGAGATCTTGTGAATTTCTTTTTAATCATGATCTGTTGTTGGTGAATTATTGAATTCCTTTGGAGGTGTAATATTTCCTTGTTTTTTCATGTTTCCTGTGTCCTTACATCGATGTCTGCACAATTGGGACAACACAATTGGTCCCTCTTCCAATTATTTGAATTTACTTTCATAGGGGAGGACTTTTTCCTGAAGATGTATCTAAGGTGTTGGTTTGATGACACACTATGGCTTGATTCTGGGTGCATGCAGTAGCATAGTCTTTGCATGATTTATTTGGCTGTAAACAGCATCAGTGGTATCTGTAATTTCCTCAGTGGCTTAGGATGCAGTTATTAGAGGAGGCAGTGAAGATTTTCTGGGGATGGGGATGCCAGGTAAGGCAGTCTTTGGGCCCCATTGGTGGCAGCAGTAGCTGAGTGTGTCTGTTCTTGGGCCCCAGGGTGGTATATGCTTGTACTGGTTTTAGGGGGTCCAGGTGGGCTGATTCTTGGGCCTCTGTGTCACTCAGATGTCAGTAGTGGCAGCAGTAGGCTGGGTGGGTGGGGAGGTTCTCAGGACCCTGGGAAGCCAGCATGGTGAGGGTGATGGCAGTGGTGGCATGACTCTCTGGGCCCTGGTTGGTGTGTGCTGGCATTGGTAGTGAATGTGATGGTCTGGGCAGGCCAGTCTCTAGGCCCACAGGTAGCCTGGGAGGAATGTTCAGATGCCAATGGTGGTGGATTGGGCTGGGAGATCCCTTAGCCCCCAGATTGTGGCTAGGGCGAGGGCAGTGAAGTTGGGCAATGGCCGTACTGATGCCCTACTACTAGGGAGGGTGGTGCTGCCCTCAGTGGTGGCAGCCTAGGCCAGTGGGTGGAAAATGTGCATGCCTCTCACATTTCAATTCTGGTGGTACTTGTGCCTCAGCCCTTGCTGCAGTAGCAAAGTAGTGCTTTGCTCATGCCTCAGTCCCAATGGAAGTATCTCAGCCCTCAGCCTGGGATGTGGTAGCCCATGGTAGCTGGTGCCTAATTCCTGGGGACAGAAGCCCATACTTCTCTTGTGCCTCAGCCCCAGCGCTGCTGAGCTCCAGGACAGTGTACTGTCTTTTGAGGGTGAGGCAATTTTCTGTAGCTGTTTAGGTCTCAGGGACCCAATATTAGCTCCCTCCCTGGAGCAGTGTCATTTCACAATCTCCTGTCAGCTTCCTACTTTAGTTTTAGGGCCCACAAGGGTCATGGGACTCTCCAGTGGCTAGGATTGCAGAAGTCTGTGGTGGTAATGTGGATTGCTGAGGGTCTGTCACTTACCCTTTCCCCACATTGGTTTCTAGCTAATTCTGGCCAAGCGGGCTGCCATGCTTTGTTTTTCTTCCTTGCTTTAGGTATTACCTGTCACTTTTCTATTGGGTTCCAGTGTTCTCTCTTGGATGATCTATTCAAAGTGTGATTATCTACTCACTATTTTGGTTCTTCTTGGTGGATAAGGTGAGTGTGAAATGTTTCTCATCGGCCACAGTAAGGAGGAACAGAAGAATAAGAAAGACATGAGACACGTACAAAACAAAAAGCAAAATGGCAGATGTAAATCTAACCATATCAATAATAACATAAAAGTAAATGGATTAAATAATTCAATCAAAAGACAGGAATTGTCAGATTGGGTTACAAAAATGAGATCCTGCCTCATGATGTCTAAGGGAGATGTATTATAGACAAAGATACAAATAGGTTGAAATAAAAGGATAGCATAAGGTGTACCATGCAACTAGCAACCATAGAAGAGCTAGAGTGGGTTATACTGGTCTCAGACAAAATAGACTTTAAGACAAAAATGCCATTAGGTATAATGGACATTTTTATAATGATAAAAGGGTCAATCCCTCAGGAAGATGTAACACATACAAATGTATGCGTATTTATACAGAGTCCCAAAATACATGAAGAAAAACTAACAGAACTGAAGGGAGAAATAGACATTTCAACAATAACTGTTAAAGACGTCACCTACTTTGAATAATGGATAGAAAAGCTAGAGATATAATTAACAAGGATACAGAAGACATAAACAACATTATAAATCAACTAGACCTAAGAGACATCTATAGAATACCCCACCCAACAGCAGCAGAATACACATTCTTTCCCAGTGCACATGGAACAGTCTCCAGGAAAGACCATTTGCTAGGTCATAAAAAAAGACTCAATAAATTAAAATGATCAAAATCACACAAAATATATTCTCTGATTACAATGGAATGACATTAGAAATCAATATCAGAAGGAAATTTGGAAAATTCACAAACATGTAGATTAAACAACATACTGCTAAATAAACAGTGAGTTAAAGTAAAATCATAAGGGAAATTACAAAATACTTTGAGGTAAAGATAACTACCAAAACGTATGGAAAGCAGCAAAAGCAGTGCTGAAAGGGAGTTATAGTGATAAACATCTATATTAAAAGAGAAAAAAGATCTCAAATCCATAATTTTCCACCCTGTGAAACTGGAAAAAGAAGAGCAAACTAAATTCAAGGCAAGCAGAAGGAAGAAAATAATAAAGATTAGAGCAGCAAGAAATGAAAGAGAAAATAAAAGAATAGAGAAAAATCAACAAACTCAAAACTTGGTTCTTTGAAATGATTAAATTAGTAATTAAGAAGCTTCCTGCAAAGAAAATCTATGTTTTCTTTAACTTTCCTATGTGTTTCTACGTTGAGGATCAGAAGACTTAATATTGTTAAGACGGCAATGCTCCCTATATTAATCTACATATTCAACACAATCCTTATCAAAATTTCAGTTGAATTTGTTGGAGAAATTGACAGGCTAATCCTAAAATTTAGATGAAATTTTAAGAGACCCCCTAATGGCCAAAACAATCTTGAAAAAGAAGAACAAAGTTGGAGGAATCACACTTCACAATTTCAATACTTACTACAATTCTACAGAAATCAAAATATTGTTTTACTGGCATAGTAGACATATAGACAAATGGGAGAGAATTGAGAGCCCACAACTAAACTCTCACATATATGGTCAATTGTTTTGTTTTGTTTTGTTTTGAGATGGAGTTTCACTCTTGTCGCCCAGGCTGGAGTGCAATGGCACGATCTTGGCTCACTGCAACTTTTACCTCCTAAGTAAAGTGATTCTCCTGCCTCAGCTTCCTGAGTAGCTGGGAGTACAGGCGCCTGCCAACACGCCCCGCTAATTTTTGTATTTTTAGTAGAGATGGGGTTTCACCATGTTGGTCAGGCTGGTCTCGAACTCCTGACCTCAGGTGATCCACCTGCCTCAGCCTCCCAAAGTGCTGAGATTACAGGCGTGAGCCACTGTGCCCAGCTGGTCAGTTGATTTTTGATGAGGGCCCCAAGACCACTCAAGGACAGTCTTTCAACAAATAGTTCTGGGAAAACTGGATCTCCATAGGCAAAAGAATGAAGTTGGACCCTTACCTTACACGCTGTACAAAAAGTAACTCAAAATGGATCAAAAACCTAAATTTAAAAGCTAAAACTATAAAACTCTTAGAAGAAAATATGGGGAGAAATCTTCATAGCCTTAGATTTGGCCATGTTTTCTTTTCTTTTCTCTTCTTTCTTTTTTTTCTTTTCTTTTCTTTTTTTTCTGATACAGAGTCTTACTCTGTTGCCCAGGCTGGAGTGCAGTGGTGTGATCATGGCTCACTGCAGCCTCCACCTCCTGGGCTCAAGTGATCTTCCCGCCTCAGCCTCCCGAGTACAGGAGCACACCACCACACCCAGTTAATTTTTGTATTTTGTAGAGAAGGGGTTTCACCATGTTGCCCAGGCTGGTTTTGAACTCCTGGGCTCAAGCAATCTGCCTGCTTCAGCCTCCCAAAGTGTTGGGATTCTAAGCGTGAGCCACTGCGCCTAGCTGGCAATAGTTTCTTAAATATTACACCAAAAGCACAATAAACGAAGAAAAATAGGTAAATTTGATGTCATAAAAATAACATTTTGTGCATGAAAGGACAGCATCAAGGGAGTGAAAATCATTTGACAAAAGCCCAGCATTCAGAACATATAAATAAATCCTACGACTCAACTACAATGGCAAAATAAACCCCAACTTTTAAAATGGGCAAAGGATTTGGAGAGACATTTTTCCAAAGAAGATATACAAATGGCCAGCAAGCACATGAAAAGATGCTCAACATCATCATTAGTCATTAAGGGAGATGCAAATCAAAACCACAATAAGGTACCCCTTTCACAATGAGATACCACTATCACATATACTAGAATATCTATAATAAAACAACAACAGAAAATAACAATTATTAATGAGGATGTGGAGAAACTAGAACCTTTGCGCATTGCCATTGGGAATGTAAAATAGTGCTGCTGCTGCTGTGTAAAGCAGTTTGGCAATTTTTCTGAAAGTTAAACATTGAATTACTATATTCCACTCCTAGGTAAATACCCAAACTAACCGAAAACAGGAATTCAAACAGATATTTGTGCATAAATGTTTATAACAGCATAATTCAACAATAACTAGAAGATAGAAACACCCCAAGGTCCATTAACAGATGAATAAGTAAACAACATGTGGTATATAGATATAATAAAATATCCAATCATAAAAAATGAAGTTCTGAACCTTGAAAACATTACACTAAGTGAAATAAGTCAAACAAAAAGGACAAATATTATATGATTTCATTTGAATGAGGTACCTGTAATAGGCAAATTCATAGAGACAGAAAGTAGAATAGATAAACTAATGGTTTGGAGGCAAGGAGAGTGGGGAATTATTGCTTAAAGGAAACAGAGTTTTTGTTTGGGTTGGTGAAAAAGTCTTGGAAATAGATAATGTGACGGTTGTACAACATTGTGAATGTAACTAACATTACCAAAGTATACATTTAAAAATGGTTAAAATGGCACATTTTATGTTATCTATCATCACCACAACTTAAAATAATGAATAATATAGCAAAACCCCTTGAATTGTACACTTTAAATGGCTGAAGTTATGGTATGTGGATTATATCTCAGTAAGGCTGTTAGGGAAAAAAAAAAAGCATTGTAGGAAGTAGTTGGGAAATGTGTTAGTTCAACCCCATCATTTTCTGTAGGGGGAGAAAGCAGCAACAATGCATGTGCCAGTGAATTCCACTCTTGCAATCAATAGGTTGGTAAGTACAGCAGTTATCTGCAAAACTCTGTATTATTTCTATTATTAATGTGACATTTCCCAGGCACAGTAAGAATAGAAGGGCTGAAATTACATTCATTGTCCCCACATGGGAGAGAAGAACCTCCTGAAATCATGGGTTCTAGGCAAAATGTCCAAATCTCCACCTCATAATGGGACAGGAAGCAGGGTACATGAGCTAGCTCTGGAATGTGAGATTCTTTCCTGAAGAAGGAGGAATGATGAAACTGAGGGAGTAAATGAAGTCCTCCAACTTGCACGAGAGCTGGGTTACAAAACTCACTGAAGTGCTCAGTGGCTAATTATTAGTGGAGATCACAGAGGCAGTTAGCAAATCAGTAGATGGTCACATGTCAGAGGCCTGAAAAATGAGAGCAAGACTCAGTGATTTTGGGGTAAGTAGGGTAGAGGAGGGACAGGGGAGGATTTCTCAGCAATTTCCTATAATAATAACCACTCGTGGTTTGTTTTCTGGTAGACACACATCTCTCAACAATTCATTAGTTCACTCCATCCACAGCTCCTCTATTCTCTAGCAGTTTGCCTCCCTCACCCCACCAAATCCCATACCTCGCTTATGAAAAGTTGAGGATTATTTCTTGGACTGATTCAAGGTCACAGAGATATTTGAATGCCATATGGCTAAAAATACAGATCCAATCTGCCTTCCAGTCCAGTGACTCATCCTGTCACTAGAGGTAGAGAGCAAGAGCATGAAGTGGAAGTACTAGACTTCCAACAGCGATATAGACTACTCCAATCCCTGAGGCAGAGGTAAGGGTCTGACTTAGAGAGGCATTTATGAATTCTTGGGAAGTAGCTCTTCTTCCATGTTTGGAAGAGCTTCCCAAACATGCCAAGTCTTATGCAAAACAAACTTGAGAAAGCTCCACACCCAACCTACTGTTTGACTGGGAGAGGCCTACATAGCAGTGGTAGGGTTTGGGGATGGGGTAGGATGAGGGATGGATCCCTGCTCCAAACCTATACCTTTAAGCTAGTCTGACTTATCCAAGCACCAGGCATCAGAAAAGCCTCAAATACTTGAACTCCAATCCCAGAAAACATCCATCTAAGCCCTTCCTGATTTAGCTGCAAACTGTGTTCATCTAGGTTGCGTTTTGTTTCTGACCTGTTTCTGACCTATCTCTTTTCTTATTTGTAGCATTGCTCCTGCCTCCAGAATTCCCAATTGATCCTCATTTTTCAGCTTGACTCTCAGCTTTGCTTAAGAATTCTGTTTAAACTCACTTTGGATCTTCCTGCTCCTTGCTGCCCCATCCCAGTTCGGTCCTTAGAACTTAAATCCTGACAGTGATATACTTGGCTGATGCTTCAACCAGGACCACCAGGTTTAGTCATAAGCGTGAAAGGAAGCAAGTTACACTGCTCCATCTTATCCACATGGATTTCATGAAAGGGCCCGATAACTTATTAAAATCCATCCTCTCTTCTCCGGACTCTTAATATTGAGAACTGAAACCATTTACTCCTACACAGCTTACTATCTACGTTAACATGACTTTAATTTCAATTGTCTTCACATCCCAAGACTTTGTGCTCCTGGCTTCAAAACGACCTCTTTTCTTTTTTCACCAATCCTAATATTCTATCATAGCCCTTACCCTATCCTAATTAAGCCCTCTCTATTGCACTCACCCCTGCTCTGACAGACCTGCCTTAAACTAGACTTCAAAATCTGAATAAATCAAATCTTGTTCATTCTCCTCCAAGAAACTACCATATTATGTCTCCCTTATCACTGTAAGAAATAAAATAATCTTTTTCTTATCAATAAGTTGTTCTGGTAATATTTAGGGACTTGGAATTTGATCAGTTTCCTGATATTATTTCCTACAGATTACAGAAAATGTAATACTGCATTGGGAGGGCAGTAACTTAATAACCTCAAGCTTCTCTTATAAAGAATATCAAATAAAGTGAATAGCAGTTTCTGGAATACAACCTGAACTCCAGTTTAACTTTTTAATTGATGTATAATGTTGCCTTTCCTGTTCTAGCCCATTTGTAATTTTTAGGTATCATTAAAACTTTTCTTAGACCAGTAAAACTCTCCATCTACTTGCTGAAATTTCTGCTCTATATTTTTTAGCATAGACTTTGAGATAGTTTTTAAACACTGCCTCCAAGAAGCCAGCAGCTAGTGGGTTTGACAGCTATTTCCTCTGTGCTCGAGTCAGTGCCAGAGTAGCTTCTGTAGGTAATCTCCCTGCATGGCTGGCTGGCAATATCATTTTGATATAAGATATTCTCTAAGGAAGAGTTTCCATAAATAGGCTTGCTGCTAGAGCTGGTGGAGGCGTCTTGCCTAGTAATTAAGTTTTCTTGTACAAGGAGTTATATGGTTTTGTATGTGCACAAGTGAAAGTGCATAAGACATGCGTGGGCAGGTATGCATTCAACTTGTTAGTGATGTTCTCAACTAGGAGTTCATGCTTCAGGGAGTAGGCAATGATTGCTTATTCTACCATTTCAGAATTTGCATAATATATCTGGGGAAAATATTTTAAAATGTACTATGACCTTTTTATCTTGTAAGGAGTGAAGGAAATCTTTATCCTATTCCAATTTGAATTATGTTCAGCCTCAAACAGTACCATAAGATGGTATGGTAGGTGCAGGGAGACAGCACTGTTAACACATAGTTCACATGCATAGTCTGAAAGTGTCTGTTTTCTGACCTTTAATTTTCCATGACCAGGACAGTATTATACACAGCTATTTCTTAACATAAACTTATCTGACAACTTCCACTGTCCTGCTTTTGTGCTCCAGATCTTTAACAGGTGGCAAAGAAGACAAATATGATGATACCAAATGAATGCTGTCCAACTTTTCAGTGATTATTAAGGGCAAATATCCTCCTTGTAAGACACATATTTTCTTAGTTTGAAGATAGTGAAAGGATTAAGACCAATTTTGTAGACATACCAGAATACTAGAAATTGAATTACACTAAGAATCATTTATATTGAGTCAACCAGTTTTTTCTAATGTGGTTTTCTGTAAAATTTAGCTAAAATATTTCAGGTGTTTCACAAGTGTTTGGTTTTAATTTAATTTTGAAATGTGTTTTAGCTTTTAAAAATGTGAATACACAGCAGCACACAAACTTAAATGTGTCCTCTACTATCTTAGTCTGCTTGTGTTCCTGTAACAAGATGCCACAGACTGGGTAATTTATAAATAACAGAGATGTATTTCTTACAGTTCTGAAGGCTGGGAGATCTAAAATCAAGGTGCTGGCAGGTTTGGTGTCTGTTTGGTGGTGTTTGTTGTTTGCTGTTCTTTCTGTATCCAAGATGGCATCTTGCTGTGTGCTCCAGAAGGGACAAATGCTGTGTCCTCACATAGGGGAAGGCAGATGAATAAAAACAGACAAACTCTCTCTGAAGGCTCTTCTGTAAGGGCATTAATCCGTTCATGAGGGAGAGCCTTCATGACTTAATCACTTCCCAAAGGGTCCGAAACTCTTAATACCACCATAACGGGGATTAAGTTGCAACACATGAATTTTGGAGGGGAACCATTCAAACCATAGCATCTACCAATTTTTTAAAACACATTTTAGACTACCAAAGTATTAATTTTTATACAACTTGGAATAGATGTTCTCCTCTGAAGTCTCTGTGTAACTGAAGAATAACCTAAGAATGCAAGGCTGTAAGGGAATAAATTTGTGTTTTTCCAAGCCACTAAGTTTGTGGTAATTTGTTTCAATAGGTACAGGAAGTAATACACACCCCCGTATCAAGTATGGAGCTTCTAGGCTTATAGTCTGCCACCAAGTTCTTAGGGTGTCAGGTCACCATCCTCCCTACCTGAAGATTTTTATTGCATCCTTCCGCCTTTATACTTTAGCCTTTAATAAAATGTGCTTCCTTTTACTTTGTCTTCCTTTCTGGAGAGGGTTTCCCTTTTATCATGTTTCTTTCTAAAGAGACATTCATCATTCCCATTTCCTGGGACTACATTGGTGGAATGGCTGCAGGGGAACATAATTAGATATTGGAAACATAATTGTGTATGAGATATCAAGGAAAAATACAGATCTGCATAGTGTTACAATGTTAAAATTACTAGCTTAATTTCTGTCCTCACACAAGATATGAGCTCTAAGAATTCTGGGATTCCCATGCCTATTTTCTTTACTGCCATATCTCCAACCTCTAGCACAGGGCCTGTTATCCAATACATAATTGCTAGAAAGTCAAGGAATAAGATGATCAAACCAATGGGTGATGAATGATTGGCACTGGGGTCCTTTGGAGGACTTTGAGCAGAGGATTGAAGCAGTAAGATTTGCAGGTTATTAAATGTCTTCAAGCTATCACAGTCACCATAAGGAGAGGTCTGTATTATCCAAAATTATATTTATTAAATTAATTATCAAGTACACATACTACAGAGGAAGAATTCTCTACTATAAATATTCAAATCCATGAACAGTCTCCTGAGAAGAGCTAAGGAAGCTTCACAAAGTTTAAACTGCCTTCATTCCCCCAACTATATCCCCTCTCTATTTTCTTCTCCAGGACACTGGGGCCCTTTAGTCAGCTGAACTAGCTAGCCATGGGGACTCTTTCAGAGCATTTCAGCTGAGATTTGAGTAGCCAGCCCACTCTGCTGTGATATTTGCATTTCATACTAAATTGGTCTATAACATTATAAATTTCACACTCCTACATTTCTGTTATAACATCATAATCATAAAAATGACATTTTGGTCTTCTCTTTTGCAAGTGAAATGAACATTTCCACATATAAATAGAGGAGAAAACTTGTCGGTCATTTTCCTAAAATGTTGAGGGTTTGATGCAAGCCTGAGGTTTAATTTCTCAGTGTCTGGGAGGAGCCACTGGTTTGTGCAGGTTTCTCAGTGTACCTAAGAGCTGCTGAGACTCATGCTTCAGGTCTCTTGGATCAGGGGATAACCCAGTTGACTCGTTTTTTGGTAAAACAGAGGGAACCTGAGATCAGACACACCATTTGGTGTTTTATCTCCTGAAACGGTTTACCATCTCTTGTTCCTTACCCTTACAGGATTTCCAACAGAAGGCCAGAGTGCTGAAGCCTCTTCACTGAAGGAGGCACCCAGAATCCTGTGGGCCTAGTGTGTTAAATAAAGAGAGTGCAGGACTTTGTGGCCAGCGCTCACCTCCAGAGCAAAATCAAGAGATACGTCAGGAAAGGGGCTGGAAGGAAGCAAAGGGGACCCAAATGCATTTTCACAAAAATCAGGGACATTTACACCCGGTATTTATGAAGATTTCTAATAATGGTATGATAGTTATTCTTATCTTATGGAATTTAGCCATCAGGGAACTCATGTTTGAGCAGGACAAAGAAACTAATAAATTTTTCGAACAAGATCAGGGACATGGAGAGGAGCTGGCCTAGTTGACCTCGTTGGCATCTTTAAACATTTTTTAATTTTTAAAGTTAAAAAAAAAAAGATTCATAAACCTGTTCAGTGTCAGAAGGGTGAGAACTAGATTGGGAAACTGCATCCCAATTTGAGATGTATCTAGGCAAGAAGCTAGCCTGGGAAGATATTGGTGGAAGCTGGAAACGAGGGCAAGAAGCCAAACCCTCAGCCTATAGAACATAAAATTAACTTTTTCAGGGTTATCTTGAAAGGACTAAGGTTTCCATCTCATTCCATCCTAAGAGAAAGAAAAGTGTAAGTCTTTATGTTATGAAGGTAAGGGCAGCTATTTCTTCAGACATTGATTGAGGCTGTAGAAAAGCCAGTGATCTGCTCCACCCCAGACCAACTGAATTGAACATCTGCAAGATGGGGCCCAGAAATATGATTTAATGTGTGATTCTCAGGGATGCAATAGGGGTTGAGAAGCATTTGCCTTAGTCATGTGCCTTACCCTTTCCTTCCATTTACTCCTCAACCCACTCTTCCAGAAGCGATGGCTCTCATAAGTTTCAAAAATGACCTCTGTGCCAAGCAATCCAATAACAATTTTCCCCCTTGGTAATATTCCACCTGTTTACCATTTCCTCCCTTAGTTTAGATAATTTCTTTATTGTTTTCTGTAAAATTATATATACTTATTACAAAAATTAATAATAGAATATAGACTTGAATAATGTAACAAGAAAATCACCCCAAATCCCATCACTCAGAAGCAACTGTTTTGTTTTGTTTTGTTTTTTTGAGACAGGGTCTCCCTCTGTTGCCCAGGCTGGAGTGCAGTGGTGTGATCATGGCTCACTGCAGCCTTGGTTTCCCAGGCTCAAGCAATCCTCCTGCCGCAGCCTCCTGAGTAGCTGGGACTACAGGTGTGCACCACTGAGCCTGGCTAATTTTTTATTTTTATTTTTAGTAGAGACAAGGTCTTGCTATGTTGCCCAGTCTGGTCTTGAACTCCTAAGCTCAAGTGATCCTTCCGTCTCAGCCTCCCAAGGTGCTGGGATTATAGGTGTGAGTCACTGCACCCAGCCAGCAGTAACTGTTTTTAACATTTGCAAAATCCACGACTCTCAAACAAAATTGGACACGAGGGCCTGGAGAAGTACAGAGACCTTTCAAAATAGAACTCCCTGTACTCTCCTACACAGGAAGGGAAAACCTCCCTCTGAGCTACAGTAATGCTGGTGAAATACCAGCTTTATGAATTGTCTTCTTTTCAAGGATACTAGGATTTGTTCTTAAAAAGGCTGGCCAAGATACCAAATACACATGGCCATTGTATTTACTGATAGCAAAAGAAGCCAACATCCAAGCACCCACACAAGCTTCCCCTACTACTAGCTTCAGTTAGTATAGTTAGCAGTGTGCTCCCATTGTTAGAGTAGGCAGATAGCCAGACATGAGCAGGAGGGTGAGCCCCTGAGGAAAGGGAGGTCTAGAAAATCTCACACGCCAGAGACCACCCCAAACATGCATACTAGGTATGAGCAGAGAGGAGGGGAAATAGCTATGCAGAAAGGAACACCCTGAAATGCTCCCTTAAGATGCCCAGTAATCGCTCATTCTGCAGTTAACCTGTCAGAATGTAGCTAGCTACATGCTGATAAGGAGGGGAAGAGAGCAAGGGGGAAGATGTCCTAAGATATACACAGGTGCATTAAGTATAGATGTGACCACTCTACAACATTTCTGAGGTGGCAGTAATGAGCGATGCAGGTGAAATTCATATCCAACACCGGGCCCACGCATGCAGACCAACTAACAGTAAGGGAGGCTCCCACAGGCCTGGATGGGAGCTAGGTGGGGATAAAGGCAGGGACTTAAGGCAGAAGTGGAAAAACTAGACAGAGAAAAAAGGTAGAGACTTAAGACAGAGGTGGGAACTTCAAACTCTGATACCGTGAAAACCTAATGCAGAACTCTCGGGGCTGCTGCTGCTGGCTCATTCTCTGTCAGCAGCCCCCTTTGCCTCATCTTTAAGAGTGTACTGACTCTCCAAATATACTCTCTGCTCTCTATTTTCCTTCAATAAGTTCTTCTTTTTGGCTAAATTCTCTCTTGGCTGATTCTTTCTTCCAAAGGACCGAGGACTCTGCATTTCCCCATAACACCGTCATGTAAACACTGGGGCTAATGCCCCGTCCCTTTAACATAAGCAATAGAGGGAGGAGCTACAGAAGCCCATCTTGGCTGGGCTTTGATGTTTAAGGCAGAGAATCTTGAAGTTGGAGTGGGCCAGTGTCAGGAGTTTGGTCTTCACACTGGAGGAACTCATAGGATGGTATGAGTTCCTATGGCATGGAACTTCTGTGTGGAGAGACTGTAGGAAAGTGATGACTCTGTTATTGCATGCTGGGTTTCTTATGTGTGAAGTAAACAAAATTAAATGGAACTGTCAAACTAAATAACAGAGAGAAACTCTCTAAAAGAAAATATCTATTTAGGAATAGGACACTGCAATAGGCATATGCGTGCCATAGTCAACTATGAGCATATTCTGGGAGGTAATGAAAGACAAGGATTTTGTTGTTTGTTTTTGTTTGGTTTTGTGACAGACAGGGTCTCACTCTACTGCCCAGGCTGGAATGCAGTGGTACCATCATAACTCACTGCAGCCTCAAACTCCTGGGCTCAAGTGATCCTCCAATCTCAGCCTCCTGAATAGCTGGGACTACAGGCATGCGCCACCATGCCTGGCTAATTTTAATTTTTTTTTGTAGAGTCAGGGTCTCACTATATTGCCCAGGCTGATCTCGAGCTCCTAGCCTCAGGCGATCCTCCACCTTCACCTCCCAAAGCACTGGAATTACAGGTGTGAGCCATTGCACCCAGCCAAGACAAGAGTTTTTAAATGAAAAATCAGGAGGATTACATAATTGTTTTGGGATAATTATCCTTAGCTGCAAAGATCAATAATAAGAGTGATGCCAGTCTGAGGTTGAACAGGCAGTTATTAGGCAGATGTCCTCACAGAAGCATTTCTCGTGTAAGGTTGGGATGGCCTTTGTGCAAGGCTGCAGTTTCTGCAGAATCTTTTGTGATTGTTTTTGTCATCACGCATTTATGCAAGAAAGCTTTCTCTTCATAGCCTTCTCTGGCTCTATTTGTTAGAATGTGTTTTTTTTTTTAAACAAAAATGACTCCATTTTGATTCTGACAACTTTCACAAAACAATGCATATAAGTACTTAGCAATGTAAGACACATAGTAAGAGCTGATTAAATGTAGCCATCATGACATCCAACATATTTACTTTCTACCAGAGGCTGCTCTGGGTGTTGGAGACATGGCAATGAACAAAACAAAATCCTTGCCTTCCTAGATCTTATATTTTAGTAAATGGAGACAGAAAATAAACAAATAAACATAGTACTATATAATATGTCAGACTCTGATAAAAATATAAAATAGAGTAAGTGAAGAATGAAGAGATTGCTGTTTAAGGAGTGGTCAGAGAAGGTCCGTCTGAGGAGGTGATATTTCAGCAGAGACCTAAGTGGAGTGAGGGAGAGAGCAATGCCAGTACCTTGGGCGAAAGAAGAGCAGAGGCTATAGCAATTGCAAAGGCCCCAAGAGGGGCAGGAATAGCAAGCAGGCCAGTGTGACTGGACTGATAATGTCATTAAGAAAGGAGAAAGCTGTAGGAGATGATTTTGGAGTTCCTTAGGGCTAGATAATGTAGGGGCTTGTAGGCCAAGTTTAAACTTGGGGTTGACTTTGAATTTCATTCTAAGTACGATGTAAAACCACTAGACGGTTGAGCCAGGATGTAACATGATCATATTTATGTTTTAAAAGAACCACCCTAAATGCTCTTTGAGAACTGACTATAGGAGTAGAAGTGAAAGCAGGACAATCAGTGCATAGATTCATGAAAGCAATTGCAGAAGGCTTGGACTAAGGTGTTTGCAAGATAGTCGGCAAGAAGTGACAAGCTGACAGAATTCACTGATGGAATAGAACTGGTGTATAAGAGAAAAGAGGGTCAACGATGGCACCAGGGATTTTGGCCTGAGTAACTGGGTGAAAGGAGATGCCATTTACTGAGATGGGGGACACTGCAGAGGAGCAGAAGCATTCAGTTTTAGAGATATTAAATTTGAGATATCTAGCTGACATCCAAATGGAAATATTGATTAAGTAGTTGCATATATTACTATTGAATACAAAGCAGAGGCTGGGTCTGAAGGTAAAAATTCAAGTTATCAGAATATAACAGTATTGAAAGTCATGGGAATAGATCAGATCATGTAGGGTGTGAATATAGATTAAAAAAAAAAAAAAAAGAAAAGAGGACTGTGGCCAGAGTCCTGGGCACTCCAACATTCAGAGATCTGAAAGATGAGAAGGAGCAGTTGATAGAGAAAGAAAATCAGGATAATATGGTGCCTCAGAAGCCTTGTTAAAATGTTTTTAGGGAAAGAGTGAGTGATCAAACTATGTTAATGCTGCTCAGAGCATGTAAGATGTAGACTGAATTGAATGTTGCATCTTACAACCTGAATGCCATTTGGTGGGCCACCCAAGAGCATTCTAGGTGGAATAGTAGGAATCAATATCTTTGAGTTCAAGAGAGAATGGGAAGAGAGACAATGGAGACAGGTAGCATAGTTAAGAGTTTTGCTCTTTCTAAAGATAGATAGAGCCACACACTAAGAGGGACTGTAGAATAAAGGAAGCACTTTTGTGTTCTTTATTTAAGAAGGCATTTTACAGCATGTTTGTGTGCTGAGGGAATATTGGAATGATCTAGCAGAGATTAAGATGATGAGGAGATTATTTTCAGTTAAATAATGATGTGACATATCATTGAAGGTACATCCCTATTGATAGGGAGTAGTATCTCAGCAGCAAGATGAAGTGCTTCCCTGTGTGAAACATCTTGGAAGTACAGTGGTCCTCAAAATAGAAACCTCAAACAGAACCAAGAAGGTAAACTACTTGGCCCTAACTGATGAAAGTGTGGTTATGTTCAGATGATTACCACTACATGGAGGCAGACTGAGTACTAGGGAGAACTGGGGCAAGGTTGCCCAGGGATGGGAAGGACCCTGCAAGATCTTTAAAAGAATCTCTGGGCCAGGTGCAGTGGCTCACGCCTGTAATCCCAGCACTTTGGGAGGCTGAGGCGGGCAGATCACCTGAGGTCGGGAGTTCGAGACCAGCCTGACCAACATGGAGACATCCTGTCTCTACTAAAAATACAAAATTAGCAGGGCGTGGTGGTGCATACCTGTAATCCCAGCTACTCAGGAAGGCTGAGGCAGGAGAATCGCTTGAACCCGGGAGGCGAAGGTTGTGGTGAGCCAAGATTGCACCATTGCACTCCAGCCTGGGCAACAAAAGCGAAACTCCATCTCAGGAAAAAAAAAAAAAGAATCTATGACTTGCAAGCCACACTTTTTACATTCATTTTACTTTCTGTGTTTATTTCCCATTTGTTATTTCAGAATACTTGCTAATGTCTTATCCAGATATTCTAACTTTGTCCAGCTGTGCTTTGGAAAATCTAGCAAGAGCCCTGTGTCCATATGAGCATCAGAATGTTAAAGGGGCATCAGTTTCCCCAGGAGGTGGAAATTGTAGTCAGGGAAGGTGAATACTTGGCATGAAAATAGTGAGTGGACCACAAATTCCAGGCATTCCTTGCTTCTTATTCAAGTATGAATACTAAAGGATCTGAATTTTATTTAATCAGGAAGAGTATAATGTCCTTATAAAATCATAAAATATTTTTTATCATAATTCTAAAAATCATAAAAATATTATAATTTGAAAAACCATAAAGTTTTTATTATTATATAATTCTTATGAGATCATGGGTATACTACCATATTGTCTCTATCATAGAACAAAACTCAAAAATTTCAAGATTTAACTCTGGAAGAAGACTTTCCAAGCAGGAAGGGGAAGCTTGCCCAAGCAACCCCTACACTCTTCCAAGGTTATCCTATCCTTTGGAACTTCCTTACCTCAAGAACCATTGTCAACCCCATGGATACAATTTCTTTCTTTCACACTGTGTCAAAAAGTAACTAAAAACTCCTTGTGCCTTTGTAGAGCAGAAACAAAATGGACTATTCAAAAGCCTTTTCAAAGAGGTTTTAGTTTTGGGTAAAATGAATTAAGCACATCTCACCCAGCCCCTTCCACTGAATGAAGCTGAAAAACCTGGACAGAAAACATACAAGCCTCTGAAAAATAAACAGTAGCAGGTGTATTGGAGAAGAAGACCCAAGTTCAATAGACCACTGAACCAGTGGTGATGTTATGCTTTTTTTCCCTTTAATCTCCTCTGACCGGAACTGAAACCAGCCTGCAGTCTAGAAGTGAGTGTTAGAACAGAGAGAACTGGAGCAGAAGCCCTCTAATTCCGGTTAAAGAGAGGGAAAGCGGTCTTCTAACACTCAGGTAAAGTGTGAAAATCACCTGTGTTTCTTTTATTCTCTTGCTTCTTCTCTGTTTCTTTTTTTTTTTTAAGTGTCCCAGCCCCCAAGCAATGATTTTGGAAGAGGCAGCAACTGGAACTTTCTACTATAATCAGAGGAGCTGAGGTCTCTAGAGGGCGGGGTGAACCCCTGTTATTTTTTTTCTCTCTGCCCTCCTGCTGCTTGGTCCCAATGGAATCATGGGAAGTGGTCCATAGAGTGGGATAAATAAAGCCCTGGTTTTCTCACTCCAGGACAGAAAAAGAGAAGTCCCAGGAAAATATAAATATTGGGGAGATTGCAGAGAGGGAGGAGCTTGGGAAAGCAACTCCTCCAAGTTGTTTATATACTCATGGGCTCACCTCCAAAGTGTACATGCATTGATCTGACTATAAACAGCACGTGCAATCTCTGAAATCTAAACTGTGGAATAGGCCACTGCCCAAATCCCATACTGAGCACTTGGTGGTGCACATGCAAGAAAAATCGGAGTAGCACTGCAGAGATTTTTAACAACTGAACTGACATGGAAACACAGTTCACAGAAGGCTAGCTGGAACTTGTAGTCTGAATCCACCTGGTTCTATTGTCTGCTAAAATTAAAACATTAACGTTATCTATAGGATTTAACCAAAATCCAAAGTCCCATAAAATAATACTCAAAATGTCTGGGATACAATGCAAAGTTATTCAACATATGAAACCAGGAAAAGCTCAACTTGCATAGAAAAATACAACCAACGGATAATAATGCTGAGATAAGACAGAAATTGAAATTATCTGAGAGAGAATTAAGGCAGCTATTATAAAAATGTTCCAACAAGTAAGGGTGAACACTGGAAACAAGAATAGAACATCTCAGCAAAGAAATAGAGGATATACAGAAGAACCAAATAAAAAATTTCAAACCAAAAAATGTGATAACCAAAATTTAAAAACTCACTGGCTTGACTCTAGAGCACAATAAAGAAAGCAGTGAAAAATGTCAGTGAACTTGAATATATATCAACATAAATTATTCGATTTAGACAACACAGAATATAAAGATTTTTTTAAAAAGAATAGAGCCTGAGGGACATGTGGGGCAGTACCAAAATGTCTAACATGCATACCATTGAAGTCACATAAGGAGAAGAGAGAGAGAGATGGTGTATAAAAATACTTGAAGAAACAATGCCCCAAAACTTCTCAAGTTTGGTAAAAAATACAAAGACACAATTTCAAGAAGCTCAATGGACCCCAAATGGAATAAATACAAAGAAATTTATGCTCAGCCACATAATAACTAAATGTTGAAAAATAAAGATAAAGAAAAAATTGTGAAAGAAACCAGGAAAAAAACAACACATTCATATAGGGCAACAAGATTTCAATGATTGCAGTTTCTCATCAGAAATCATGGATTTCTTGAGCCTCACTTGAGGAGATTGAGGCTGCATAGAGCTGTGATCATGCCACTGCACTCCAGTCTGGGCAACAGAGCAAGACCCTGTCTTTAAAAGAGAGAGAGAGAGAGAAAAAAAAAAAAACTATGGACACCAGAAGAAAATGAAATGACACCTTTAAAATGCTAAAAGAAAAAATATTGCCAACCCAGAATTCTATAACTAGTGAAAATATTCTTCAGAATTTCTTTAGATAATTGTAAACTAAGGCAATTATCTGAGAAGAATAAAAAGGAAGACTAAAAGAATTAATTGCTAGGAGACCTAGTCTACAATAATTGATTAAAAGAGAAATGAAAACAGAAGGAAACTTAGAACATTAGGAATGAAGAAAAAACAAGAGAAATGGTAAAATTCTATGGAAATATTATAGATTTTTGCCCTATTGAGTTGTTTGAAATGTTTGACTATTAAAAGCAAAACCTATGACAAAACAATTTTTAAAAAGAAGTAGGAGGAATCATATTACCCAAAGTCATGACTTACTATAAAACTACATTAATTAGGATAGTGTGATGTAGACAAGGTTGGCCAAAAGCAGTGGCTCACACCTGTAATCCCAGCACTTTGGGAGTCCGAGGTGGGAGAATCATCTGAGCCCAGGAGTTAGAGATCAGCCTTGGCAACAAGACAAAATCCCATCTCTACAAAAAATAAGAAAAGGTATCCAGGCATGGTGGTACATGCCTGTAGTCCTAGCTACCTGCTTGGGAGGCTGAGGTGTAAGGGTCACTTGAGCCGAGGAGGTTGAGGCTGCAGTGATCCATAATCATGTCACTGCATTCCAGGCTGGGTGGCAGTGAGACCCTGAAAAAAAAAAGAAAGAGAGAGAGAAAGAAAGAATGGAACAAAAGAGAGACTCTAGAAATAGATCTACACAAATAAAGCCATTCAGTATTTGACAAAGGTACAAAATAAATTCAATGAAGAAAGGATTTTTTTCCATCAACTAGTGTTGATCATCCATATACATGTGGTCATCCATATGCAAAACAGTAAAACTTAACCTAAACTTCTCACTTTATATTATTAAAAATTAACTTAAAATGGGTCATAAACCTAAGTATAAAATATAAAACTATAAAACTTTTAGGAGAAAGCCTAAGAGAAAATCTTGTGACCAAGGATTAGAAAATAATTCTTAGACATGATACTAAAAGAATGGCCCCTAAGGAAAAAAAATTGAATTTCATCAAAATAAAATTTCTTCATTGCAAAAGACATTGTTAAAAAATTAAAAAAAAACAACAAGATATTGACTGGGAAAATTATTCGCAAATCAAACATCCAACAAAGGACCTACATTTTAAAAAACTTTCAAAACTCGACACGAAGAAAATAAATGAACCAATTTAAAAAATGCCCAAAAGCTCAAAAAGACACTTCATCAAAGATGATGTAAGGTTGGCAAATAAGAACAAGATGTACAAGATCATGCACCATTTGGAAAATTCAAATTAGAAAGCACTGACCATATTAAGTACTAGCAAGAAAGCAGCGCAACTGGATCTCTCATACATTGCTACCAGGAATGCAAGATAGTACAGCCACTCTGTAAAATAGTTTGGCAGTTTCTTATACAGTTAAACATATACTTTCCAGGATATGACCCATCAACCCCATTCCTAGGTATTTATACCAGAGAAAAGAGAACTTATGCTCACACAAAAACTTGTTATACGCCAATGCTCATAGCAGCTCCATTCATGTTTGCCAAAAATGGAAACAACCCGAATGTCATTCAATGAACAGATGAATAAACAAACGTCCATCCAATGAATGTATGATAGACCTATGCAACAGAATAAACTCAGCAATTAAAAGAATACACCCAACAACTTCAGTAAATCTCAAAGGCCTTATGCTGAGTGAAACGAGTCTGCCTCAAAAGGTGTTGCAACAGGATAGCTTCCCTTGTCTCCCTCTCAGGGCGTGCGATGGGGGTGTGGCTTGCTTCTTCCGTGCCCAGCTGCTTAAACCTCTAGGGAAGCATACAAATGGGCAGGCTGTGGGGCTTTGACCCCACGGCAGTGTCTAGTGGTGAATGTTTACAGATCCTGAAGCCCCAGTGGGTATGTATTACAGAGTGCTCTTTTAGTTTTGCCTTCTGTAGGTGGCTCGTGTTAACTGGCTCAGTTAGACCCTATATCTTGTCGCAAGGACAGAGGGCTTTCTGTATCCTGGGTTCTTGCCTTGGTGTACCAGAAGAATTGGATCACACCGGGGCTTGGAAAATGAGTGCAACCTTTTATTGAGGGAGGTAGCTCTCAGCAGATGGAGGAAGCCAGAAGGGGATGGATTGGGAAGGTTCTCCCCCGGAGTCGGGCAGCTCAGTGGCCTAGACTCTCCTCCGACTGCCCAGGCCAAACTCTGCCTTATTCCACCAGTCGATAACCTGCGGTGTGCCGGTCTCTGTCGTGTGCCCTTCTGCCGGTGTGCTCCCCTCAATGGCTTCTCGACATCTAGCTGCTCGTGTCTTTTTCTGCTGATCTGCTCCTCTTGATGTCCAGCAGCTTGTGTGTCTGCCTGCTAGGGTCTCGGGGGGGTTTTATAGGCACAGGATGGGGGCGCGGCAGGCCAGGGTGGCCGTGGGAAATGCAACATTTGGGCAGGAAAAATCAAAATGCCTGTCTTCACTTAGGTCCGTGGGGGTGGAGCCCTAGCCAGGGACCATGCCCTCCTCTACCCAGCACTTCCCTTCCCACATTCAGTATCATTTAAAGGGACCACGCTCTTCCTTTCCCAGCACTTCCCTTTCGTATCAGTATGATATTGTATCATTCCATGTATGTGACATTTTTGAAACAACCAAACTATAATTATAGAGAACGTATCAGTGATTGTCAAGGATTAGGGGGTAGAGAAAAGGTGTGACCACAAAGGGTTAGCATGGGGGAGATCTTTGAGGTGATGGAACTGGTCTGTATCCAGATTTTGTTGGTGGTTATAAAAATCTATACATATGTTAAAGTTCTCAGAACTGTACACATGAAAAAGAGTCAATTTTTCTATCTGTTAATATAAGTCATAATTTTCTTTTAAATTTTGGATTCAGGTGGTACATGTGTAGGTTTGTTACAAGAGTACATTGTGTGATGCTGAGATTTGGGCTTCTATTGATCCCATCACCCAAATAGTGAATATAGTACCTAATAGGAAGTTTTCCAGCCCTTGCCCCTCTCCCTCCCTCCTGCTTTTTGGAGTCCTTAGTATCTATTGTTCCCATCTTTGTCTGTGTGTACTCAATGTTTAGCACCCACTTACAAGTGAGAACATATATTATTTGGTTTTCTGTTTCTACATTAATTTGCTTAGGATAATGGACTCCAGCTGCATCCATGTTGCTGCAAAGGACAAGATTTTGTTCTTTTTTATGGCTGCAGGGTATTCCATGGTGCATATGTATGACATTTTATTTATCCACTCCACCAGTGATGGGCACCTAGGTTGAGTCCATGTCTTTGTTATTGTGAATCGTGCTGTGATGAACATGCAAGTGCAGGTGTCTTTTTGGTAGAACAATTCATTTTTCTATGGGTATATACCCAGTAATGGGATTGCTGGGCCAAATGGTAGTTCTATTTTTAGTTGAGAACTCTTCTTTTCACAGTGTTTGAACTAATTTACACTCCCACCAACAGTGAATAAGCTTTCCCTCTTCTCCACGGCCTTGCCAACATCTGTCATTTTTGACTTTTTAACAATAGCCATTCTGACTGGTGTGAGATGGTATCTCACTGTGGTTTAGATTTATATTTCACTAATGATTAGTGGTGTTGAGCATTTTTTCATGTTTGTTGGCCACCTGTATATCTTCTTTTGAGAAGTGTCTGTATGTCCATTGCCCACTTTTTAATGAGGTTATTTGATTTTTCTTGTTGATGTGTTTAATTAAGTTCTTTATAGATTCTGGATATTAGTCCTTTGTAAGACATACTTTAAAAAAAAGCCTTTCCAATAGACTAAAAGATTAAGTGAAAACAAAGCAAGCAGATAGAATCTGAAAAAGCAAACAGAGAAGACTTCCAGAAGGGAAAAAATAGGAATATTCTGGGCACTTGGGCTTTGACATAATCCTGTATTTAAATCCTAGCGCTGCCATTAAACTATATAACATTGGGCAAGAATCTTCATCTCACTGAAATATAGTTTCTGAATCTGTAAAATGGGTAAATTAATGCTTTTGTCATAGGGTTATTTTGAGGATGAAATGAAATAATGTATATAAATACTTAATGATAGCACATAGCAAGAAGTTCATGTATTTGTTATTATAACTTATTAATAATAGCTAATTCCTGCCTTGCCTCAATGTAAGAAAATTATCTAATTGTCTAGCTACTTAGAGGCTACCTTTTGCATACTTTGATACCTTTGTGGTCCAGACCAATTGACACTTTCCCTTTTTTGCTGTTCAATCAGAGTTCTAATTTCTAGTCTAGAAGATATCTTTTTCCCAGGTGATTTTTCCCTAAGGGATTGACACTATTCTTTGTGCAAGATTTAATTTTCCACCTCTTATATAGAAACATGAAATTACCCTTTTATAGACTTATAGGCACAATCATATCCTGATACAATAAGAGTCACTATATCATATATAATGATACATATAGGACTTCTGTGTGGGGAATCATTCTTTGACAATATGAAGAAGTACCACAGATTTTTTTTAAGTGGTGACATTATCATTATTAGATGATGAAGATGGTGGTTAAAGAAGTTTCATTTAGTGGGAGCTAAATAATGTGTACACATTGACACAGAATGTGAAATGATAGACAACAGAGACTTGGAAGGATGGGGGAGTGGGAGAGAGTGGAAGATGAGAAATTACTTAATGGATACAATGTACATTATTTGGGTAATAGTTACACTAAAAGCTCTGACTTCACCACTATGCAATATATCCAAGTAACACAATTACACTTGTACCTCATAATTTTATACAAATTAAAAAAAAGAAATTTCAACTAGTTACAGAATTCAGACGAACTGGTCTTACAGAGACAAGGCAGGGAGACTAATTTTGAGTTTATCAACACAAGATGGTGTGAGATAATGAAGATCTGACTAAGGTGATGGCATTTATAATGGTCAGAAAGAAGATGAGAAACATTTAGAATGGAAAAAATCATAGGAATTTATTAATTTGTTCTAATAGCTGAGAGAGAAAAATGAAACAGGGAAAACTAAGATTTCAGGAGGCATCACACCACCTGACTTCAAATTATACCATAAGGCTACAGTAACCAAAACAGCATGGTACTGGTACCAAAACAGATATATAGACCAATGGAACAGAACAGAGACCTCAGAAATAACACCACACATCTACAACCATCTGATCTTCGACAAACTTGACAAAAACAAGCAATGGGGAGAGGATTCCCTATTTAATAAACGGTGCTGGGAAAACTGGTTAGCCATATGCAGAAAACCGAAACTGGACCCCTTCCTTACACCTTAAACAAAAATTAACTCAAGATGGATTAAAGACTTAAATGTAAAACTCAAAACCATAAAAACCCTAGAAGAAAACCTAGGCAATACCATTCAGGACCTAGGCATGGGCAAAGGCTTCATGACTAAAACACCAAAAGCAATTGCAACAAAAGCCAAAATTGACAAATGGGATCTAATTAAACGAAAGAGCTTCCATACAGCAAAAGAAACTAGCATCAGAGTGAACAGGCAACCTACGGAATGGGAGAAAATGTTTGCAATCTACCCATCTGACAAAGGTCTAATATCTAGACTCTATAAGGAACTTGAACAAATTTACAAGAAAAAAAAACCATCAAAAAGTGGGCAAAGGATATGAATAGACACTTCTCAAAAGAAGACATTTATGCAGCCAACAAACATATGAAAAAAAGCACATCATCATTGGTCATCAAAGAAATGCAAATCAAAACCACAATGAGATACCATCTCACACCAGTTAGAACGGCGATCATTAAAAAGTCAGGAAACAACAGATGCTGGCGAGGCTGTAGAGAAACAGGAACACTTTTACACTGTTAGTTCAACCATTGTGGAAGACAGTGTGGCAATTCCTCAAGGATCTAGAACCAGAACTACCATTTGACCCAGCAATCCCATTACTGGGTACACCCAAAGGATTATAAGTCATTCTACTATAAAGACACATGCACATGTATGTTTATTGCAGCACTATTTACAATAGCAAAGACTTGGAACCAACCCAAATACTCATCAATGATAGACTGGATAAAGAAAATGTGGCACATATACACCATGGAATACTATGCAGCCATAAAAAAGAATGAGATCCTTTGGGAGGCTGAGGTGGGCGGATCACGAGGTCAAGAGATTGAGACCATCCTGGCTAACATGGTGAAACCCTGTCTCTACTAAAAATACAAAAAACTAGCCAGGCTTGGTGGCGGGCACCTGTAGTCCCAGCTACTCGGGAGGCTGAAGCAGGAGAATGGCGTGAACCCAGGAGGCAGAGCTTGCAGTGAGCTGAGGTCGCGCCACTGCACTCCAGCCTGAGCGACAGAGTGAGACTCCATCTCAAAAAAAAAAAAGAATGAGATCACGTCCTTTGCAGGGACACGGATGAAGCTGGAAGCCATCATTCTCAGCAAACTAACACCGGAACAGAAAACCAAACACTGCATGTTCTCACTCATAAGTGGGAGTTGAACAATGAGAACACGTGGACACAGGGAGGGGAACAACAGACCGTGGGGCCTGTTGGGGGTGGGGGGCAAGGGGAGGGAGAGCATTAGGACAAATACCTAATGCATGCAGGGCTTAAAACCTAGATGATGGGTTGATAGGTGCAGCAAACCATCACGGCACATCTATACCTATGTAAAAAACCTGCACATTCTGCACATGTATCCCGGAACTTGAAGTAAAAATAAAATGAAATAAGAAAGAAGAATGGTCTAGTTGAGAGAGTAGAATGGGTATCCAGTTTTTATTGTTTGTTTCTTCCTTTTAATCTGCCCATCAACTCCTTTACTCTCTTCTACTCACAGCAACACTCTCCTCTGGAGACCTTCCCCTGCTCCACTCCATGTGGTTCTCATTCGGCTGCCAATTATAGTACCCCACTTCCTAATCACAAGGTGGGCATGAGACCCAGACCTAGCCAATTGTAGAGTCTCATCCTTCTGGCCACAGTGGTCGTTCCAGTAATGGCCACATGACCCAGGTCATTCCAATCACCAACCTTCCCTTAGATTTTTTTTTCTGTCATAGAATCTTTATTGTACACATTTGCATCATAGCAAGGTAATCCATCCCATGCATCATCCTGATTTGAACTTCCACCCATTATGTTTCCGTTAATACTCAGTGATTGTCAGTGTTTAAAAAAATATTGAAAACTCTTTCTGCATCCTAATCTAACCTGAAAAGCAAAACGATATTTATAAATCTGCAACCCCTTACCAAATGAAACTAATTTCTGGATTAAATATGTCTGACTTTGTTGTGAGGTCACATGATTAGACAGTGCCAGGTTACAATCTGAAAAGGCTGCTCAAGTAGTCAAGAAATTCCCTATGTGGACAGGATTTTCAGATCCTTTCCATTGTAGTATCTTAAATGCTAAGAAGGCTGAGCCTCTGATCCTCCTATCTGATCTGGCTGCCCACTACAAAACCTCAAACCTTACTGTCCTCGGGGTGTTTCACTTTGACCTTCACTGACTTCATCTAGAAATTCTCCTTCCCAAACGGGTTTTGAGACTTCCTGCCATTAGACTTGCAGCCATTAGAATTCTAATAGACCCTGATTAAACATAAACAAATCCTTGCTCCCTCACCTACTTGTGCCACTCTCTCAGTGTGCTTCCTTTAAACCATATCTCAGGGGATATGCATTTCCCATACCCTAGCAATGAGCCATCTAAATACATTTTCTATTATTCAAGCATAAACCATGCAGAAAGAACACAGATACATCGCCAGGCTACGAGGCCCCTGGGGAATTTGGAGTAGGTTCAGCTTGCCAATCAACAATCATGTTCCAGGTGGTGACCCAGTATTAGCATCATCTCAGGTGGATGTCTTTTAAAGACTCCCTGCCAAAAACACACTAGGGAAAATTAAAGAGCAATTGTTTTGGAATATTTAGTGTGTTCTAAATGAATACCGTTTTGATATATCTTGAGCTATCAAGTCAATGTCTAGCTTCTTTATCAGGGAAGCCATTAATTTGCTGAGTTCTAAAAAGAAAAAAAAAAAAAAGCAGCAGCCCACAGACATCCTGGACGCAGCACATTCTAAATCTGTTAAAAAGCCAAGGTTAGGTCAGAGAAAAGCAAAGGGGTGAGGCATGACTGTGAAAACAGGAGTGTAAGAGGGGACCAGGATCTGTTTCCTTTAAAATTCAGTACCTTGGCAGTGTGAAGCATAAATGGTTCTGCTATTCTTCTGGGTGTATGGAGCAGGGCTAACAACCTCATCAGACTGTTAATATTCTAAGCGCCTTCCTTGACGAAAATGTTTTATGATGGGAGAGATGGCCAGAATGCCATTTCCAACTGGAATAGGCATGTTTTACACTCTTCCTATGTCCATAAAGCTGGCTTCTTGCAGTAGACCCTTTTACATATTAAAACAAGGCATACATTTTAGCCTTGAGGAAGAACACTAAATATAGGCCTCAGCAATAATATGCAGCATTAGTATGCGCTCTCTTGATAAAATTCTCCTAAGCTTAAAAAATACATTTTTCACATAGCTGCTGGAAGAAATTTCTAAGATTTTTCATATAGATGCTAAGAAAGAGATGTTTTCTCTTTTCACTGGGGCTGCTAAACTGGTATGACATGACTCTGAAACTGTCTCCAGCTATGTTCTTAGTCTTCCAGCTTGTCAAAACCCAAGCTTGGTGGGAGTAAAAGGGGCCAGAGAGAGACCCAAGGTTGCAAAGAAATGACATTTTTAACTATTTGGACTCAGCTCCACCCCTGGACTTCCCAACTTCCTATTATGTGAATCAATAAATTCCTTTATCCTCTCAAATTTGTTTGAATTGGGTTTCTGTCATGAAAGAGAGTTCAGCAATCTGAAGAGAGAATTGAGTTGATGAGTAAGTTTGAGGTGATGTGAGGAAGGAGTGAGTCAATGGCAGAATAAAAAAGTCTGTTTTTCCAAACTAACACATTGTCACATATAATATATAAAGTTCTTATATACCACCCCTGCTATGTCATTGGGGATATAGGCTTAAGGGCAGTGTTATATAAAGAACACCGAGTAATGTTTGTGAAATTAGAATTTCAGCATTAAACGATTTTGTAATCTTGGGCAACATAAATGGTAACTATTAATAGTTGACATTTATTAAATATTTACTTTATTCCAGGCATTAGACTGTTTTTATCTACATTATTTTATTAAATCCTCATTTCATAGATAAGAAGACTAAGACTCAGATGTATTAAGAAACCACCCCCAAGGACACATATCTACTAATTGCAGTTTTGGGGTATGAATGTAGATCTCTCTGACTCCAGAATCCATGCTTGAAAAATATTTATTGAGCTATAATATACAGACTATAGCATGCATACCAAATCCACCCACATAAAGTAGACAATTCAGTGGTTTCTGGCATATTCAGATATGTGCAACCATCATTACAGTTTTAGAACATTCTCATCACCTCAAAAAAGAAACCCTGTACCTTTTATCTACCACATCTGTTTCCTCCCAGTTCTTAGGTAACCAGTAATCTACTTTCTGTCTCTATAGCTTTTTCTATTCTGGACTTTCATATTAATGGAATCATATAGTATACTATCTATTGTGATTGGTTTCTTTCACTTAGCATTATGTTTTCAAGGTTCACTGTAGCATGTAGCAGTATTTCATTCTTTTTAATGGCTGAATAATATTCCATTGTATGGATATACCATATTTTGTTTATCCATTTATTTGCTGATGAACATTTGGGTTGTTTCCATCTTTTGGCTATTATAAATAATGCTGCCATGAGCATTCATGTAAAAGTTTTTGTGTGGACATACGTTTTCATTTCTATTGGGAATATACCTAGGAGTGAAATTGCTGGGTCATATGGCAACTCTGTTTAACCTTTTGAGGAGCTGCCAAACTGTTCTCCAAAGCAACTGCACCATTTTACATTCTCATCAGCAATGTATGAGGGTTCTATTTCTCCAAATCCTCCTCAACACTTGTTGTTATCTGACTTTTTGATTCTAGCCATCCCAGTGAGTATGAAGTGGTCACCCACTGTGGTTTTGATTTGCATTTCTCTGATGACTAATGATGTTGAGCATCTTTTCATGTGCTTATTGGCTATTTGTATAACTTATTTTTGAGAAATGTCTATTCAGATCCTTCGTCCACTTTAAAATCTAGTTATTTATCTTTCTGTTACTGAGTTATAAGAGTTCTTTATGTATTTCAGATACAAGCCCCTTATCAGATATATGATTTGCAAATACTTACTTCCATTTTTGGGTTGCCTTTTCACTCCCTTGATAGTCCTTTGATGTGCAAAAGTTTTTGTTTAATTTCAATAAAGTCCAATTTATCTATTTTTTTCTTTTGTTGCCTGTGCTTTTGGTGTCATATCCAAGAAGTCATTGCCAACTCCAACATTATGAATGCTTTCCCTTATGTTGTCTTCTAAGAGTTTTATAGTTTTAGCTTTTTGTTCAAGTCTTAGATCCAACTTTGTGTATGGTGTGAGGTAAGGGTCCAAATTCATCCTTTTGTATGTGGATACAAAAGAAAACAGTTGGCCAAGCATTGTTTGTTGAATGTATTTTCATTGTTGTTGTATTTTCTCATTGACTGATCTTGGTAGCCTTGTTGAAACTTAGTTGTCCATAGATGTATGGGCTTATTTTTGTACTCTTAACTCTATTTCATTGATGTACTTATCTATCCCTGTGCCAGTACCACACTGACTTAATTACTGTTGCTTCACAGTAAGTTTTGAAATTGGGAAGTGTGAGTCCTCTTACTTTATTTTTTTTTTCAAGATTGCTTGGGCTGTTCAGGGTCTCTTGCAATTCTATATGAATTTTAGAATCATCTATCGCTTTCTAAAACAATGTCAGCTGGGATTCTGGGAGGCATTGTTTTGAATCTATAGATCAATGTGGGGAATATTGTTATCTTAATGATGTCTTCCAATCCATAAAATGGGGTTTAAAAAAATCTTTACTTAGCTTTTCTTTAATTTCTTTCAACAATGGTTTGTAGTTTTCAGAGTAAAAGTTTGTTGTTGCTGTTGTTGTTGTTGTTTTGGGGTTTTTTTTGTGTGTGCTTTTCTTGAGACAGAGTCTCATTCTGTCACCCAGGCTGGAGTGCAGTGGCACGATCTCGGCTCACTGAGACCTCCACCTCCTGGGTTCAAGCTATTCTCCCACCTCAGCCTCCTGAGTAGCCAGGATTACAGGTGGCTGCCACCACACCAAGCTAATTTTTGTATTTTTAGTAGAGACAGGGTTTCACCATATTGGCCAGGCTGGTCTTGAACTACTGACCTCAAGTGATCCACCCACCTCAGCCTCCCAAAGTGCTGGCATTACAGGCATAAGCCTCTGTGCCTGGCCCAGATTATAAGTTTTGCAAAACTTATTCGTAAGTATTTTATTGTTTTGATGCTATTAGTAATGGAATTGTTTAAAATTCCGGTTTTGTATTGTTCATTCAAGTACATCGAAATAAAATTAAGTTTGTATATTGATCTTGCAGTTTGCAGCATTGCTGAACTTATTTATTAATTCTAACAGGTTGTTTAAGTGGATTCCTTAGTGTTTTCTGTATACAAGATCAAATCATCTGCAGATAGTTTTATTTTTCCTTTCTCATTTGGATGTTTTTTACTTGATTTTATTGCCTTACAGCCCTGACTAGAACCTCCAGTACAATGTAGAGTATAAGTGGTGAGAGTGGACATACTTGTTTTATTCCTGATCTTAGGGAGAAAGCATTCAGTCTTTTACCATTAAGTATGATGCTACTATTGAGGTTTTAATAGGTGCCCTTTACCAGATTAAGGAAATTTCATTCTATTCCTAGTTTGTTGGGCATTTTTATTATAAAGGGGGTATTCCCTGGTTGATCTTAAGCCATGCTAGAAGAGTATCAGATAGCCTCTGCCAACGGGATTGCTCCTCTCACTAAGTCAACAGCCTCCCACCTATTCTCTCTGCTAGTGGCAGTGTGAGTAAAGTAGGGATGCAGTAAACATTGAAAGAGCTCACTCAAGGAATGCAGTGATTATGGCCTAAAAAAAAATTCAAGAAAAGCCGTGGTTGGAAGGCATGTTGTTCTAGATTTATATTTATATTATAAAATCCCAAAGGGTATATTTAACAATCCAGAAAACAAGTGCATTTCACATTTGACCATATCCTCTGGATAAGACTTGAATTTGTGGTCATCATTAATGAAATTCAGTAATAACCACTGAGAGAGTCTTTAGAAGTCAGTATTCACAGGTGGCAAGATGATTTAATTAGCGCTAAATAAGTGATAGGAAGCCATAAAGGCAGAAGATCTATATTGTCTTGATACAAACAGGTTCTGAAGAGTAACAATAGCATCATTACTTTTTGTTATGTGGGAGATGTGAAATTAACCAGAAGCGGTGCATCTGATAATAAAGACAGAAAGAGATGGTAATTAGACCTGAACAAGAACAGTGCCTAGACACCACCAAGAAGCTTTATGTGCACTGACATAACAGTAAACAAATATGTAAGTACCACTTCCTTAGCCATTATTTCAAATCTTCATTAATAAAACATTACACTTCATATGAGTCCATGGATTTTGCAGTAGATATTTTAATCAAATTGTTTACATACTTAAGATCCTTGCAAAAACATATTTATCTGGGATCCTGCCACACTTTAAAGGTGGTCCTGGAGGCAGTACAGTCAACCTGATTTGGAGTAAGGGCTCTGGATTCAGAATACCTAGATTCCACATATTAAGTTATGTGACCTTAGGGAGGTTGTTTAATCTTTCTGCACCTCAGTTTCTATAGCTGTATAATGAAAATAATAAAAGTATAGTACTTCATAGTAGTGTGAAGTTTAAATGACTTATATATGTATGTAGTGTTTAGTATCTAGCATTTTGTGTCTAAAAGTGATAGCAAGCTGGGTGGGTGGCTCATGCCTGTAATACCAGCTACTCCAGAGGCTGAGGGAGGAGGATTGCTTGAGCCCAGGAGTTTGAGACAATAGTGAGCTATGATCACACCACTGTACTCCAGCCTGGGTAACAGAGGGAGACCCCATCCCCCCGCCAAAAAAATAGCAAAATATAGTATTGCCTTAGTCCATTTTGTGCTGCTATGACAAAATACCACAGACTAGGTAATTTATAATGAACAGAAATTTATTTCTTACAGTTCTGGAGGCTGTGAAGTCCAAGATCAAGGCACCAACAGTTTGGTGTCTGGTAAGGACCTGGTCTCTACTTCCAAGATGGTGCCTTGAGCACTGCATCTTCCAGAGTTGGGGAATGCTGTTTTTCACATGGCAGAGGAGAAGAGCCAAGAGAGTAACTGACTCCTGAAAGCCCTTTTTAAAAGGCATTAAACTCATCCAAAAGGGCAGAGTCCTCATGGGCAAATCACCTCTTAAAGGTCCACCTCTATATACTATTACAAGGGCAATTAAATTTCAGGGAGTTTTGGAGGGAACAAACACTCTGGGGACTGTTGTGGGGTGGGGGGAGGGGAGAGGGATAGCATTAGGAGATATACCTAATGCTAGATGACGAGTTAGGGGGTACAGCGCACCAGCATGTCACATGTATACATATGTAACTAACCTGCACATTGTGCCCATGTACCCTAAAACTTAAAGTATAATAAAAAAATAATAAAAATAAATAAATTTTAAAAACCATAGTAAATACTATACCTCCCTTATAGTCCTTATTGGTAAGTTTCATGACAGTAAGGACAAAATGAGTTCTTGTTTGTATCCCCCACAAGATGAGATGAATTCTTTTTTACGGTATAGAAATTGAATTCATCTGGAAACACAAGGTATGCCAAATGTACATAAACTAAATATATAAATAAAATAATTTAAATAAGATCTTCAGCATTTCATTTGTGCTTCTTCAGTTATTTCTTTATAATTAGCTATCAGTGGCTTAATTGTTTTTGATATTCTTTGTGTTGCCCTCACTTTCTTCGAAGCACGTGGTCTGGTGTAATGCACATTAAAGCTTTCAGAACGGCTGGCTGTTTGAATAGTCTTGAGGGATGAGGTTGCTGCAGCAAAAAGTGGGTTACAGGACAGCCCAGCTTTCCTGCTGGAGATGGGAGACCAATACTCTCAGGAAACAGTGCACAGTCAGAGTTGGGTCATTTGGACATTCCGGAGGCCTGTGGAGTACTGCAGAGAGTGTCCGAATGCCAGCGTCGTGAGCCTGGAGGCCTAGGGTGGGCAGCTTGGCGAGAGAGCACGAGGGCCAAAGTCGCTGGAAGAGTCATTCTCACCCTTACGGGCAGGAGCGGAACAAAGTGTTAGCGGCCTCAGCCCTGCGCCCCCTCCGGGCGGACACTGTTCTTGCTGCAGTTGGCCGGCTGTTTCAGTCCCCGCGCCGCAGTCCAGGGCGCTCGTAGGGGGCGCCAACTGGCACCTGGGCCCACTACTCATCCGAGCCCATGGAACCCCACTTCCGCGTCCCCCCACCGTAAGCACGCCGGTGCCCCTAGCTGATTCGCGAGGCCAGTACTTCGAGGCGCGGGGGGGCGGGGCGGAACGCAGCGCGCGCCCACCTGCTGGCCAAGAAAGCCTCGCGTGGGCGCACGCGCCGCCACCGCCTACGCGCCGCCGCCACCCACGCGCCGCCGCCGTCGCCGCCGCCCACGCCTCAACTCGGCAGCTCAGCCAGCGCTGCATGCTGCCCGCCCTCAGCCTAGCAAGCCGGCCCTCGAGCTCCGCTGGGCAGCGCAGGGCCCGCAGTATAGAGTCCGCCGGCCCCGGACGGCCCCGGTAAGTGGGGACGGGGGCGGCGGGACCGGGCCGTCACCTGAGGGGCGGGTTTGTGGCCGTGGACAGTCCTCCGGGGACTCTGAGGTGCTTGCGTGGGAGCTGCCTCCAAGGTGGCCCCCGTGTCACTGGATGAACCCCGAGTGACAGCTGCCTCTATTGGGGGGAGTCCCTGAGGTGCTGCGGGGAACCGCCGCCATGAAGACCCGCTGTGGGAATGGACTCCCGGGGTGCTCTCTGGATTTGCTGCCATGGGGAGCCCCCCTGTGGAGGGCACTGGCCCTTAGGGAGCCCTTCTGTGTCACTGTGGGAGCAGGCACAAAGGTGCTCTCGAGCTGGCTCAATGGAAGACCACCTGGGAACATAGGGGAGCTGCAGGAGCCTCGTGATGGTGGAGCCCCCAGAGGGCCCCCTAGAAAAGGAGGACCTGAGACTGTGCCCTAGAACTGTGGGAAGCAACCTCTGACTGGGGAGGGGGATCCTCCCATGGGATCCATGAGTGACTTCCCACGGCTCCAAGGACTTTGGCCTTTATCTCCCTATAGGCCTACATGTGTCCTCACTTGTGACCACCGTGGCCCAGAGGTGGAGGCCTTGTAGGATCTCTTTCCATTCCCCTCTTTCCCTATTCGGATTTTTCTTCTCCATGGTAGCCCAGTTGCTCCAGGCTGCATTTTAGTGGAGGTAGAAACTGCAGCGAGAGCACAGGGCCCCAAGCGGGGGACGAGGACAAGTGAGGCCTCTAAAGGAAAGATAGGAGATTTGAGCCCCTGGGTTTGACCGTCCAGAAGGAAGCAGTAAGATCAAGTGGAATAACTGACTTTGGCAGGTCCTGGAACAAAAGACCTTTGAACGAAAGAATAAAGGATGTGTAGGATTGTTGAGCACCAGTGTGCTAGGCACTATACTAGGTATGTTTAAACATCTCATATAACTCTTAACAACAGCTTTGTGAAATTATCCCCTTCTAAAATGAGATTTAGAAAGATTAAGCAATTTGACCAAGGTTACAAAGATTAAACTCATGAAATCTGTTTTTCACAGATTTTATTTGGAAAGAAATGTCAAGGAGAGGAAGAAGCAAGAATGTACTCTTGCTTAAGTTTAAGAGCTACTATGGTTTGAATGTGTCTCCCAAAGTTCATGGGTTGGAAACTTAATTCTCAATGCAACCGTGTTGAGAGGTGGGGCCTAATAGGTGATTAGGTCTTGAGAGCTCTGCCCTCGTAAATTAATTGACATTATCTCCGGAATGGGTAAGTCATGGCAGGGGGTTTGTTATAAGAGTGAGTTTGGCTGTCTTGTTCTCCTGCTTTCTCACGTGCTCTCTTGCCCTTCTACCTTCTGCCATGAAATGATGCCACATGAAGGCCTTCACTGAAAGTGGACCCTCAATCTTGGGCTTCCCAGCCTCCAGAGATGTAAGATATAAATCTCTTGTTCTGTTATAGCAGCACAAAATAGACTAAGACAAGGCTAAAATGACAAGGCTAAATAGCCTAAGACAAGGCTAAAATGTCTTAGAAGGAAACAGGAGAAAATATTTATAGCCTTGGATTTGGCAATAATTTCTTAGATTTTGATACCAAAAGCATGAGTAACAAAAGAAAAAACAGATAAAATATCAATATTTTAAAAATTCTATGCATAAAAGAATACCGTAAAGAAAGTGAAAAGACAACCCATGGAATAGGAGAAAATAGTTGCAAATCATATATCTGATAAAGGATTAATATCCAGTATATATAAAGAACCCTACAACTCAACAAGAAAGAAACAACTTTATTTAGAAATGGGAAAATGATGTGAATAGACATTTCTCCAAAGAAGATATGCAAACGACCAATACGCACATTAAAAACATGCTCTACATCATTAGTCGTTAGGAAGATACAAACCAAAACTACAGTGAAGCTGGATGCAGTGACATGTGCTTGTAATCCCAGCTACTTGGCAGTGGCTGAGGCAGGAGGATTACTTGAGCCTAGGACTTTGAGATCAGCCTGGGCAACACAGGAGACCCAGCCCCAATTAAAACAAATAAACACATACGTACACAATGAGATATTACTTCACACCCAGTAGGATGGCTATTTAAAAAAAAGGAAAATAATGTGTGGTGAGAATGTGGAGAAATTGGAACCCTGGTGCATTGCTGGTGGAAATGTAAAATGGTGCAGCTGCTGTGGAAAACATTTCGTGGTTCTTCAAAAAGTTAAAAAGAATCTCTATATGACCTGGCAATTCTGCTATATACTGATGTGTTTATTTAAGAGAAATGAAATGTGGTATGGAAACCATCTCAATTCCAAAATTTAGTAGCTCTTCCCTGATGTCAAAGAAATCATCTATATTTATTGTATTGGTTACATACCAACATCCCTGCTAAATCCAACTCACCATTCAGGTTCTGTCTCTGAGGAAGCAGACTGGATATGATGAGATTGTGACTCCATAGTTTCTAGAAACAAGTTCTGAAGATTTGGTCTCCTCAGCCCTCTCTGGCCCACTTTGACCTAAAGAAAGGGTGCTGACGCTGTGATCTCAAATAAACCCTTTGCTTTCCCCAGTCATCTTTACAGCATTTATTCAGTGACTTGTGAACACTTGCACTTCTTAAAGCAGTGGGAACTATCCCGATTGTTCCTTCCTCCTGGGATCAAAGAAAATTGAGACTTCTTTCTGTGAAACCCACTGATTTTTAGTGTTTCCTTGCTTCCATTTTCAGAAGTTTCTTTTGCTTTAGTCCTCTTGCCCCATCCCCAACCTGACATTTTCCTCAAGATCACTGTTACATTTTTAAAGCCTTTTATAAAAATCTGCCACTCACATATAAGAAGCCAGTGAAAGCACATAAAGATACTTTACAGTTAACATGCAGGATGAGGTGGTTCCTTCCTGCTTAGGGCTTCAGATTCTCCACAGCTTTGTAGATTTCTTTATAGGATGAGCTGAGGGTGATATTTCCCAGATGCCTTTTTCTTCCCCATTTCTTCCTTAGCTCATGCTATGGAGCAGTCATATCTTCCTCCTACCTCTGCTTGCCTTTATAAATAGTCTCACTGCACATTAAGCAGGTGCTGTTCAAATTCCATGCTACCCACATATGCATTGCTACCTGACAAACACTTCTGTTTCAATCATGGCTACAGCATTATATTGGTTTTCTATTATGTAACAAATGACCTGAAATGTGGTATCTTAAAACAACATACAATTTGTTATCTCACAGTTTCTGTGGGTCAGGAGTCCAGCTTGATCCTTGCTTGTGGTCTCATAGGCTGCAGTTAAGGTGTTGTCTGGGCAGCATTCTCATTTGGAGGCTTGACTGGGGAAGAATCTTCTTCCAAGCTCGCTCAGATTGTTGGCAGAATTCATTTCTTTGCAGTTTTAGGATTGAAGACCTTGGCTTCTTGCTGGATGTCAACTGGAGGTTACTCTCAGTATCTAAAGTCCACCTGCAGTTCTTTGCCATGTGGGCCTTCCCAACATGGCCACTTCATTAAGCCAGAGCAAGTGTGCTAGAAGATGAAGTTATATAATGCAATGTCTTCATGGGAGTGACTTCTGCTCACCTTTGCCATGTTCTGTTAATTAGAATCAAGTCACATATCCACCCACAGACTCAAGAAGATGGGATTACACAAAGCATGAACACCAGGAGGTGGGATCATGGGGGGCCATGTTAGAGACTGTCCCCACCAACAATAGCAAGAAGAGGTTTAGGTTCACTCTTTACTCTCATTTCATTCAGCCAGATAGGTCTATTCTGTTTTCTTGTCCCATTGTTGTTTAGCACCACCTTTGATTTTGCCCAGAAGTTTTTTCCAAACCCTTCTCAAGTTACCACAGATTCTTTGACATTCATACTGTTCCTGTGATTATGTTTTCTATCTCTCTTTTCTTCCTTAATAAGGAAACCTCAATTCCACCTACCAGCTAAAGAAGTAATCATTAAGCATAATTTGTGGGGGTCTTTGTTAATTGATTTCCTTTTTAACCCAAGTGTCTTTCCTAGGACTTCTACTAGCACAAGGAAAGCCAATTTTCTGTTTTGTTTTGTCTTGTTTTTTCTTACTAGCCATTTATTTTTACCTATCACTAATCACCGTTGAGAGAGGCAACCTGTCCTGGGCCATAGTAGGGATGCCAAGAATGCAAGGTTCTGACTGTTTCTTATCCATTTCTCAGCGTTATATTTACAACAAGCAACTTTTAGGGTTAAGGTAATGTCTACTCATGAACAAAGATCAGGCTTGTTTCTTCTTACTGTAAAAGCAGTGAGTCCCCAAAGTTCAGTGTTTCTCTACTGTAATGCAGCCCACTGCATGTGCAGGCATCTGTCATAGACGCTGTGCCAGTCTCATGGGACTTAGACAAGGGGAACTGATGCAAAAAAAAACATGATGAGGCTTTTGCTGTGGTTGTACTGTGAGTAATAAAGTCCTTTATCTCTGACTTGGGAGTCTTGCATCTTCTGCCAGCATTCATGAAACAGTAGTAGGATAGTTTGTTAACTTGCAAATAAAATCGCAGATCCTGTACAATTCTTTTCTTTTCTTTTTTGATGGAGTCTCACTCTTGTCACCCAGGCTGGAGTACAGTGGCACGATATCGTCTCACTGCAACCTCTGCCTCCCGGGTTCAAGTGATTCTCCTACCTCAGCCTCCTGAGTAGCTGGGATTATAGGCGCCCGCCACCACGGCCAGCTAATTTTTGTACTTTTAGTAGAGACAGGGTTTCGCCATGTTGGCCAGGCTAGTCTTGAACTGCCGACCTCAGGTGATCTGCCCACCCAAAGTGCTGGGATTACAGGCTTGAGCCACCACGCTTGGCACAATTCTTGACAATCACTACCATTTGTTTTTCTAGAAGCTAAAGCTGATTTTGTTAATTTCTCAAGCACTGCAGCTGCATATCTTGAATACTGGAGCAACATCTCTTTTAATCAAAGTGTCCAAAAGTTTGACACTCACCTCAGTTAAGCATCAAGGGCATTAGCCTAATTGGTTGCTTCCCCACAATTTCCTCCCAAAACTAAAGCTGTGTCACCTTAAAAATGACTTGGTTAATCTGTGTTGTTATTATTTGGATTTGGACTTTGTTTTCCTTTAAGAATTCTTTTTTTGTTTGTTTGCTTGTTTTTGAAATGTAGTCTCGCTCTGTCACCCAGGCTGGAGCGCAGTGGCGCTATCTTGGCTCACTGCGAGCTCCGCCTCCCTGGTTCACACCATTCTCCTGCCTCAGCCTCCTGAGTAGCTGGGACTACAGGCGCCCGCCACCACGCCCAGCTAATTTTTTGTATTTTTAGTGGAGACAGGGTTTCACCGTGTTAGCCAGGATGGTCTCTATCTCCTCACCTTGTGATCCACCTGCCTTGGCGTCCCCAAGTGCTGGGATTACAGGCGTGAGCTACCATGCCTGGCCCCCTTCCTTTAATAATTCTACTCAATGGATTTCTGCCCTCACAGATCCCATGGTCAGGGCTGGAAAACATTTTGGGGTTTCTGTGTGTATTTGTTTTAAATATGCATAGCCTTGATATTCCTCCAGTGAGCAGGTCTAAAAAAAGTGATTTTAGTATGTTTCCATACTAATTTGAAGACTTCCAGGTCTACAAATCAATATTTTAAGACTTTTTAGGCTATGCCCTCTTTCTGATGAATATAGCAGTCTCATGGATGCTTCTCCTCCTAAATTCTGATGCTCCTCAGGGGACAGGTTTGCTCCACTATTTGATGAACTAGAGCTGTCTGCATATTCCTAGGAAGCAGATAGCTAAGATGTTGAGTTTTGCCTTTCATAGTCTGCATGACATAAAAAATGAGGGGGTTTAAATGTTTTTTCAAATATAAATATTATAACTGATAAACTTTTGCAATTCACTCATTTCTCCATCTTCCCACTGGAACTTCTGAATACACCATCCTGTGCTGAAAATACAGCTGATCCAATTTGCAAATGGAGTCACTGATTAGTCACTGTGTTCTCACTGGATTAAAGCAGTGTTGTTTTCTTTTCTTATTCATAGCATGAATATATTACAATTTATCAAATAATTCCTTTTTTGAAGTTGTTCTACCTATTTACTGCTATAAGCAGTGCTGCAATCAACATTCTTTTTACGTATCCCCACAGATCAAAGAGGATCAGTGTCAGTCCATTTAGGCTGCTATAACAAAATGCCACAATCAGGTAGCTTATAAACAATAGAAATGTATTTCTTATAGTGTAGGAAGCTAGGAATTCCAAGATCAAGATGCTGGCAGATTTGGTATCTGGTGAGGGCCTGCTTTTTGGTTTATAGATAGTGCCTTCTCGCTGTGTCCTCCCATGGTGAAAGGGGTGAGACAGTTCTCTGGGGACTCTTTTATAAGGGCACCAATCCCATTCATGAGGGCTGAGCCTCCCAAAGTCTCCACCTCCTAACACCATCACATTGGTTATAAAGTTTCAATATAATGGATTTTGGAGAGACACATTCAGACCATAGCAATAAGTTTCTTGCATGGAGTAGACTTTTCTTCTTCAGTCAAAGTCATATTAGTAACTATCCATCTCTAGACCTCCCAACCACACAGACTCTCAGGACAAGTTTGAGCAATTTGTTCTTGTACCACTCCAGTCAAAGGCAAAACTTAACCTCATACCTCACATGTTGCCCTTGTCTCTTAGAGGTGACCATTTTCAAATCAAAAGAAAAAGTGGTAGTTCTTTAATTAAAACTTTAAAATGATCCTCTCAGGTTGTGTATAGATCCAATAATAGATCATGAAATCATTTTAGAAAGTCACTATTAGGATTGTTTAAATCAACTAGGACAGATAATATTTTTGTGTTGAGAACACTCTAAATATTTTCTTCTAGCTATTTTAAAATATAAATTATTTTTAACTAAGTGATTTTAATTATATTTCCTCAATGACTAATAATGCAGAGGCTCTTTATATGTTTGTTTGACCATTTCTTTTTATCATTTGTATTATTAATTTTCTTTTCAGAGACAGGGTCTTACTTTGTTTCCCAGGCTGGAGTGTAGTGGCACAATCATAGCTCACTGCAGCCTCAAACTCCTGGGGTCAAGCCATCTTCCTGTCCCAGTCTCCCAAGTAGCTGGGACTACAGGTGCACATCACTGTGCCCAGCTAATTTTTTTATTTTTTTGTAGAGACAGGGTCTCACTATGTTGCCCAGGCTGGTCTCAAACTCTTGGCCTCAAACGATCCTCCTGCTTTCACCTCCCAAAGTCCTGGGGACAATCTCTTATATCTTCTTTTTGTGGGAGTTGTTTGTTTTTTTAAATTACTTAATGAGTTTTGAGAGGTCTTTATATATTCTGAATACAAGTTCTTTATCAGACACGTGATTTGCAAATATTTTCTACCAGATCGTGGCTTGTCCTTTCATTCTCTCAACCATGTCTTTTAAAGAACAGAAGTTCTTAATTCTGATGAGGTAGAATTTATCAATTTTTTTCTTTTATGGATCATTTTGTTATTGGACTAGTAATTTTGTGTATGGAACGAGATATAGGATTGAAGTTCTTTTTAAAAGTGAGAATATGCAATTGTTCTAGTACTATCTATTGAAGACTATTGTTGAAAATCAATTGGCCATATATGTAGGAATCTATTTCTGAAATCTGTATTCTGTTTCATAGATCTGTGTTTTGAGTCTTTATTCCAATACCACACTGGTGCTATTCTAAATGATACTCAAAATTTTTTTCAAATTGTTCATTGATAATACATAGATATATGACTGATTATTGCATATTTACTTTATATTTTGTGACCTTACTAAACTCACTAGTTCTGCTATCTTTTTATCTGTGAAACTGTCTACAGAGACAATAATGTTGCATGTGAATAGGGACACTATTTGTTCCTTTGCAATCTTGTATCTCTTATTTCTTTATCTTGTTTTATTGCATTGGCTAACTTGAGTATTATGTTGAAAAGGAGTGGTGAAAGTGGGCTTCCTTGCATTGTTCCTGATAGTAGGGGAAAGTGTTCAGTCTTTTACCACTGAATATGAAATTAGCTGTAGGACTTCTGTAGATGCCCTTTATCATGTTGAGGAAGTTCTCATCTATCCTGGTTTTCTGAGTGTTTTTGTCATGAACAATCTTGGATTTTGTCAAATGTATTTTCTGCATCTATTGAGTTGATCATACTGTTTTTTCGTCTTTAACCTATTGATGTTGCAGATTACATTAACTGATTTTCAAATGTTTAACCAGCCTTGCATTCCCATGGCATACCCCCACTTAGTCATGAAAATTTTTATTTTTTTATATATTGTTCAATTTGTTTGCTAAATTTTTCTTAAGAAATTAGTGTCTTTGATTACGAAGGGTACTTGCTATATTTTTCTTGTAATTTGCCTCTTTTAGCATTAAAACAGTACTCACTTTGCCCAGGCACACTGGCTCATTTCTGTAATCTCAGCACTTTGGGAGGCTGAGGCAGGAGGATCACTTGAAGCCAGGAGTTCAAGATCAGCCTGTGAGACCCCGTCTATATAATTTTTTTAAAAAAATAGTGCTCACCTCAGAATGAGTTGGCAAGTACTACCTTGTCTACAGTTTTATGGAAGAGTTTGTGGAGATTTGGTAGGTAGTAGTCTTCCTTCAGTGTTTAATAGAATACTGGTAAGACCATCTGGGTCTAAAATTTTCTTCATGTGAAAGCTTTTAATGACAGTTTCAAGTTTTGTATTAGATGTAGGTTTATTCAGGTTATCTGTTTCTTCTGGAGTGAACTTTTATAGTTTATATCTTTTAATTTTTGTACATTGATTTTGTATCCTGAGACTTTGCTGAAGTTGCTTATCAGCTTAAGGAGATTTTGGGCTGAGACAATGGGGTTTTCTAGATATACAATCATGTCGTCTGCAAACAGGGACAATTTGACTTCCTCTTTTCCTAATTGAATACCCTTTATTTCCTTCTCCTGCCTAATTGCCCTGGCCAGAACTTCCAACACTATGTTGAATAGGAGTGGTGAGAGAGGGCATCCCTGTCTTGTGCCAGTTTTCAAAGGGAATGCTTCCAGTTTTTGCCCATTCAGTATGATATTGGCTGTGGGTTTGTCATAGATAGCTCTTATTATTTTGAAATACGTCCCATCAATACCTAATTTATTGAGAGTTTTTAGCATGAAGGGTTGTTGAATTTTGTCAAAGGCTTTTTCTGCATCTATTGAGATAATCATGTGGTTTTTGTCTTTGGCTCTGTTTATATGCTGGATTACATTTATTGATTTGCGTATATTGAACCAGCCTTGCATCCCAGGGATGAAGCCCACTTGATCATGGTGGATAAGCTTTTTGATGTGCTGCTGGATTCGGTTTGCCAGTATTTTATTGAGGATTTTTGCATCAATGTTCATCAAGGATATTGGTCTAAAATTCTCTTTTTTTGTTGTGTCTCTGCCTGGCTTTGGTATCAGAATGATGCTGGCCTCATAAAATGAGTTAGGGAGGATTCCCTCTTTTTCTATTGATTGGAATAGTTTCAGAAGGAATGGTACCAGTTCCTCCTTGTACCTCTGGTAGAATTCGGCTGTGAATCCATCTGGTCCTGGACTCTTTTTGGTTGGTAAGCTATTGATTAAATTTTATTTAATCTGTTAAATTTGTTGGCATAAAGTTATTCATAATATTCCTTTTCTCATTGTAATACCTGTAGACTGTTTTATAATACTCCTCAATTCCTGATATTGGTAATTTGTGTCTTCTCTCTTTTTTACTGGATCAATCTGACTAGTTTTATCATTTGTTCTCAAAGAATCAGTTTCTGATTTCATTAAGATTCTATATTGTTTTTCTGTTTTCTATAGTATTGATTTCTGCTATCTTTATTGTTTCCTTCTGCTTTCTTTGTGTTTAATTGACTTTGCTTTTCCTAGTTTATTAAGGTGGAATCTTAATTTATTTGAGATTTTTCTATTTCTTTAATATCAGTATTTATTGCTATAAATTTCCCTTTAAATTTGTATTTATAAAATTTGTTTATAAATTTAACTGCTTTAGCTACATACCACAATTTTTGATACATTACATTTTCAATTTCCATTAGTTCAAAATATTTTTAATTCTCCTTTTGAGTGTTTGCTTTATCCATGAGATATTTAGAAGTATGTTATTTAGTTTCCAAATATTTGAGGATTTTCCAGATATCTTTCTGCCACTGATTTCTAACTTAATTCTATTGTATTTAGAGAACATACTCTGTATAATGGAAAACTTCTAAATTTATTCAGTCTTATCTTATGGCCCAGAATGTGGTATATGATGCTAACTGTTCTGTGTGTTTTTGAAAAGAATGTGTACTTTGCTGTTGTTGGATGAAATCATCTACAAATGTTAATTATGTCAAGTTGCTTCCAAGTATTGTTCAGATCTTCTGTAAGCTACTGATCTGTGTATTTATTTTCACAATTATTGTGAGAGGGGCTGGAAATCTTCAATTTTAATTGTGGATTCATCCTTGCAATTCTATCAGGTTTTGTTTCCTATACTTTGATGCTGTGCTACTAGATGTTTAAACATTAGGATTTTTATATCCTTTTGATGAGTTGAACCTGTTACCATTCTGAAATGATCCTTAATCTGGTAGTATTCCTTGCTATAAAATCTATTTTGACTAATATTAATATAGCCACTCCAGCTTTCTTCTGAATAATATTAGCATTATATAAATATATATAAATGTATATATTATATATATCCACACATAACATTTTAAACTTACTTGTGTCTTTATATTTAAAATGGGTTTCTTTTTTTTAAAAAACTCTTATTTTAGGTTAAGGGGGTACATGTGCAGGATTGTTATATAGGTAAATTGTGTGAACACAGGAGTTTGTTATGCAGAGTATTTCATCACCCAGGTAATAAACGTAGTACTGATAGGTAGTTTTTCGATCCTCACCCTCCTTCCACCCTCCACCCTCAAGTTGGCCCCAGTATTTGTTGTTTCCTTCTTTGTGTCCATGTGTACTCAATGTTTAGCTTCCCACTTATAAGTGAGAACATGTGGTGTTTGGTTTTCTGTTCCTGTGTTTATTTGCTGAGAATAACGGCTTCCAGCTCCTCCATGTCCCTGCAAAGGACATGATCTTATTCTTTTTTATGGCTGCGTAGTATTCCATGGCATATATGTACCACATTTTCTTTATCCAGTCTATTATTGATGGGTATTTAGGTTGATTCCATGTCTTTGCTATTGTGAATACTACTGTGATTAATATTTGTGTGCATGTGTCTTTATGGTAGAATGATTTATATTCCTTTGGGTATATACCCAATAACGGGATTGCTGGGTTGAATGGTACTTCTGTTTTAAGTTCTATGAGAAATTGCCAAACTGCTTTCCACATGGCTCAACTAATTTACATTTCTATCAGCAGTGTGTAAGTATTCCTTTTTCTCCACAATCTTGCAGCATCTGTTATTTTTAGACTTTTTAATAATAGCCATTCTGACTGGTGTGAAAGGGAATCTCATTGTGGTTTTGATTTGCATTTCTCTAATGATCAGTGCTGTTGAGCATGTTTTCATATATTTGTTGGACACTCGTATGTCTTCTTTTGAAAAGTGTCTGTTCATGTCCTTTGCCCATAAAGTGGGCTTCTTGAAGGCAGCATGTTGTTGGGTCTTACTTAAAAAAAAAATCCTGTATCACAAGCTTTGCCTCTTATTAGGATTTTTAGAACATTTACATTTAAGGTAATTAATGATATGATTGTGTTTAAATCTACCATCTTGCCACTTACTATTTGTCCCACATATTCTTTGCTTCATTTTTCTTTTTTTTCTTTTTTTTTTTAAAACTTTATTTATTTATTTATTTATTTATTTATTATACTTTAAGTTTTAGGGTACATGTGCACATTGTGCAGGTTAGTTACATATGTATACATGCGCCATGCTGGTGCGCTGCACCCACTAACTTGTCATCTAGCATTAGGTATATCTCCCAATGCTATCCCTCCCCCCTCCCCCCTCCCCACCACAGTCCCCAGAGTGTGATATCCCCTTCCTGTGTCCATGTGATCTCATTGTTCAATTCCCACCTATGAGTGAGAATATGCGGTGTTTGGTTTTTTGTTCTTGCGATAGTTTACTGAGAATGATGGTTTCCAATTTCATCCATGTCCCTACAAAGGACATGAACTCATCATTTTTTATGGCTGCATAGTATTCCATGGTGTATATGTGCCACATTTTCTTAATCCAGTCTATCATTGTGGGACATTTGGGTTGGTTCCAAGTCTTTGCTATTGTGAATAATGCCACAATAAACATACGTGTGCATGTGTCTTTATAGCAGCATGATTTATAGTCATTTGGATATATACCCAGTAATGGGATGGCTGGGTCAAATGGTATTTCTAGTTCTAGATCCCTGAGGAATCGCCACACTGACTTCCACAATGGTTGAACTAGTTTACAGTCCCACCAACAGTGTAAAAGTGTTCCTATTTCTCCACATCCTCTCCAGCACCTGTTGTTTCCTGACTTTTTAATGATTGCCATTCTAACTGGTGTGAGATGATATCTCATAGTGGTTTTGATTTGCATTTCTCTGATGGCCAGTGATGATGAGCATTTTTTCATGTGTTTTTTGGCTGCATAAATGTCTTCTTTTGAGAAGTGTCTGTTCATGTCCTTTGCCCACTTTTTGATGGGGTTGTTTGTTTTTTTCTTGTAAATTTGTTTGAGTTCATTGTAGATTCTGGATATTAGCCCTTTGTCAGATGAGTAGGTTGCGAAAATTTTCTCCCATGTTGTAGGTTGCCTGTTCACTCTGATGGTAGTTTCTTTTGCTGTGCAGAAGCTCTTTAGTTTAATTAGATCCCATTTGTCAATTTTGGCTTTTGTTGCCATTGCTTTTGGTGTTTTGGACATGAAGTCCTTGCCCACGCCTATGTCCTGAATGGTAATGCCTAGGTTTTCTTCTAGGGTTTTTATGGTTTTAGGTCTAACGTTTAAATCTTTAATCCATCTTGAATTGATTTTTGTATAAGGTGTAAGGAAGGGATCCAGTTTCAGCTTTCTACATATGGCTAGCCAGTTTTCCCAGCACCATTTATTAAATAGGGAATCCTTTCCCCATTGCTTGTTTTTCTCAGGTTTGTCAAAGATCAGATAGTTGTAGGTAAGCGGCGTTATTTCTGAGGGCTCTGTTCTGTTCCATTGATCTATATCTCTGTTTTGGTACCAGTACCATGCTGTTTTGGTTACTGTAGCCTTGTAGTATAGTTTGAAGTCAGGTAGTGTGATGCCTCCAGCTTTGTTCTTTTGGCTTAGGATTGACTTGGCGACGCGGGCTCTTTTTTGGTTCCATATGAACTTTAAAGTAGTTTTTTCCAATTCTGTGAAGAAAGTCATTGGTAGCTTGATGGGGATGGCATTGAATCTGTAAATTACCTTGGGCAGTATGGCCATTTTCACGATATTGATTCTTCCTACCCATGAGCATGGAATGTTCTTCCATTTGTTTGTATCCTCTTTTATTTCCTTGAGCAGTGGTTTGTAGTTTTCCTTGAAGAGGTCCTTCACATCCCTTGTAAGTTGGATTCCTAGGTATTTTATTCTCTTTGAAGCAATTGTGAATGGGAGTTCACTCATGATTTGGCTCTCTGTTTGTCTGTTGTTGGTGTATAGGAATGCTTGTTATTTTTGTACATTGATTTTGTATCATGAGACTTTGCTGAAGTTGCTTATCAGCTGAAGGAAATTTTGGGCTGAGACGATGGGGTTTTCTAGATAAACAATCATGTCGCCTGCAAACAGGGACAATTTGACTTCCTCTTTTCCTAATTGAATACCCTTTATTTCCTTCTCCTGCCTAATTGCCCTGGCCAGAACTTCCAACACTATGTTGAATAGGAGTGGTGAGAGAGGGCATCCCTGTCTTGTGCCAGTTTTCAAAGGGAATGCTTCCAGTTTTTGCCCATTCAGTATGATATTGGCTGTGGGTTTGTCATAGATAGCTCTTATTATTTTGAAATACGTCCCATCAATACCTAATTTATTGAGAGTTTTTAGCATGAAGGGTTGTTGAATTTTGTCAAAGGCTTTTTCTGCATCTATTGAGATAATCATGTGGTTTTTGTCTTTGGCTCTGTTTATATGCTGGATTACACTTATTGATTTGCGTATATTGAACCAGCCTTGCATCCCAGGGATGAAGCCCACTTGATCATGGTGGATAAGCTTTTTGATGTGCTGCTGGATTCGGTTTGCCAGTATTTTATTGAGGATTTTTGCATCAATGTTCATCAAGGATATTGGTCTAAAATTCTCTTTTTTTGTTGTGTCTCTGCCTGGCTTTGGTATGAGAATGATGCTGGCCTCATAAAATGAGTTAGGGAGGATTCCCTCTTTTTCTATTGATTGGAATAGTTTCAGAAGGAATGGTACCAGTTCCTCCTTGTACCTCTGGTAGAATTCGGCTGTGAATCCATCTGGTCCTGGACTCTTTTTGGTTGGTAAACTATTGATTATTGCCACAATTTCAGCTCCTGTTATTGGTCTATTCAGAGATTCAACTTCTTCCTGGTTTAGTCTTGGGAGAGTGTATGTGTTGAGGAATGTATCCATTTCTTCTAGATTTTCTAGTTTATTTGCGTAGAGGTGTTTGTAGTATTCTCTGATGGTAGTTTGTATTTCTGTGGGATCAGTGGTGATATCCCCTTTATCATTTTTTATTGTGTCTATTTGATTCTTCTCTCTTTTTTTCTTTATTAGTCTTGCTAGTGGTCTATCAATTTTGTTGATCCTTTCAAAAAACCAGCTCCTGGATTCATTGATTTTTTGAAGGGTTTTTTTGTGTCTCTATTTCCTTCAGTTCTGCTCTGATTTTAGTTATTTCTTGCCTTCTGCTAGCTTTTGAATGTGTTTCCTCTTGCTTTTCTAGTTCTTTTAATTGTGATGTTAGGGTGTCAATTTTGGATCTTTCCTGCTTTCTCTTGTGGGCATTTAGTGCTATAAATTTCCCTCTACACACTGCTTTGAATGCGTCCCAGAGATTCTGGTATGTTGTGTCTTTGTTCTCGTTGGTTTCAAAGAACATCTTTATTTCTGCCTTCATTTCGTTATGTACCCAGTAGTCATTCAGGAGCAGGTTGTTCAGTTTCCATGTAGTTGAGCGGCTTTGAGTGAGATTCTTAATCGTGAGTTCTAGTTTGATTGCACTGTGGTCTGAGAGACAGTTTGTTATAATTTCTGTTCTTTTACATTTGCTGAGGAGAGCTTTACTTCCAACTATGTGGTCAATTTTGGAATAGGTGTGGTGTGGTGCTGAAAAAAATGTATATTCTGTTGATTTGGGGTGGAGAGTTCTGTAGATGTCTATTAGGTCCGCTTGGTGCAGAGCTGAGTTCAATTCCTGGGTATCCTTGTTGACTTTCTGTCTCATTGATCTGTCTAATGTTGACAGTGGGGTGTTAAAATCTCCCATTATTAATGTGTGGGAGTCTAAGTCTCTTTGTAGGTCACTCAGGACTTGCTTTATGAATCTGGGTGCTCCTGTATTGGGTGCATATATATTTAGGATAGTTAGCTCTTCTTGTTGAATTGATCCTGTTACCATTATGTAATGGCCTTGTCTCTTTTGATCTTTGTTGGTTTAAAGTCTGTTTTATCAGAGACTAGGATTGCAACCCCTGCCTTTTTTTGTTTTCCATTTGTTTGGTAGATCTTCCTCCATCCTTTTATTTTGAGCCTATGTGTGTCTCTGCACGTGAGATGGGTTTCCTGAATACAGCACACTGATGGGTCTTGACTCTTTATCCAACTTGCCAGTCTGTGTCTTTTAATTGGAGAATTTAGTCCATTTACATTTAAAGTTAATATTGTTATGTGTGAATTTGATCCTGTCATTATGATGTTAGCTGGTGATTTTGCTCGTTAGTTGATGCAGTTTCTTCCTAGTCTCGATGGTCTTTACATTTTGGCATGATTTTGCAGCGGCTGGTACCGGTTGTTCCTTTCCATGTTTAGCGCTTCCTTGAGGAGCTCTTGTAGGGCAGGCCTGGTGGTGACAAAATCTCTCAGCATTTGCTTGTCTGTAAAGTATTTTATTTCTCCTTCACTTATGAAGCTTAGTTTGGCTGGATATGAAATTCTGGGTTGAAAATTCTTTTCTTTAAGAATGTTGAATATTGGCCCCCACTCTCTTCTGGCTTGTAGAGTTTCTGCCGAGAGATCCACTGTTAGTCTGATGGGCTTCCCTTTGTGGGTAACCCAACCTTTCTCTCTGGCTGCCCTTAACATTTTTTCCTTCATTTCAACTTTGGTGAATCTGACAATTATGTGTCTTGGAGTTGCTCTTCTCGAGGAGTATCTTTATGGCGTTCTCTGTATTTCCTGAATCTGAACGTTGGCCTGCCTTGCTAGATTGGGGAAGTTCTCCTGGATAATATCCTGCAGAATGTTTTCCAACTTGGTTCCATTCTCCGCATCACTTTCAGGTACACCAATCAGACATAGATTTGGTCTTTTCACATAGTCCCATATTTCTTGGAGGCTTTGCTCATTTCTTTTTATTCTTTTTTCTCTAAACTTCCCTTCTCGCTTCATTTCATTCATTTCATCTTCCATTGCTGATACCCTTTCTTCCAGTTGATTGCGTCGGCTCCTGAGGCTTCTGCATTCTTCACGTAGTTCTCGAGCCTTGGTTTTCAGCTCCAACAGCTCCTTTAAGCACTTCTCTGTATTGGTTATTCTAGTTATACATTCGTCTAAATTTTTTTCAAAGTTTTCAACTTCTTTGCCTTTGGTTTGAATGTCCTCCCGTAGCTCAGAGTAATTTGATCGTCTGAAGCCTTCTTCTCTCAGCTCGTCAAAGTCATTCTCCATCCAGCTTTGTTCCGTTGCTGGTGAGGAGCTGCATTCCTTTGGAGGAGGAGAGGCACTCTGCGTTTTAGAGTTTCCAGTTTTTCTGTTCTGTTTTTTCCCCATCTTTGTGGTTTTATCTACTTTTGGTCTTTGATGATGGTGATGTACAGATGGGTTTTCGGTGTGGATGTCCTTTCTGTTTGTTAGTTTTCCTTCTAACAGACAGGACCCTCAGCTGCAGGTCTGTTGGAATACCCTGCCGTGTGAGGTGTCAGTGTGCCCCTGCTGGGGGGTACCTCCCAGTTAGGCTGCTCGGGGGTCAGGGGTCAGCGACCCACTTGAGGAGGCAGTCTGCCCGTTCTCAGATCTCCAGCTGCGTGCTGGGAGAACCACTGCTCTCTTCAAAGCTGTCAGACAGGGACATTTAAGTCTGCAGAGGTTACTGCTGTCTTTTTGTTTGTCTGTGCCCTGCCCCCAGAGGTGGAGCCTACAGAGGCAGGCAGGCCTCCTTGAGCTGTGGTGGGCTCCACCCAGTTCGAGCTTCCCGGCTGCTTTGTTTACCTAAGCAAGCCTGGGCAATGGCGGGCGCCCCTCCCCCAGCCTCGCTGCCGCCTTGCAGTTTGATCTCAGACTGCTGTGCTAGCAATCAGCGAGACTCCGTGGGCGTAGGACCCTCCGAGCCAGGTGTGGGATATAGTCTCGTGGTGCGCCGTTTTTTTAAGCCGGTCTGAAAAGCGCAATATTCGGGTGGGAGTGACCCGATTTTCCAGGTGCGTCCTTCACCCCTTTCTGTGACTCGGAAAGGGAACTCCCTGACCCCTTGCGCTTCCCAGGAAGGCAATGCCTCGCCCTGCTTCGGCTCGCGCACGGTGCGCGCACCCACTGGCCTGCGCCCACTGTCTGGCACTCCCTAGTGAGATGAACCCGGTACCTCAGATGGAAATGCAGAAATCATCCGTCTTCTGCGTCGCTCACGCTGGGAGCTGTAGACCGGAGCTGTTCCTATTCGGCCATCTTGGCTCCTCCTCCCATTTTTCTTTTTATGATTTAAAACATTTTATTTATTTTTTTCTCCTTTGTTGTTGTTACTTATCTTTTTGGTTTATGACGTTTATTTCTATAATGGTTGTTTTAGGGCATATACTTCTTTATCTTTGTGATGATTTTGTAATGTGTCATTTTGGATGAGTTGAACTGAATTTCTCAGGTTTCCCTTTCCTTTATGTTTATGGTTATGATGGGTCACAGGACAGATTTTTATAGGGGCTTGGAAAGCAGAAGTGAGGTAGCAGCTATTTTGTAGTATATGTACGTCTCCTATTTGCTGGCTCAACTTGCTGGTGGGTGGCAGTGGGTGGGTCTGCAAGTGCCCCATCTTTCCCTGGATCCTCCATCAGGCTCTCTAACGCCTGAGCCAAGTGCCTGTGTGTAGCTTCCTGCTGAAGAGTCTTGATCTCTGCAGGACACTCATACCACTAAGATCAGTGACAGCAGAACTGATATGAATTTTGCTCCATCATCATGAGACCCAGCTCATGCTTGCTTGGTCCCTCCTAGTCTTATCTCTCATTTTATATCCACCTTTACTCCTGATTCCCACCTTATGGATTTCAATCTCTAGTATCAGAGGTAAAGACAGTAGCTATCTAAGATTGCTTAACCAGCTCTCACACTCAATAAGGCCAAATCCCTTCAATAAACCCATATTAATATATACTTAAACTTTTATTTGTATAAAATATCTCCTAGTGGTTGTGCTTCCTTAATTAAATTCTAACTGATACAATTTTCAAGTAATATTATTCCACTTATAGCCTAAAAACATTAGTTTCTTTTCTACTTCTGTATCTCCTGGCATTTGTGCTATTGTCATTCATTTTATGTCTCTATTTTTTCTAAACGTAACCTGACATTATCATTATTTTTCATTTAATTATTTTTAAAATCCATTATCTTTTAGAGTGACTAAAAATTAAGAAAAGAGATCTTACATTTGCCGACATAGTTATCATTTCTGCTGTTCATTTCTTGGTGTATATCCAGATTACTGTATGGTAATATTTGCTTTCTGCCTGAAGGACTTTCTATAAAATTTCTTTTCATAAAGTTCTGTTGATGATGAATTGTTTCAGCCATTATATCTCTGAAAAAGTCTTTTATTTCACCTTTGTCTTTTTAAAATAGAGATAGAATTCACATACTATAAAATTCATATTTTAAAGTTCACAATTCATTGGTTTTTAGAATATTCAGTTATGAAACTATTATGACTAATTTCAGAGTATCTTCATACCTCCAAAAAGAGATTCTATACCCATTAGCAGTCATTTCTCATTCCGTACTTCCAAGAAAGGCAGGATGTCATGAGCTTAGTGTGTATATGTGGTAGGGTTGTTATGTGCGTGATTCCAGAATAATATATTGCAATGGATGACAGTTTCCAAAACTTGGAGGCCCATCAGAATCACTTGTGGACCTTGTTTAAAAAACAGAATTAGAGGCATTACATCAGTTCCTAAATAGGATATCATCAGAGTACAGCCAAAGAATCTTTGTTTTTACCAGGTTATCCAGGATTCTGCTGTGCAGGTAGCCCAGCATTTGGTGAGGTGCAGCCAGAAGAGCCATGTGGATCTATTCTGCTCCTCATTCGTACTTCATCTGGGCACAGACGCAGTAGGAAGCAAAAAAAGATTGTCCAAAGAAGCTGGAGTGGTGCTCACCTAGGGAAGGGACTTTCCAGCCTGGCACTGCCTCTGAGAAAGCTAGGGGAACATGGCAGGGAAGAGGAAGGGGCTGTGCTTCTTCCTCTCCTAGAATCCCAGGTTCCCTATCTCACTCAAAACATCCTGTTGTCCCTTTGCCCTTGGTCATGCCATCCAGAAGGCCATTTGTTAGTGTCAGATGGTGTCCACAGCACCTTCGGGTCCCATCCTTGCCTACCTTTTCTAGATTCAGGAAGCTCTTTCTAGTATAGACTCTAAGCCCCTACCTGTGACCTAGAGCCTTCAGTGGTTGAGCAGCCTCAGAGAGATGTTCCATCCTTGAGATGTTGGGGCCTCCCTGCTTGGTCCTGTGGCTTAGAAAAAAGTTAGGAGCCCAAAGGAAAGGGGGGAAGCTTTGCTGGAGGTGGAAACCTGGCTGGACGAAAAACTAGGTCAGAAAACAGCTGCCCTGAGAGCAAGAATGGGATAGTGAGTCTCTGCCCACACTCTGGTCTGTGGGCGAACCTGGAAGCTTGAGAGGGAGGCACTGAGGCAGCCAAGAAGAGATTGAGCCACACATGACTTCAGCCCTACCTGTGATGATGAATTCAGATCTAACACTCTATCACCAGACTGAGATCCTGGAAGGTGAGAGGAACTGTGCTTATTCACATCTACCTCAGCCACAGTGTTAGCAGGCCCACTACCTCTCTAGGACAGGCACCTGGGCCAGTTCTGGAGTAGACGTCCTAGGTTTGGGTGTTGCAAGAGTCTGGAAATCCCCACATTGGAAAGAACCACATTCCCTTCACCCTCAGGGCCTGTTTTTTCTCGCCTGGTAGAGTTTCCAGGGCAGGAGATGCTCCCAGCTTGGCAGGTAAGAGCCACAGAGGGGTACGGTGGGAATTTCAGCTCAAGGGCTGGGCTAGTTCTGAAACAGAATTTGGAGTGGGCTGGGCCCTATAGGCCTGTATATCCGACAAGGGTCACAGAGTCTGGGGGCATGGCTGTTCCTGGGTTCCCAGGTGAGCATTGAGTCTTCCCAAACAAGATGCCCCATGGACTGTGCAGCTGTTATTGAAAGATCTCCTGAGCTCCTGGGGAAATATATGACACATATGTGTGCAAAATGTGTGTGCCTAGCATAGATGTATGTATTCCTCAATGTATAGCTACCTAGGGTTACAGTTAGAGTTAGAATTATGCTTAGAACAGCATTGATGTTATGGTTCCAGTTTGGAGTGAGGTAGTGGTAAGGATAGGGTGGGAATCATGGTGATATTAAAGTAGGATTTGGAACTAGGTTTGTGGTTCCTGTTGATAGAAGTTGGTGTATCTTAGATGAGGAAGGTGTTAGGGTTGGAGTAGGGCACTGCCGGCATTTAGAATTTAGACAAAGAGATAAATTTTGTGTTGGAGGCTGATTTTAAGCTTTCAAGATAGTGTGGAGAGGGACTTAGGCTTATGCATAACATGTGTTAATCTTGTATAGATGACAGGTTGTTTGCTGTTTCTGGGTCCTCCACAGTTCATGGGTACAGAGTGGTCACTATAGCTGTGGTCCAGCTAGGGAAGGTAGGCATTAAGCTGCTGGGGAGAGGGCGGATCAGTTTTCTATCTCAAACTTATTTGGCCATGTAAACATTTTGGATCACAGTCACTAGTATTACCTGTCTGAGGTACAGTTGTTCCTTCTTATTTGAAAAACTATGGTTTAGAGGTTTCTTTGGAAATGGGGTTGGAGTTGGGTTTAGAGGTGTGGTCGATAGGGGTGGGATTGTGGTTAACATAAAGTTTAGGCTAGAGCTACATATGAGATCATGTCTTGTGTAAGGGTTTTCTAACTGGGGAACCAGGATCTGGTTCTTCATGGTTTCCCGAGGATAACGTGGACTAAGTGTGTCTACCTGGTTTGTTCTTCCCTTGTGTCTGCTATGTCAAAGAGTCTGAGAGTCAAGACCCTTCAAGGACGGAGCCAGCAGTAAATTGGGGGCCCTCAGGGTGATGGGTGTATAGGCGAAGGATGAGGCTGCTGAAGAGGACTCTCTTTCTGACCCTGACGTTCTTTAAGAGCACACAGCCACATTGTTGAGACCAGAGGTATGCATGTGAAACCAAAACTATCCTATTAAAGGACAAGCAATGGGACAGAAATGACAAACCAAAGTTTAAAGGAGAGATGAGCCTGGTCTGAGGTAGCCTACAGGATTTATGGAGGAGAGGATCTTTGCAGGATGGATTTGGACTGCATTTGTATCTGTGGGTCTGTAAGATGGGCTGTCTGTTCTGTGTGCAAACTTGTCAACTTGTCTTTGTGTCTGTGCATTTTTGACTGTTTGCTCGAGCATGTCTGATGCAGGGTGTTCATGAGTCCTTGAATACCCAAGGACTCATGAACACCCAAATCCAAGTTCATGAGTCCAAGAACACCCAAGTCATGTCCAAGGAAGACATAAGTGTGTTTTTCTTGACATGTTTGTGCTTACTCTGAACTCTTAGGTTGGTGCAAAAGTAATTGTGGTTTTTGCCATTATGGCAAAACCATATGTGTGTAATTCTGCCCTGGCCCCTCACTGTATCTTCCCCCTCTCCCCTGATACACCCTAGCTGCTAGTACAATTTACTGCAAGAAGGGCTTCCCTTCCCACCGTCTGGATTCCCATGGGTCAGTCTGCCTGCCCAGGGACCCGCCCCTGTGGCCTTCGTAGTAGGCCTGACCTTGGAATTGATACACTCTGGAAATCCCCTAGTATGCTACTTGCCTGGCTGTGGACCAGGCAAGAACACGAGAGAAGTTTATAGAGGAGGAGAGGGACAAGGCAGGAAAGGGGGGTAGTTGGCAGCACCCACCCCTCCTTCTGGAAACTGGATCTCACTGGCCTCTTCCCAGGCCCCCCTCTCCCTCCCCATGCTCTCCCAGGGTCCTGGCCTCACTGTCTCCGGGCATGAGAATGCACAGACCTCTGTAAGCCTGGTCAGCCCTGTGAGGCATCTGGTCCTTTGTGTCCCTAAGCACTTTACATGCCTGGATTGTGCTTACCTGTCATATTGCCACCTGAGCTCAAGGAAGTCCTCCCTTCTCTTCTGTCCCTGCAGTGGACACAGAGGCCATTCTGGCCCTTCCATCTATGGCAGGCCTGGCCTAGACCATGGGCTCCAGAGGCCAGGTAGAGCATTCGGCCCTGGTTGTCTGGTTAAACAGCAGAGGCCCAGCCACCTCCCACATGGTGCAGGAAGCAGTGTCTCCATGGAGTCTATTCCTGTGTTCATTCTGTGTCCCTTGCCCTCCCTGCCTGGGCTGCAGTGAGCAGGTATAGAAGTGAAGCAGTCACAGTCCCTGCCCTCAACAACTCAGCGTTGAACACAAGTGATGTTGTGGAGAAGCCACCCTCCTCCCACTGCTGGTGGTCGGTTTCCTGAAATTCCCTCCAGCCAATTCTGAAGTGCCCTTCTGGAAAGCCCAAGAGAAGAGCTCTAGAAGGTTGGGGCCATTCACCATGACATGTTGTTACCTGAGTGTGCCAGAGGTGAACCCAAAGATCCCAAGCAAGCACTGATGTATTCCTAGCATCTACCCCCAAATCTGAAGTAGTAAATTCTTGAGTTTATACCCTTCATGTGACTTTTGCTTCTTGCCTCTCTTCACCCTGGGGAAGATAGAACATGGATTTATGCAGGGATTATGGGATGAGCAAGGCTTCCTCCACCATCAGCATTCCACATAAGTCATAGGCTATGACCCCTATTTCTCTTAGCTCTTGACTTTGCCAAGAACTCAGAATCCTGAAGCTATCAGTTTCAGCTCATTTCTCTGCCCCTGGGACTTCTGTCAGCAGCATGAGCCCATGCTGGCCTCAAGCAGGTAGGAGCCTGCAGGGAACCATGGGAAGGACCTGCTCCACCCTAAACCAGGATGTGTGCATGCTAACCCCTGGCTCCCTACCTGATGCTGCTGTGACCCTCCTGAGTCAATTCCCTTCATTCTGGGCTTCCCTCTATTCTCCTAGCTGTGTGGCTGCCTGCCCCACTCCCACCAGGCAGGGAGGATGTGCCTGTCACAAGACCTCCTTTGATCTTTGGGGATGCTTTAGAAAAACACCTGTTGAGTGTTGGTTCAGCAGGCCTGAACCTTGTGCTTCTCCATCCTGGAGACCATCCATGGGGTGGGCCCCCATCCCTTAGGCACAGAATCAGCATTCAGAGCAGGGACATATCCATGTTTCTTCCCATCCTGCCTCTTCTGTATCCAAGCAGTGGACACATTGTGCTAAATGCTGGGGTCCCATCAGAGGAAGCAAGTCCTGCCACCTCCTCTTCCTCATGATGGGATGGTGAGTGATCCTGGGTTTCCTTAGGAACCAGGGGCATCCCACTGTCCCTCAAAACATGTCATAAAGAAGTCACAGTACTTCTTGGCCTTTCTGTAGCTCTTGGCTCCTCTGTGGTAGGTCAGAAGGGGAATGCAGAGGTGCCATCTCCTGAGGGATAATAGCTGTCCAAAATCGATGTCCCTCCCATCTTCTCAGGGCAGCCTATTTATCTTCCTGCTTCCCTGTCCTCTCCTCCCACCCATATAACCTCCTTGGTCCCTCATCTCACTGAGCACTGGGATGCCACCCTTGCCCTATTTCTCCATCTCCAGCCCCATGCTGTTGCTCAGGTTCCATGCATTTAGAGCTTTTTCTGTGATCTCTCCTGCTGGTACAGTCTTCCAAGAGCACCTGCTGCACAGATATCAGCAGCAACTTTTAACCACCTTTCCCCGCCCACCTACACACTCACAGTGCCACCAACTGCTTGGGCCCTGATAAAAAGTTTCCGTAGTAACTTCCAGAATCCCTCTCTACCTCCTGCTTTCTAGCTTTGCCTCTGCATACCATTCCCCCTTCCCACAGCCACGGCCCCTCCCAGCTCCCCACTTGTCCCTCTGGGTCTCTGCCCACACTCTCTTATATGTAAAAGAAACCTTTTTCTTCCCTTATCCACAAAGTCCCCTCTCATTAACGATGCCTTCTATCTACCACCAGTGTCTGTGCTTTTAGCCAAAGCCAGCCCCTTGACTTGGGAATTCACTTCTATTCTGTGTCCTCTACAACAGGGCATTGCTCCAGTAGTTCTTCCCTCTTTTCCTCATCAGTTTATCCCTCTCAACTGAATCTTTCCCGTCAACATCCGACGTGCTATGTATCTCATATTTTTCAAAAACCCTCTCTGAATCCCATGTTCTCTTTCTGCTATTTCCTCATTTTTCTGCACCTCTCTGGAACAAACCTCCTTGAATACGTGATTATACTTGCTATCACCAATTGCTCTCCTTCCGTTGTATCTTGAATCCACTCCCATCACACCTTCATCACTCATCTAAATCTGTTTTTCTTAATGTCACGGAGGATCTCTATGTTTTTAAATTGAATGCCATTCATCTTGCTTGACTAGTTGGCAACTGGTTATGCAGTTTATCATTTTCTCTTTGAAATACTTTCCTCTCTTTGCTTTCAGTACACCACACTCTTCTGTTTTTCTTCCTACCTCACTGGCTACTGCTTCTTTGTTCCTCTATTTACTGGTTCCTCCTTTTATTCCCAGTTAACTTTAGAGTGTCCTAGCCCAGTCTTTAGATCTCTTCATTTACACTTAGTTCCATGGTGATGTTATCCAGTTGCATGGTTTTATCTATATCTATATCTATATCTATATCTATATCTATGTCTATGTCTATCTGTCTGTCATCTGCAACCAGGACCCTCCCTGAGGACTATCAGGCTTCTGTGTTGAAGATAGACTGTTGGGGATATGGTGTCAGCATAAAATGGGGGACGTTATGATGCTACTGCAGTAATGGTAGCAGTAGAGAGAGTGAGAAGTGGTCATATTCTGGATGGATTTTTGAAGTAAAGACAACAGGATTTACTGATGGAATGGATATGGACTGTTAGGAAAAAAAATTCAAGAATGACACTATTGTTTTTGCCCTGAATTACTGGAAAGATGGAATTGCCCTTAACTGATGTGAGAAATACCATGATTGGAGCAGATTTGGTATGTGTAAATGGATGATGGTGGTGGGTGGGCAGGGAATCGAGAGTTCATTTTTGTATAGGTTGAGATGAATATTTGATATCCAAATATATATGTTGATTAGGCAATTTGAACCTATGAGACTATCTACCTCATGAGATGACGAGCTCCCCTGGGGCAAGGCTTGTGTCTTGTTTGTTATGTTTGGCATAGTACTTGGCACGTAGTAAGTATTCCAGTATTTTAATTGTTGAATGTAAGATGTTTTTCAAAGTAATTTTTATTGTGACCCTTCTGGGATTCTCCTGACCAGCTAATTACTTCCTCCTGTGGCACAACCTCACACCTTATAGCACTCATCACAAAGATGTAACGCTTTCTCTGCCTCCTCAGCGCAGACTTTGGATTCAACTAATATAAGGTATTACTATGCATTAGCTACTTTCTTAGGCCCTGGGGTTATGAGGCATATTTTAACCATTCAGGCAAGTTAAGGATGAGAAACTGAACTACAAGGAGAGTCAGTAAAAATAGAGGAAAGGGGGCTAACTTGAGAGTCATCAAGATTAGAACCCAGTGACTGTCTTGATGTATGAACTGAGAAAAAAAGTGTATAGTGATAACGTTCCCTGACTTTGGAAATCAGGTTGGTGAGGTGGAGGTTTTGAATTAATTTGCATTGTCTTTGTAACAAGATAGAGTTTTGTGTCAGTTGTTGAATATACAGTTTGGAGCTCAGTGGAAAGACTGGGTCAGAAATGTGGCTTTGAGAATCATCAGTACATTAACAGTAATTGAGGTTTGGGGTATGGATGTACAATTATCCCATTTTGCCAGATCTAGAAACTGGGGCTCAGAAATGTTAAGTAACTTGTCAAATCTCTGAGCTAGAATTCTAAACTTCATTTTTCCCCACATTCCATTCTTGTGACTTTGACTTTAAAATCTGCATTCTCCCCACAGGGTCAGGCATTTGTCCTAAAAGTTACAAAAACACTTGCTCAAGAATTTTGTAATATTTTCTTTGTGCTGTTTTATTGCCCTTTGTTCATGTTTATCATTTTGCCCTAAAATCATTCTTTGGTCACTTCAGCCAGAAATTTCCAGAGGGAAGGGGGTGACCCAAATCTTTTACTCATATTTAACCTATTGAGTGGAGCAAGCACAACCTTGAGCTATGCTGTTCTGCCATGGCTCATTAAGAGGTCAGGCGTTCCAGGGAGACTAGTGCCTGCCTTAACCCAAGTAACTGGAGAAGGAAGGACAAGGTCCCCTTAGGTCTCCTTAGAGGTTCCAGGGAATATGAGTATGATGGCCATTATTAAGAGGCTTGATGTGTGGCTAGGATTACCAAAGCTGCCTTTGGTGGTGGATCACTCACCCAGTGATGGTGCTGGGATCAGGGTGGGAGGCTCGACTGAAAAGGTAGCAGGAAAGAACTCTAGGAACATCTTGGTATGGCAAGCTACACTGAGAGACCTCCCAAAGCAGGTCTGTAGGAGGGACTTTGTTTAACCTGTGTGTGAGGGAGAATGTGAATAGGATATCACTGAGAGGGGCTTACATTTCTTAGCAGCTCCTTGTAGATCTCAGCTTGCCACTCAGCCTCCCTCTTGGACTTCATTTCATTCCAAAGGTTTCAGAGAATTCCACATAGTATTTCAATTAATAATAACTATGTATTTCCCTGAATAGCAAAATGTTGGACATTCCCAGAGAGAGGCAAAAGGGCCAGAGTCCCACCACCTCAGTTATGAGCAGCTGATCTCATTGTTAGACTCATGTGTGGCATTAAATTGTAGATTTGTGGTCACTTTCTGTGTTAATAGGACACTTTCCAAAAGCCTTGTCTTCTTTTGACAGCCAAGGTGATTGGCTTCAGTGTTTTCAGAAATGCAGTGGGACACAATGAAGAGATGTAGAAGGGTGACAGGAACCAAGGGCTGGAGCTGCCAGGCTTCTGTGGTGCCGTCCTTGGCAGGAAAAAGTGTAGGAGTCATCCCCTGAGGAAAAGGCACCAGGTAGGTCCTGGGAGGGGATTCAGCTGACTGGGTGCCCACCATTAGTTACTGTGAAGATAAATTTAAGGAGTAAGGATCATGGCAAGGAGAGTGGTGGAGAAGGACTCCAGGCACAGGTGGTACAGAAACAGTAGGCCTGGGTATAAGCTGCTGGCAGTAACTTGACAGGCTCACATATGTTTAGAAAACCTCTTATATTTGTGGTTCTTTCCCAGAAACTTCAGTGCTCAACTCCCTGCCCTTCATCACACTAAAGGCAAGCAGAACTAAGCTCAGTGATCTCTCCCAAAGCACTTGGGCCTTGGGTTTGCCTCCTGGCTCTAGGTTCATTTTAGCACCAAGCAAACTGTCTTTTCTCTATTCTCATGTCCCGGTCAGGCATGAGAATCAACTTTTGTCACAGGTACTCCGACCTCCAACTACGTGCCCCTGCTCCCTACCAATCCCTGGGACTGTGGGACAGGCCCTTCTCCATTTTCTACTGTCATCTCATTCCAGGAGGCTTTCATTTCATGCAACTGAGAGGCAGTGGAGGCAGTAAACAGGCAGCAGGATTACAGCAGGCTCCAAGATGGATTTTCTAGAAAGATCTTCCCAGTATAAACAGGGAGAAGTCAGAGGAGAGTCTATCATCTGGATCTGACATCTGTTATATTAGATATTGTGTTTTGATAAACACAAAAGCACCTCCTCAAGGAGGGAATACCGTGGCACTCCTCTAAAATGAACCATCTGAATTGTGGGTTAAAGCTCCTTCCCTAGACAGGAAGGTCTTTTTAGCCTCCCTCGCACCTTCCCTTAACACAATACAGTGGAGATAAGGAGCAGATGGGCAACGTATTGCTGAAACATATAGAGTGTATTTCTAGTGGCACCCTGCCCCACCAGCATATTTATGGAAATGAAAATACTGGTCCTCTGGAGGGCTGCAGCAGTTGGGGAGCCTATAAACTCTTTTTCATGGCTCTGTGTGTTCTCCTTGAGCAGACCAATGTTTCTATCTGAACTGAGGGTTAGGAGCTAGGGTGGGTGCCCTGGTTGGGGGGCACAAGCCACTCGAGGACAGTGATGAGGACAGTGGTGGGGGTGGCCCGGGGTTGAGGCAGAGCCAGGTTGTCTGGAGTGTAACCGAAGCTTATTGTCTAGGACTGGGGACCATCCAAGAAAGCTGGGCCCACCAGCTTCTGAGCAGGACGAGATTGGGCCTTGGAGCACCCTGTCGGCTTCTCTGTCTTACTTCTCCCCACAGGGCTCTTGGCTGGAGCCAGGCTCTTTGCAACATTTTCTTTTCTGGTTTTGGCCACCTTCACAGTGGCAGAGAACATGGAGTCCTTGTGCCCTTTGCCTTTTGTCTTGGGGTTAATACGCTCCAGAAAACATTTAATTTTATTTCTGAAGCTAGACTCTGTAAGGCTGGGCTTCTTTTGAGTATGGGCTGGCATCACCAGCCCATGTAAAACTTGGCGTTGCAAAGTTTGGCCCTGCAAAGGCTTAGCCTGAGTTGGTTGGCTCAGGAAAGGCTGACCCTGTGAAGCCTGGGGCACCACAGTCTGGGCATTCTCAGGAATTGTCGCTGGTTCAAGGATGACAGTTAGCTTGGTTTGACTGTCTTGCAGGTCCTTCTCAGACTCTTTCTCCCCAGGGACTCGTGGAGGTAGCTGTGGGAGCTTAAGCTGAGGGTGATGCTGGGGGCTGTGTTGACAGGGATCAGCAAGATGAAAGCTACGGCTCCATCGCCAGGACCCTCGGGGTGTCTTGTTTGGAAGCATCCCTGCTGGCCTCTGGTCTTCAGCAGGGCGTCTCTCTTCTCTGGTTGAGGAGCGCCCAAACCCTGCATCCCCTTCTCTGTGGTCCCTGGCTGCTTTGGTTTCCTCTGGGTCCTCTCTGTTTCCTGCTAGCATGGGGACATGGGCTGGGTCCTTGCTCTTGCTAGGGCTTTGAGGCTCAGGGCCACAGGGTTCCTCCAGGCTGGGGTTGTTCACACTGGCCTCTACCTGAACACAAAGCATGTGGGCCTCTGTCATGTCCCCACTGGGTTGTGAGATCTTGGAGACCGAGTGGGCAGAACCCTGGGGTACTGCTTTGGAATTGGATTGCTTTTGGTTCTGCTGCACTGCCTTCAAGTCATTGGCCAGCTGTTCTTTAAGGTGAACCCCTTCTGGATTAGGGGCAGGAAGAGTGTCTGGTGGGATGGGCAGTTCCTGGAGCAATGTCTCCCCTTGGTGGTTTAGACTTTCAAGAGACTTCTGTGTGGATATGTTCTCTGGTGCTGCAGCAGTTTGTTCCCTGGACTTCCTTGCCCTAATGGGAATTCCCCATTGTATCTCTAGGACCTTTTTTCTCAGGTGGAAGTTTAGTTTGGTCAAGATATGTGTCTGGAGTGAGTGGGGGCTAGTAGGACGCGTCTGGCTTTCTAGAGGCAGCGTCTCCATTGTCCCTTTTACTGGCACTGCAGGCTGGAACTCTTTTGCAACGTCTGTACAACTCTCATTGTTGCCTTGAGGGCATGGCCCAAGACTTATACACTGTTCTTCAAATGAAACCATCTGAATCAGAGGCTCTGCTGGGATTTCCACGGGACTAGGCACCATCTCTGTGATGACAGATTGGCTAGTGACTGCTGGGGCCAGGGCCCTGGGGAGCGCCACATAATACAGAGCAGGCAGCCCTGACAGGAAGGCCAGATGCTTGTGCCGTAAAGTTGTCTCCAGTTTCTCAATGGCTTCCACAGACAAGACTCGGAGCAGCTTAGGGTGTTCAGTGACGGTACCTGGTAAAGCCTGTTGCTGCTGATCAAGGGCCGTTGGCATCCAGGGCATAACTTTGTGATGCAGGTCTGGGTCACTTGCTGTCTGCGGTACCAGGAACTGGCTTTCTGGAATGCAGGGAACAGGAGCCACTGCCAGGACCCCAGAAATTCTGCAGTCCCAGGACCTATGTACACAGGCAGGGATCTTGCTCTGGTGGATCTGTCCACATTTGGAGTCGATGTGGCTCTGCAGTATTGCCTTGACCTGAGTTAACAAGTGTGGCCTGGGGATGGACACTGGGGCCACAATGGGTGACAGCACATCACAAGCCCCGTTGGCCTCTAGGGCTACAGGCTGGGGGATGCTCACGTTGGCTAGGGCTGTGCTGCTGCAGGACACAGTCTGCTGGTCAGTGGAGGTAAGGAGCAACTGGATGGACTGCTGGATCTTCTGAGGCAGGCCCCAGCGACGGTGAATCAACTGTTTCTGGATGTGGAATTCCAGCAGCTTCCGGGCATGCTCCGGGAAGAAGAGTAGTTCCCTGGTGAGCACTGAGATGGACTTCCCTGTCTGGGAAGCTGTCGTGGTCTCAGGAGACTGAGCTTTGCCACAGGGCTCATGCTGCATGAGGCACTGGGTGTGCTGAGACCTCTGGAGGGCAGCTGGCCAGCCCCACTGAAGCTGGAGTTGCCTCTGTAGCAGGTGCCACTCCAAGGCTTCATACTCAGCCAGAGTCAGAAATGGGACATTGATCTGAGCTCGTTGATGGTCAGATGGAGACACCCAATTTGGGGAAAGTGGGGAAGAGGGTGGGGCTGACTGGGGTGAAGTTTTAGGGAGCAGTTGGGGGAAGGAGAGCTCATTGAAGAGAAAAGGATCCTTCAAGGGGGGCTTGGGCACATTTTCAATCTTGGGGAGGCCTTGAGATCCCATGAAAGTGGGAACCAGGGACTCACTGTGCAGAGAAGGGAGCCCACAGAATAGCTGGCTGTATTTCTGCTGGAGATCACTCCCTGAGTCATTATCTTGTCCCCCAGACTGTGGATGGGGGCCACTTAGGGCTTGAAGGGCTGGAGAGGGCAAGGCTAGAGCCATAGGGTTTGGACTTTGCTGACAGTGGTGTCTTTGTTCTGGGTTCATATTGGACCATTCAGAAACCCAGAAAGTCTGGATGGGCTGGCCAGCCACACATGAACACCAGGTCTGGAGGGAAATGGTCTCAGATCTGTGAAGAGAGACCTGAGAAGTATTATTCAGGTTGAAAGAAACTGGCTGGTCATTTCCAGGTTGGTAATACAATGATGGGTTTGGCATAAGCTGCCTCAGGGACTCCTCCACACGTCTTGGGAGCCCCCACCTCTGGAAATGCATCCATTTTTTAACATGTACCTCAAGAAGCCTCAGCACTTCGGGACTGAGAAATGGCAGGTGGGCAGGGAGGACCATATGCAAGGCCATCGGATGCATCCGGTTCAGGGTTTCTGGGTTCAGGGACAGCAAGGAGACCTGGAAATTCAAGTGATGCTGGCCTTGGTTTCCCTGGACAGAGCTGGGGTTGCTCTGCTCATCTCCTCCTGGTTCAGTGGAGCCCTTGGCTTCTCAAGCCTTGAAGAAGCTATGGTGTTTGGGCCCCGGAGCACATCTGGCACTTGAAATTCCTGCCCTAGCTGGAGGTGATCAGCCCAGTAATCTTGTATGCCATCTGCATACGTTGACTGGGCAGCTGACTGGGTTAAAGATTTCTGATCTGTTAATTGTGACAGTGTTGGGTTTATAGATGCCAGTGAAAGCTCTCTGATGTTTCTGGAATGGAGCTCTATACTCTGCTCAAAGGATACACTAGACAGAGACAAGGTCTCTAGGCAAGAGGAGACCTGTGATGGACTCCTCGACAAAGTTGGGGAGATCTAGTCATTCTCGTCCGCCAGCAATTGCTGAATCTCCAGAGCCATAGCATTGCAAATTTGGCAACAGGGATCTGTACATAGGATTCGCCGCACACTTCCCTCTGGGGGAAGCCAGCCCTGGCTGGAAAGAGAAACATGGCAAACATTAATGATGGAGTAGCATCTACCTTCTTGGAAGAGTGTGGGCTAGGGTTGGCATTGCCCTTCCCTAGTCCTGCAAGTCTAGAAGCCTACACCCCCTTCATGTCTACTCCTCTACTTTTCTTCTTAAGAAAATGGCATTTGGTAAGGTATAGTGGGCTGGGGGTTAGGACTTGTTGGACAAGGCCTCAGACAACCCACAGAAGGGCATGGCCCTCAGAGAAGACTGGGAGCTGAGTTCTGTGTTGGCCTTGTTGAGAAGCTGAACTAGGAGAAAGGAACCAAGCATGTGGAAGAGTCAGTTGGTTAGCTGATGGGGCATAACCAGGAATATCACAAGGTAGAACTGTCTTGCAGTCTCATTTGAGGCTAAGAAACCCGAAGTCTAGTTTTCAGTACATCCAAACTGTGGAAAATGAGGTTTATGTGGTACTTATGCATTCTGGGGGCTATGAGATATCACTGATGATGTACCCAACATCTCCTGGGAATCAGTCCTTTTCTCTAGAAATCTTAAGAGGATAAGATGATAGGCTCCTGTCTTAGGGCTGTGCCAGGAATTGGACTCCTTGAATACAGAACTAAAGGAAGTATTATCAGCAGGGTTCATCTTGGTCAGCTGAGTCTGCCCATGTAAGGATGTAGCTGTAAAGAGAATGTGACATGGGTGACTTTCTCATGCAAAATCCATTCTCTTGACTGGATAACATATCTCAGAGCTGAGTAGAACCCCATATAATGTCGTTTATGAATAATGTACTAGTAAAATCCTGAATTTCAGAACTACTGTGACCCTGCCCCAAATCAGTATTGGGTGACTCTTTCCTCCTGAGATGATTATGCCTTTGCAACCCTCTCAACTAGTGAACCAGCCTCCACTGTGTATGTCTCCCTCCCAGCCATTTTCCATCTCCTCAGTCCTGCCCCAGGCTAAATGAAAAAATCACCACAGGCCAGGCTGGTGTTTAGAGACTGCAAACAGCAATAGATCACCTTTTCATGACAGAGAGCAGCTCTTGTGGCTCCTCATCTTCTTCCCGAGAAAGTCTCCTCGCTGAGGAATCAGAAGACAGTGTTATAGTAGACAGTGGCATGGTAGAGTTTTCAGAGTATCTAGAGGAGGTTGGAGGCCTTTGACTCTCAGCAAGAAGACACTGAGAACCCTAATTATAAATGCTTTAAGGCCTTTCTGTGCACAGTGTAATGAATCATGACTTGTTCTCCTGTGCCCATTCTTATTTGACCTTAACAACCATACTGTGAGTGAGAGGATCATCAGATGCCCATGTTATGGCAAACAAGACTGAGAGATGAAGTGACTTCCACAGGTTTTAAAACTAGCAAATGACACAGCTAAGGACATCTGCACTATTTCCTCAATTCTTTATTCCCATGGGAATAATGTAGAGAATTTTGGAACGTTTCCAAGGTAAGATTTCCCACCCATGGAAGTTTCAGTCTGGGGAACTGGAGTCTTCAGTGGCAGAGCACCTGGCTCTTGGCTCCAGGGGTCATAGAGGGACAGGATTCATGGGAAACACCCACAGTGGAAGGGAATCAGAGGAGAGATTGGGACTTCACCTGTTGATGCTGCATCTCTAGCTCTTTGCCTGACTTTTTGGTGACGCTTAAAAGACAAAAACATTAGAATGTGAAGCTGGGACACCATTTTTTTTCTCATGTCCAAAATGAGACTTACATTTATTTTCCACTCCCTTTCTATATATCTATCTGTATTTTATACGCTTTCCTGGATTTTCTTTGCCTATTCCACCTTTTTACTCCATTTTCCTTCTCTGCTTATTTCGGATTCACTTGGAGCCTTTTCCAAATTCTATACCTCCCATCTGATTCCCAGATAAGTCCTGCTGGATGCTGAGGATGAAGCAAGAGAAAGGATAGTACAGATCAAAGAGTATGTGGTTCTAATACCCAAAGACTTCAGTTTATAAACACCTTAAAGGGCCACCAACCAAAAAAATCCCCCATATTGTGAGGTCTTCTGAGATCCAGTGAGATAGATCCCATATCATCTAGGTCTCTATTCAAGTCAAATGGAAAGCTTCTTGGCTTTTCAATTAGAGTATGGTTCAGGGAAGACCTGGTAAGGAATTACTTTTAGGCTCTGAGAAGGAAAAGACTATATAAAAGTAACTAAAGGTATGGCATAAAAATTGGGGGAGAGGGGAAGTGGGGTCAATAAGGAAGGACTCTGGAGCTTAAAAGCATATTATCTGAGGCTTAATTAGTTCAGTTGGAATCATAGTGTTGCCCTACCCAGCAGCAGCTCCTTTCAACTTCCAAGTTCAATTCATGGTGGCTCCTTTTCACTTGCCAGATAATTACAATAACGATGAAGATGGAGCCATAGGTGTATAAGGGATATCCAACATCCCACAGAACAAAAGTAGGGCTCAACATGGTCTAAACCTCATTAGCATGAGATCAGCCATCCCTCTATCTTGGCATTCAGGGTTCTGGTGCCTAATGACTCCCAGTGCTAGGCCTTGTCATATCCACCTCACAGAGGACGGAACTAGGCCACCAGACTGCATCACAAAGCCCTCCTGTTTCATAAGGTGCATGTAGTAGGGAAGCTCATGTGGTGATTCAGTCTGTAGATGAGGGTGTTTTGAGCCTGGGACTGAAGGTGCCACAAGCAGTGTCTATTTCCTAGTCTGTCTTCACTTTCCACTCCCTATACCAGCCTGATGTCTCGGCTCTCTCCTTCACAACTGTATGGTCACCTGTCCTCAGAAAACTGAGTGCTTTGGCACAGGGGGCACCTTATGAGAAGGGGTGGTTAGGCTGGAGGAACCTCCACTAACTCTCCCACTTGTTTTGGAAATATACCTGAGAAGCACACAAGAATTTAGGGAGGGCAGAGTCTGGTTATGGCTTGGAAATGGAGATCTTTGATGTTTCAGGCAATGGGTGATTGGTAACAGAGGTGCGGGAAGGGGATTATGGCTGATGTGGTAGGGTGATAGGGAGAGGCCAAGGTGGCCGTATCTATCCAGTCTGTGTGGCCTCAAGCTTGCAGATGGGTGGGGAGAGATTGTAAATGCTGCAATCTTTTTGAGGCACATTAATGTGGCTGACTTCTGGAATACTGTCCAAATCATGGTTTTCTAGAGCTGTGTCTGTCCTTGTTATAGCATTCTGCCTGTTCAGGGAGATGAATGCCTGTAGAGATGGATTAGTAGCCATTTCTGGCTTTGGGTCGCAAACTGGTTGCTGCTTGTGGTTGGATCTATTCATCTCTGGATGTATTCTGTTTGCCTGTAGGATTTTTATTTGTTTGCTTGAGTTGGATTCTGGAAACTTTTAAAGCAGAGCAGCTGTTTTCCACTTTTGCCTCAGGACTCATCACTCCTGTACTCTGCCCATTAATTTATACATTTATATTACCTGCTTAACCTCCATGAATATTGCAATACTTCCCTAACAGCCAATGATTTCTGAATATGCTTAGAAGGTGTTGCCCTGGTGAGAATGGTTATAGCCAAAAGCGGAGAAAAAAATTCTTGGGCTCGAAATCTTTGAACATTCATCCAGCATCCCATCCTTTACCTCACTGGCATGGTAAGTATATTCAGTATGCTCATCCCTAAGCTGGGTGATGTCAAGGGTACAAGGACTTTGAGTCATGTTGGCTTCCTCCTCTCAAGACACTTAAAAATCGTTTCGAAGACAAGACAAATTTACGTGAATCAAGAGCCAATGACTTATTTCAAATAATTTGATGTATTATTGAGGTTCAGGTCTCAACCTTTCAAGAGAGAGAATGCATGGAGGGGATCAGTTTGGTCAGAGAGGGTTCCTGGGGAGATTAATTTTGGAGTTTTGTCTAAAAGTGCAGGTTATAGGGAAAAGGACTGTTCCAGGTGGGAGAGAAAATTCCTAACAAACGCAGAACCCCAAGGAATGTGCCACAGAGTTCATTTGATACTAAAAAATGCAGTCTATCTTTAGCAGAGGTGCAGATGAATGGATTGGAGAGCAATTGTGGGAAAGATTGGAGGAGCAGGGGTGAGGCCCTCCTTGATGGAGGGCCTTTGCATTTATTTTATTTTAATCACTTAGATTAATTGATTTTTTAAAGTAAGCATACATATAAATGGTATAAACTTCAAAAGGTAGAAGAAGGTATAACATACTGTCTCCTCATCCTTGTCTCTCATCTCTCATTTTTATTCCCTCAGTCAATCACTTCTATCAGGTTCTTGTGTATCTTTCCAGACTAGTCTAGCATAAATTTAAAAAATGAATTTTAATGTTTTATTCACAAAGGGAAAGATAGTATAGATACTTTTCTCTCTTATTTCCCTCCTTCTCCTCCTCCTCCTTCTTCTTCTCCTTCTCCTCCTTCTTCTTCTTCTTCTTCTCCTCCTCCTCCTTCTTCTTCCCCTCCCTCCCTTCCTTCCTTCCTTCCTCCTCCTCCTCCTTTTCCTCCTCCTCTCCTTCCTCCTTCTTCTTCTTTCTTCTTTCTTCTTCTTCTTCTTCTGACAAGGTCACCCAGGCTGGAGTGCAGTGACACAATCATAGCTCACTGCAGCCTCTAACTCCTGGGTTCAAGGGTTCCTCTTGCCTCAGCCTCCCAAGTCCCACCTGAGCCCCCCCAGATGCTAGGATTATTTCATTTAATAAAATAAATATATCTTGAGCATATCATTTGCTTAAATGTCTTTAATATTTTCCTTGATATGGCTGAAACACAGTTCATCTTCCATGCCATATACTTGAATATTTCGTATAATTTTGCTCTAAAAATGCTGATGCAAACCTTATATAATATAAATCTTTGCATAAATATATAGGTATATATGTAGGAAAAATTCCTCCTAGTGAAATTGCTGGGTCAAAGGGTGTGTGCATTTTCAATGTTTATATTGCCTAATTGCCCTCCAATTGTAGAAATTCACACTTCTTTTTTATTTTTTATTTTTTATTTTTTGAGACAGAGTCTCGCTCTGTCCCCCAGGCTGGAGTGCAGTGGCGTGATCTTGGCTCACTGCAAGCTCCGCCTCCCGGGTTCATGCCATTCTCCTGCCTCAGCCTCCCGAGTAGCTGGGACTACAGGCGCCCGCCACCACACCCGGCTAATTTTTTGTATTTTTAGTAGAGACGGGATTTCACCGTGTTAGCCAGGATGGTCTCGATCTCCTGACCTTGTGATCCTCCCGTCTCGGCCTCCCAAAGTGCTGGGATTGCAGGCGTGAGCCACCGCGCCCAGCCAGAAATTCACACTTCTAAAAAATGTTTTAGGAGTGCCTCTTTTCCATATTGAATACATCAGTTGTTTCCACCTTTTTGCTGTCGTGAATAATGTTCAAGTGAATGTTGGTTTACAAGTATCTGTTCAAATCCTTGTTTTCAGTCCTTTTGAGTATATACCACAGTTTCATTTTTGTTGCTTAAATTTTTCATTTGTCTAGAGTTTAGTAATTAAAAACACTTTTCTGAGGTATGATTAATGTACAATAAGCTACACATATTTAAAGTGAACAATTTAGGCTGGGCACAGTGGCTCACACCTATAATCCCAGCACTTTGGGAGGCCAAGGCAGGCAGATTACCTGAAGTCAGGAGTTTAAGACCAGCCTGTCAAACATGGTGAAACCCTGTCTCTACTAAAAATACAAAAATTAGCCAGGAGTGGTGGCAGCCACCTGTAATCCCAGCTACTCCAGAGGCTGAGGCAGGAAAATCGCTTGAACCAGTTGGCGGAGGTTGCAGTGAGCCGAGATTGCACCACTGCTCTCCAACCTGGGCAACAAGAGTGAGACTCCGTCTCAAAAAACAAACAAAGAGTGAACAATGTGATAAATTTTCACATTTGTATATACTTGTGAAACCATTATCACAGTCAAGATTAACACATCCTCAAAACTTTATTTATGCCCCTTTGTAATCGTTTTTCCCTATCCCTTTCATTTCCTCTCTCTTCCAAACCATTGATCTATTTTCCATCACTGTAGTTTAGTTTGCATTTTTCTAGAGTTTATATAAACGTAATCATGCAGTACGTATACATTTATGTCTGGCTTCTTGCACTCAGCCCAATTATTTGAATATATTCATGTTGTTTTGTATATTATTAGTTCATTCCTTTTTATTGCAGAGTAGATTCCATTGTATGCATATATAACAATTTGTTTAACCATTCGGTAGTTGATAGACATTTGAGTTATTACCAGTTTGGGGCTACTAGAAATAATGCTGCTATGAACATTCATGTACCAGTCTTTATAAGGACATGTATTCCCATTTTTCTTGGGTAAATACCCAGGAGTAGAATGACTGAATCATATGATAGTTGTATGCTAGGATTTGAATGTATGTGTCCCTCCAAATTTCATAGATTGAAACCTAATTACCAAGGTGATGGTATTAGAAGTTGGAGCTTTTGGGGAGGTGATTAGGGCATAAAAGCTCTGCCCTCATGAATGGGATTAATGACTTTATAAATAAGATGTGAAGGAGCTGTTTGCCCCTCCCACCATATGAAGACACAGCATTTGTCCCCTCTGGAGGATGCAGCAACCAGGTTCCATCTTGGAAGCAGAGACTGGGCCTTCATCAGACACAGGACCTGCCAGCACCTCGATCTTGTACATCCAGCCTCAAGAACTGTGAGAGATAAATTTCTGTTCTTTATAAGTTGCCCAATCTGTGGTATTTGTTATAGCAGCATGAATGATTAAAACTGTGTGTGTTTAATTTTTTTTAATTTCCAAACTGTTTTCCAAGATGGTTGTACTATTTCCATTCCTGCCAGCAGTGTATGAGAGTTTGTTTTCCTATATCTTTGTCAACCCTTGGTACAATCCTTTTTAATTTTAGCCATTCTAATATGTGTGTAATGGTATCACTTTGGGGTTTTAATCTGTGTTTCTCTAATTAATAATGATGTTGAGCATTTTTTCATGCACTCTGTGTCATCCATTTTTATGGTGAAGCTTTGTACAAACATTTTTCCTATTGTGTTAATTTTTAGAAACCAATTGAAAAGCAATTACCAAAAAGTGGTAAAGGACCCATTACTTGTCTAGAAATCCATAAATGTTGGATTGTTGCCATCCTTATTAGTAAACTGATTCCAAAAGAATGAGACTAATTTTCTGATGGCTTTTAGGAGTCTGGCACCACATTATGAGCTCTAAAATATTAATGTAAAAATATTAGATTGCCAAACAACTTTGAACCTTATGGTTTGTTGCATGAAAACATTATTAATGTGGCTTATAAAATACTACTGTATGAACAATGCAAATCTTTTGGAAAGTGTGTATCTCACAAAAATAAAAATTATAACAAGTTAAAAAAATATCAAGTGACCATATATGTATAGACCTAGTTCTGAATGCTATTCTGTTCCATTGATCTATTTGTCTTTGTTAATGTCAGTGACATTATCTTGATTACTGTAGTTTTATACTAAGTCTTGAAGTCAGGTGGAATAAGTAATCTTTTTCAGAGCTATTTTGGCTATTATAGGTCATTAATTTTAGAATACGTTTTTCAATTTCTGTAGTGGGATTTTAATTGGGATTGTGTTGAATGTTGTTTTATTTGTCTATTGCTGCATAACAAATTACCACAAAATTTAGTGATTCAAAATAACATACATTTATTATTTCACCATGCTTGGCTAATTTTTTTTATTTAATTTTTTAATTTTCATTTTTTTAGAGACAGTATCTCACTACATTTCCCAGGCTGGTCTTTAACTCTTGGCCTCAAACAATCCTCCTGCCTCAGCCTCTGAAAATGTTGGGATTACAGGTGTGAACCACCATGTCAGACCAGTATCCGTTCTTAAATATTTGGTAGAATTCAGTAGTGAAGCTATCAGGTCCTGTACTTTTCTTTTTGATGGGAGACTTTTTATTACTGTTTCAATCTCCATATTTATTGTTGATCTGTTCAGATTTTCTATTTCTTCATGATTCCTTCTTGGTAGATTGTATGTTCTAGGACTTTATCTATTTCTTCTAGGTTATTTAATTTGTTTGTGAATAATTGTTCCTGGTAGGCTCTTATGATCATTTATATTTCTGTGGTATCAATTGTAATGTCTCCGCTTTCATTCTGAGTTTATTTGAGTCTTCTCTCTTTTTTTCTTAATGTAACTAAAGATTTGTCAATTTTGTTTCTTTTCAAATAACCAACTCTTCCTTTTGTTCATATTTTTTGTTGTTTTTCTAGTGTCTATTTTATTTATTTAACTTCTAATCTTTATTATTTCTTTCCTTTCACTAACTTTGGGCTTAGTTTGTTCTTCTTTTTCTAGTTCCTTGAGGTGTAACATTAGGTTGCTTGAGATCTTTCTTCTTTTTTGATGTAGGCATTTATTGCTATAAACTTCCCTCTTAGAATTGTTTTTCCTGCATTTCGTAAGTTTTGATATTGTGTTTCCTCTTTCATTTGCCTCAAGATATTTTCTAATTTCCCTTGTGATTTATTTGATCCATTGGTTATTCAGGAGCATGTTGTTTAATTTCCAGGTATTTGTGAATTTTTCCCAAATTCTTCCTGTTAACAAGTTCTAGTTTTATACCATTGAGGTTGGAAAAGATACTTGACATTATTTCAGTCTTCTTAAATTTGTTATTTCACTCTTCTTAAATTTGTTATTTCACTCTTCTTAAATTTGTTATTTCACTCTTCTTAAATTTGTTATTTCACTCTTCTTAAATTTGTTATTTGTGGCCTAACATATTATCTATATTGAATAATGTTCCACGTGTGCTTGAGAGAAATGTGCATTCAGCTGCTGTTGAATGAAATGTTCTGTAAATGTCTGTTAGGTCCATTTGGTCCAAAGCATAGTTTAAGTCCAGTGTTTCCTTATTGATTTTCTGTCTGGATGATCTTCCCAACTGCTGAAAGTGGGGTATGAAGTCCCCTACTGTTATTTTACTAGTCTTATTTTTCCCTTTAGACCTATTGATATTTGCTTTATATATTTAGGTGCTCCAATATTGGGTGCATATATGCTATATTTACAATTATTATATCCTCTTGATGAATTGACCTCTCCATCATTATATAATGACCTTCTTTGTCTTATTTTACAGTTCTTGACTTAAAGTCTATTTTATCTGAGTATAGCTACCCTTCCTCTCTTTTTGTTCTCATTTGTATGAAATCTCTTTCCATCCTTTCACTTTCAATTTCTATGTATCCGTAAAGGAAAAGTGATTCTCTTGCAGGCAGCATACAGTTGGGTCTTGTTTTTTTACTCCACTCTGCCACTTTATGTCTTTTCATTGGAGAATTTAATCCATTTACATTCAAGGTAATTATTGATAGGTAAGGACTTACTACTACCATTTTGCTAATTGTTTTCTAGTTGTTTTATAGACCCTTTATTCCTTTTTCCCTCTCTTGTTGTCATCTGTTGAGGTTAGATGATTTTCTCTAGTGGTATGCTTTAATTCCTTACTTTTTATCTTTTGTGTATCTAGTCTAGATTTTTTGCTTTGTGGTTACCATGAGGCTTACAAGAATATGTTATGATTACAACAGGTTACTTTAGCTGATAACAAGTTAACTTTTTTTAAAATTTTATTTTATTTTATTATTATTATACTTTAAGTTTTAGGGTACATGTGCACAATGTGCAGGTTAGTTACGTATGTATACATGTGCCATGCTGGTGTGCTGCACCCATTAACTCCTCATTTAGCATTAGGTATATCTCCTAAAGCTATCCCTCCCCCCTCCCCCCACCCCACAACAGTCCCCAGAGTGTGATGTTCCCCTTCCTGTGTCCATGTGTTCTCATTGTTCAATTCCCACCTATGAGTGAGAATATGCGGTGTTTGGTTTTTTGTTCTTGCGATAGTTTACTGAGAATGATGATTTCCAGTTTCATCCATGTCCCTGCAAAGGACATGAACTCATCGTTTTTTATGGCTGCATAGTATTCCATGGTGTATATGTGCCACATTTTCTTAATCCAGTCTATCATTGTTGGACATATGGGTTGGTTCCAAGTCTTTGCTATTGTGAATAGTGCCACAATAAACATACATGTGCATGTGTCTTTATAGCAGCATGATTTATAGTCCTTTGGGTATATACCCAGTAATGGGATGGCTGGGTCAAATGGTATTTCTAGTTCTAGATCCCTGAGGAATCGCCACACTGACTTCCACACTGGTTGAACTAGTTTACCGTCCCACCAACAGTGTAAAAGTGTTCCTATTTCTCCAC